>NC_044040.1:24299303-24651803 GCF_901765095.1 Microcaecilia unicolor
CCTCCCACCACCGGCTCTGGCACAGACCGGATAAGTCTGCCCAGCACTATCCCCGCCTCCCAACCACCCACCCCGCCTCCCACCACCGGCTCTGGCACAGACCGTATAAGTCTGCCCAGCACTATCCCCGCCTCCCAACCACCAGCCCTGCCTCCCACCACCAGCTAAGCTTCTTTACTTGGATTTCAGTAAGACCTTTGACACAGTCCTTCATCCGAGGCTCATAAATCAAATAAACTCAGTGGGCTAAAGTTAGGACAAAGTGGTGAACTGGATTTGGAAATGGTTGACTGACAGATGGCAGAGGGTGGTGGTAAATGGAGTCTACTTGGAAGGTAGGAATGTAAGTAATGGATTGCCTCAGAGATTGGTACTAGGGTCGATCAATTCAACATATTTGTGAGCGACATTGCTGAAGGGTTAGAAGAGAGAGAGAGAGAGAGAGAGAGAGAGAGAGAGAGAGCAGAACACAGTGTTATACAGAAAGCCGAAGACATGAGTGATCCAGAGAGAGAGGGGAAGAGACAGTGATAGGGACAGTACATCTGGCACTTAAATTGGCTATAAAGGCTACAAGGAAAAGCTATAAGCAATAGGCAATATGAAGATCCTGGTCAGTTGCAACGCCAAACCTATGTCTTCGACAAGATATATCACAAAGATCAGCATGTGTAACTCTATAATCTTTTGAACTTCTAGTACTGTCTTATAATGTCTTTTGCTTTAACACCATTATATAATTCACCACCATGTATTTATTTATTTTTGTTACATTTGTACCCCGCACTTTCCCACTCATGGCAGGCTCAATGTGGCAGGAAATGGAGGGTTAAGTGACTTGCCCAGAGTCACAAGGAGCTGCCTGTGCCTGAAGTGGGAATCCAACTCAGTTCCTCAGGACCAAAGTCCACCACCCTAACCACTAGGCCACTCCTCCACTGTTGCTACTATTTGAGATTCTACATGGAATGTTGCTATTCCACTAGCAACATTCCATGTAGAAGCCTGCGCGGCCACATTGGTGATCTGCAAGGGCCAACTGTGCCGGTGAATGTTTTAAATGTGACAGATCACATAAAAAATAGGTGCCGGCACCATCAGAAGCCCATTTGGGGGAGTGTCCACTTCCCTGGCACCCCTCCCTATAGTAGCCTAGTGGTTGGTGCAGTGCATTTTGGAGAAAGCCACTAGGCTACTCCAGGGACTTGCTTGCTGCTTTAATAGGACTTGCAGGGTTTTTTATGCCAATGAAGAAAGTTGGACCCATTGATTTTCTCCTTACCCTATCAACATATAAAGGGTGGAGGTTGGTTTACAGAGGCTTTTTCCCTTCCTCATATTTTGCCCTCCAGAGGAAGAGTATAGTATATTAAGTGGGAGGTTGACCACGGATACCAAAGACTGGAAACAATGGACTTAAAAGCAAAAAAACGTTTATTGAGAAAAGCCTCAACACAAATGTTGTGTTTTGGCCGTTAGGCCTGCATCAGGAGTCTGCACAGACAAAAGAACATCCAACGTCCTGATGTGGTGAAGTGCAGAATGATTTGTACACATACAGTAACATCCAATCCAAGGGAGTAGCCAGACAGCAGATTTTGGGTGGGCTTAGGCAAGAAGTGGGTGGGCACCAAATGTTCTCTCCCCCCCCCCCCCCCCCCCCCCCCACGGCCCAAAAAATATCTCAGCTGGTGGGAAAATGCTTCTCTCCACCTTGGTAGTCTGCAGCAGCCATGGGCTGAAAACTGAGTATGCGCAGGTGCCGGTATCTTGGAGAGTATCGTTTTGTTACCGCAGTGGTGTTCCGAGGGGTGCTGACACCCGGGGCGGATCGCCGATGCGCCCCACCCCCTGGGTGCAGCGCTCCCCCCCCCGTGCAGTGTGACCCCCCCCAGCGAAGGAACCCCCCCTGCTGCACGCCGCTGGGGGGGGGGGGTGCCGCGTGCCAGTCAGCGTAGTTGGTTTCCATGCTCCCTCTGCCCCGGAACAGGTTACTTCCTGTTCCGGGGCAGAGGGAGCATGGAAACCAACGACGCTGACCGGCGTGCAGCACCCCCCCAGTGGCGTGCACCCGGGGCGGACCGCCCCAACCCCCTTGGTACGCCACTGCGTTACCGTCAGGGAGAAGTCTTCAGCTGGCTGAGCTTGGGATCCCTACCAGCTACCACTAAACATGTGCTACTGTTGGGTGGGCCTGAACTCTAAGTGGGTGGGCCCCAGCCCATCCAGGCCCACCTTTGGCTACGCCATGGAGTGAGCAAACGCTAAAGCTCACACTCACCGCCACGATATTCTTTCTTCAACCAAAGGTCTTTCTCAAGACCATCATCATACTCACTCCATCCAGAGATTGGATGTTACTCTATGTGTACAAATCATTCTGCACTTCACCACATCAGGACATTGGATGTTCTTTGTCTATGCAGACTCCTCATGCAGGCCTAACGGCCGAAACACAACATTTGCGTTGAGTCTTTTCTCAATAAACTTTTTTTTTGCTTTTAAGTCCATTGTTTCTAGTCTTTGGTATCCGTGGTCCAGGGGCGTAGCCATACCTCGGCGGGTCCAGAGCCCGAGGTGGGGGGGGGGGGGGCACAGTTTAGCCTGCCTCCCCCAGCCACCTCCCCCCCTGCCACTTTTGACCCCCCCTGCCGACCCCCCCGCCACTTTCGACCCCCCCTCCCACCACCGACCCTCCGCCACTGCTGCCAGGTACCTTTGCTGGTGGGGGTCCCCAACCCCCACCAGCCGAAGTCTTCTTCAGTGCCAGTCTCCAGCGCCTTCGCTGATCTGTTTCCATAGGAGCCAACTTTTCAAAATGATTGTTTTTTTTGTTTTTTTTTTACAGGTGGTGCATTCCCTCCCCTCTCCTCTCCCCCTCTCCCCTTCCTCTCTCCCCCCTTCCCCCTCCCTCCGAGTTCCAGGCCCCCCTCCCTCTGAGTTCCAGGTCCCCCCTCTCCTCCGAGTGCCAGTCCCAACCCCAGCCCGACCTCTTCTCCCACAACAGTCCTCCGCCCTCGCCTTCCTGCGTGCCGCCCAGAATTTAAAACTCATCTTATCTTGGGATCCCGGCGGCAGCAGTGAAAAGCGAGCAGGCTCGGCGCTTCAGCCTTCCCTTCTCTCTCAGCTCTGGTCCTGCAGAAGAGAAGGCTGAAGCGCTGAGCCTGCTCGCCTTTCACTGCTGCCGCCGGGACCCCCGCCAGCAAAGGTATCTGGCGGCAGCGGAGGGGGGTTGGCGGGAGGGGGGATCAAAAGTGGCGGGGGAGGGTCGGCAGGGGGATCGAAAGTAGAGGGGAGCAGGGCTAAATCTGTGGGGGCCCATGCCCCCGTGTCCCCACCTAGCTACGCCCCTGCCATGGTCAACCTCCCACCTTTTCTTCTTACACCATTGTGAAAACACTGCCTCCATCGTTGCCTGTTCACCTAGCAGGCTATGTGTCAGCACTGCTGCTCCAATCTGGGTTTGACTCCACTCCATGCTTACTGACAAACTCTGACTTCAATTGGTTAGAAAATAGTAGAGAGAATCTTGAAGTACCAATCCCTGTATGCAATAGGATTAAGCCAGTACTGAAGCAAGAAGCCCTGATCAAGTGCAGGTTGTAGATAATTCTGACAGCTATCCATGAAGAAGCCACAACAGAAAAAGAGAGGGGATCCCATGCCAGAACTGATTCTTCCCTTCATCCTTGCTGTTGATTTGGGCTGCAGAACTTACCTGTGTTTCCAGGAAGGGCATACTTGGGCCCTGGGCTGCTATACATAGCTGCAATGGGTCCTCTGGCCCGGTGAGGTCTCCATGTTCCCACCCAAACATCTGTCCCCATGCTGAACCTTTGGATTTATCTGATTGCATACACTGCAGGGACAGAGGGCCTCAGCATGAAGGGAACAGGCTGTAACCAAACAAGAGAAAGATCTGTATTAGTTTTCTAGCACATCAGATTAAATTAGCAGATCAAACACTGTGCTAGGAAGGCTGAATTAAATAGCCCAAAATGTGGAACAAATTGCTATGGATACAAAGTATTTGCCATCAGATTATTATGAAGGACACCTCCACTAGGGTGGTGCTACCTTCCAAAATATTGTGGTGCTGAAAGGTGAAATGCTTCTTAGTTAGGAAGGACAACACCTCCAGCTGCAAGGCAGCCCCTAAAACTACCCTGAGCTGCTGAATGATGAGTGTGTCCTGGTTTATTAGGGTCAGCACCCTTAGCAGAACAGTGACCTCAACACCACGCAGGTCAGGAGTGAGGTGCATCTCTGTAATCAGTGATACTAAAACAGCTCCCCAGACCCTTTTCAGCAAATAATTCACATCTGCAAAATGCATTAGGCTCATCCGAGCAACACAGTGCCACCTACAGAATACTGCAACTCAGAACCAATCAAACAATTACTGACAGTTTGAAAATACAGTGTTTCTAAACAGGCTTGGCAAATTGCCAACACTCACAGAATACGGCAGTTACTCAGCCAGCAAATTGCAACACGAAGCAGGCCTGGATTTAGACACAGGCAACTCCACTCAGTCCTTGGAGCACAACCTAGATGGTCAGATTTTCAGACTATCCACAATGAATATGCATGAGAGAGATTTGCATACAAAGGAGGCGGTGCGTGCAAATCTCTCTCATTTATGTTCATTCTGGATAGCCACAAAAACCCAACTGTTTGGCTGTGCCCTGAGGAAGGGTTGAGAACCACTGGCCCAGGGCACCAAATTTTTGAAGGCTCCCAACGCCTAGGCTAAACAGAAGCCTGTTCCACTTGTTTTAGGTTCTGAGGAAAGGGGGAGTAGGAGTAGGCTCTTGAACAACACTAGTAGGCGACGTAGGTTAGGAACAATCTCTTTATTTAAATACACACTCGACTCAACACAGCCTTGTTTTGGCGCTACAGACGCCTTCTTCAGGAGTCTTGTGATATATAAATATACGAATATTAAGCTCAAAGAGAATGAAAGCAAAGCTTCTGCCGATGCAAGAAAAACAGCTCAGCATATTCAATTGCACAGAAGAAGGTGTCTGTAGCGCCAAAACACGGCTGTGTTGAGTTGAGTGTATATTTAAATAAAGAGATTGTTCCTAACCTACGTCGCCTACTAGTGTTGTTCAAGAGCCTACTCCTCCTACTCCCCCTTTCCTCATTCTACTTTTCGTAGGAATTTGTGTACCTCCACCCTCGTGGTGGTTTGGCCCACTTGTTTTAGGACCATGCGCTGTGATCTCTGGCAGAGAAACCTCTCCCAGCTGCTCTCCAGCTCTGCCTATGTGGATCAACATCTTAAATCTGGCCTTGACATGAATTGGCTAAGACTATGCTACTGTCTCCCCACTATCAGGTGTTCTTCTCATCACCAGTGTTTAGTGCTTCCTGGTATAATGAATGTGCACTGCACTTATGCACTTGTAAAAGGATATGATGTTGCTAACAAACATTCATTTCCATCAAGCTAAACTTCTGCATAATGGGAAAAAAAAGCAATTGATTTAAAATATAATGTTAAAACTCAGCCGTAAAAATACAAACAAGGAAGAAATTGAAAACAATGTATACGCAAGATTTTTCCAATGCTTTTCAACTTTGGCCCCATTGAAAATGACCTCACTCTTATCAGACTGGGGGAGGGGGAGATGCACAGGACTCTGACGCAGTAGGGAACAGCGTCAGAAAATACCGGCTGGAACACGCTATTAAGTGTTGAGCATTGGTTTGTAAAGGGACCACGAATGTTCCTGTCGCATGCCTATGAGAGCTGTGCAGTAGGCACAGCTCTTGTGCACACGTCCACGGCTCCCAATTCCCCGGTGGTCCAGTGGACCCCTCCTGACCTTCCCAAGCTTAAAAAATCCCCCGGTGATCCAGTGTACCCCTCCCGACTCCCCCCAACCCTAAAAAATCCCTAGGGGTCCAGCGTACCTCTCACTGGAGGAAAAGTCCATAGTTTGCTATTGAGACAGATATGGGGAAGCAACTGCTTGCCCCAGGAAAGGTAGCATGGAGTGTTGCCACTAATTGGGTTTCTGCCAGGTACTTGTGACCTGGCTTGGCTATTGTTCGGAAACAGGATACTGAGCTAGATGGACCATTGGTCTGACCAGTATGGTAACTCTTACGTTCTTAACCCCACCTCCCCCAAACCTAAAAAACATCCCCTGTGTTTCGGTGGACCCCCTAACCCCCCCTTTCCATAATTCTCTCTTGTCAACCTGGGGGTGTGCAGGAGGACACTGACAAAGGGTAAAGGTTCATGGATTTGATATACTGCCAAACCAAAGTGGTTTACATATACGTTATAGGCAGGTACTTTCTACTACTACTACTTACTACTACTTAACATTTCTAGAGCGCTACTAGGGTTATGCAGCGCTGTACAAATTAATAACTAAGGACGGTCCCTGCTTGGAACACCTTACAATCTAAAGGACGAAATGTCAAGTTGGGGTAGTCTAGATTTCCTGAGTAGAGGTGTTGTGATTAGGTGCCGAAAGCGACATTGAAGAGGTGGTTTCTGTGTCCCTAGAGGCCTTTAATGGAAGAAGTAAAAGACATCGCCTGCACATATATACTGTAGCAGGACATGTTTATCCACTCCTACCCTATCTAATGTTCAAGCAACTTTCTTTAAACTAGTCCCTTATTTTCTTACTCCTGTTACTCTATCTTATCTATCTATATGTTCCATCATTGCTTACACCCTATGCTATTAAAATGTTTTATTGTGAATTGTTTTGACATTGTAATGTAGCATACAGTGCCATACTTTGTATTGTTGTTTGAATATTTTTACTGCTGTAATTCTCTATTGCTTATATTTGACTTACCTTTGCTGTACACCGCCTTAAGTGAGTTCCTTCAAAAAGGTAGTAAATACATCCTAATGAATAAATAATCCCGTATGTACCTCCAAAGCACTGTATTCTCAGAATGGCCTGGTAGCAACCTCTCTCTGGTCAACACCAGACTGGACAGTATGTGCCAAGCTCATTTTTTTCTACTTGGCTCACTCCAGTTTTATGGAATGCTCTGCCATAATATCTCATGGCTGGAAATATTAAAGACTTCATGAGTGGCTAGCTTTGCGGACGGGTGGGGATACTTTGAACCTCAGAGTGCTGCATCATAGTTGATTCTATTTTCCCAAGTTACAATGCTGTAATCCTGTTTTATTTTGTATATTTATATACTATGCTGATATGAATAATTTTTATTTAATATTATCCTGTTGTAAATTGCTTGGATTTTCCAATTAGAAAAGCGGTATAGCAAGTTTATAAGCAAACAAACATAAACTGCATGTCTCCCCCTCCCCCTACAGCTGCCTATTAATGTGTTTCTAATTCTTTTAAGTTCTAAAGTTCCTATTAATGCCTCTGCCCACTGCTTATAGGATGTTGAAGATCAGATCAGATTGGATCAGGAGAAAGTGATGGAGATAACATCAAGGACGGAAGACAAACAAGGAAGAAACTGAAAACAATGTGTACGCAAGATTTTTCCCAATGCGTTTCAACTTTGGCCCCATTGAAAATGACCTCACTCTTATCAGACTGAGTGGGGGTGGGGGGGAGGGAATGCACAGAACTCTGGTGAGGTAGGGAACAGTGTCGGAAAACACCGGCTGGAACATCGAGTCACAATTACCGACCGATGCTCAATAATAACAGCATGCAAATTATATGCAAGCTACTAGTGTTGAGCATTGGTCGGTAAAGGGACCACGAATGTTCCTGTCGCATGCCTCTGAGGAGCAGGGCCTTGGGGCTCAGGCCCCCTCTAAACCTGTAGCACCCCCTTAAATGGCTGGCCGGGATGCCAAAGCCCCGCCAGCCAAAAAAAAAAAAGCAACATCAGAGCTGCTCCCCTCCTCCTTGCGCTGCTTCTGTAATGCAGAAGTCCGTGGCATGCCTCCTGCCTCTGACACCTGTTGAGAACCCCTGCTGTAGAAATTCTTACCACTCAGTAGCACAGTTTTTCAAGAACCTAGAAATAAGTGACCAGGAGTTTCAGCTGACATTGCAGGAGGGCACTTTTGCTTATCATACTGTGAGGCACAATAAAAGTTTTAAGGGTATGGACTCAACAAGTATATTACTGAAGAGATTCTGTGATCAGAAACTAACACAGGAAGCAGAAAGGAGCAGATCACACATCAAGATGGAGAAAGATGTTAATTCAGCACAAGAGATCTCATATATAAAAGATGCCCGATGTGGACTACTTTTCCCCCAGCAAAGGGCTGCTTCAGGGGCAACTGTAGATATAACAATTATAAAATACTAGTAAAAAAGGCCCGTTTCTGACACAAATGAAACGGGCGCTACCAAGGTTTTCCTCGGAGTGTTTATGTTTGAGAGAGTGTATGTGAGAGTGACTGTGTGTGAGAGACTGAATGTGTAAGTGTGTGTGTGAGACAGAGAGAGTGAGTCTGGGTGCGAGTGTGTCTGTGAGAGAGACAGAGTGTGTGAGAATGAGAGTGTGTGCAAGTGCGTATGTGAGACAGTGTGAGAGAGAGAGTGTGTTTCACACAGATACAGTGTGTGTGAGACACAGACTCTGTGAGACTGAGTGAATGAGACCAAGAGAGTGTGTGAGTGACTGTGTGACACATAGAGAGTGAATGTGATACAGTGTGAGACAAAGAGTGTGTGAGAGACAGTGTGTGAGAGTGAGGGAGAGAAAGACATTGACTGTGAGACAGTGTGTGAGAGAGAAAGTGTGTGTGTGACAGAGATACATCCCCCCTCCCTCTGGTGTCAGGCCCCCCCTCTCTCTCTGTCATCTGAGCGCTACTGTGCAGGACGCTGAGCTCTGGCTGTGCTTCAAGGAACTGACCAATCCTATTTAATAGAATGCACCTCCAACATTCTGAAGCCGAGAAACCTCGTGTGGTTGGTCACTTCTGCTTGTGACGAACCCGGAAGTACGTGATGTCAATTCAGGAGATGGATACAGAGAGCAGGAATGCCTCAGCCATGCAGTCAGCTTCAGAATGTTGGAGGTGCGTTTTATTATATAGGATAAACTGTTAACTGCTTGTTTTTAATTAGTACTTTACATTTGTTTTTTTTAGTTGCCAAATTCTGTATTTTTAATTATTAAAGGTTTGCTTTTATGTTTTTATTTGAGCTTTTTTGTATCCTCCTGATGTTTTTATGTGATTGAGGGAACTTCTGTATGTGTCCTTATACGTACTTTAAAGATTTTTATTTGGTTACTTCTTTTTTGATTTATGAATGGTTTTTAATGTTGTTTATGTTTTATAATTATTATATCTATAGTTGCTCCTGACGCAGCTCTTTGCTGGAGAGAAACAAGGGCCGCATTGGGCATCTTTATTCAGCAGAAGAGATCTCATATAATAAACATATTTCTCCATCTTGACATGTGATCTGCTCCTACAGGCAGATCTCTTACATCCTCTTCAGTAAAGACTGAAGCAAAGAATTCATTCAGTTTCTCAGGTATGGTCTTGTCTTCCCCCAGTGCCCCTTTTATTCTTGATGATCTAAAGGTCCCACTGATTCCCTCACAGGCTTTCTGCTATTGACATATCTGAAAACGTTATTTCAATGAGTTATTGTCTATATGACAAGTTTCTCTTCATATCCTCTTTTAGCCTTCTTTATAAATGCTTTGCATCTAAATTGCCAGTGCTTATGCTGCTTCTTGTTTACTTCACTGGGATCCTTCTTCCATTTTTTCAAAGATGCTCTTTTGGCTCTTCATTTTTTTAACCATACTGGCTGTTGTTTCCTCTTCTTTCCACCTTTTTTTAATATGTGGAATACATCTGGTCTGAGCTTCCAAGATGGTGTTTTTAAACAATGTCCATGCCTGATTTAGAGTCCTAACTTTTGTGGCTGCTCATTTTAGATTTTGAATCCACTTTCCTCATCTTATCATAGCTGCTCTTTCAAAAGTTAAATGCTGCTATAATAAATTTTCTTAGGGAGTGGAGGAGTGGCCTAGTGGTTAGGGTGGTGGACTTTGGTCCTGGGGAACTGAGGAGCTGAGTTCGATTCCCACTTCAGGCACAGGCAGCTCCTTGTGACTCTGGGCAAGTCACTTAACCCTCCATTGCCCCATGTAAGCCGCATTGAGCCTGCCATGAGTGGGAAAGCGCGGGGTACAAATGTAACAATAAATAAATAAATAAATAATAAGCTGCATTGTAGGCACACTAACACTAGAGACACCCATAAGAATATATAGGTGTTTCTAGCATTAGCACGTGCTAATACTAGAGACACCTATATATTCCTATAGATATCTCTAGCGTTAGCACATGCTAATTTGAAGAATGCATTAAAAAGTTAGTGCAGCTTAGTAAACAGGGACCTTAGTGTCTTCAATCCAATTATTAACTCAAATTCAATCATGTTATGATCACTGTTTCCCAGTAAACAATGGGACACACCTAGCCAGTCAGGATTTCAGGATACTCACAATGAATATGCATGAGATAAATTTGCATACCATGGAGGTAGGGCATGCAGATCTATCTCATGCATATTCATTGTGGGCATCCTGAAAACCTGACTGGCTAGGTGTGTCCTGAGGACCCCTGCAGTAGACCTAACACGTTACCTCTCATTCTAATTTGGCATTCCATTAAGGAATTCTGGCATTCCACTGTTGGTTTCTGGACCAGTTGCTCCAAGAAGCAGTCGTTTATTTAGTCAAAGAATTTTACCTCCCTAGTTGGCCAGTTGGTAAATGAGAGGAGTCTGACAAAATCTCCTGAGGTAGCTACAGGGCCGGTTTTTGACATGGTGGGGTCCAGGGCAGAAGTTAAGGAGGGAGTCCCTGATCCTCCCTCCCCCGATCTCCCCACCTGCATTGCTACTACACAGTCCGGGCTTCTCTTCCCCTTCTTCCCACCACAATCTATCTCCCTCCCTTCCCCTCACCTTGCGGTCTTCTTTAAATAATTATTTCCCTTCTTGGAGGGGCCCTGGCATGGAAGCCATCCTCACAAGCTGCCTCCGGCTGTTTCAAAGCTTCCCTCTCTGCCACAATCTGCCCAGGCAGAAACAGGAATTTACATCAGAGGGCGATGCATCGTGGCAGACAGAGAAAGCTTCGGGGAAGCCACAGGCAGCTTATGAGAATGTCTGCTGCGCCGGGGTCCCTCTGAGAAGGGAAATAAATTTTTAAAGAAGACTGGGAAGGGTGGAGATGGACTGTGGTGTGGAGGAGAAAAGATGCCTGAACCACATGGCCCTCTGGAGCTGTGGGACTCAGGGCAGCTGCCTTGTTTCTCCCCCCACCCCCCCAACACCAGCCCTGGGTAGCTAAAGCAAAACAGGGCATACCACTGTCGGAGAGTTGTCATTTTAATGAAGCTGTGACTGTCAGTATGAAGTGGCAAGATAAAGTATTTTAATCAATAATAATTTTTGTCTTATTTCATAGTGCTTGTGAACTGGTATGTATTTCTTTTTTTTTATTTATCTTTATTCATTTTTACATTTATGCAATCCAACATAAATGAAGATTCAGAGAAAATAGTATAGAAAATCAATCCAACTAAAGTAAATTATACAAGCATTATATAGTCCACAGTAGGGTGATCCAAGATCTAGGAAATAACTCTATCAAAAAGAAAAAAGAAAAACAAATAGAACAGAGAGAGGTGGGAAATCACAGCCGGGCAACTGGTATGTATTTGCATGAGCAGAGACTTATGTTGGACAAAAAATTATTTTGTATATTATAAAGTTCTCATGTTTATTGTTTTGAAATGGAGTTTTTAAAACATGACCAATGATTTGATACTTCCAACCATTGAGCTCTGTTTGCCAGGGTTGTGAATTTTTTTTACTGAAGTCTTTTTCCCCACGCTTTTACCTGAACATTTGAACAGCTGTTAGCTGTGAAAGTTTGTGACTTTTCTGAACTTCAGAACTTCTAGTTTAATAAAATTTTTGGTTTCAGTAGATCATTGTTTTTTTTAAATCTTCTATATTGTGATAAAGTCACCTCTAGGATAGTTGGGTTAAGGCAGTTTCAGTCTGAAATACAAGTCCCAGAAGGCATTGCAGGCAAGGAGCCAGAGAGGGAGATGAAGAACCCGGACTGGACTCCTAGCTGCAATCAGGGAAGACATGGGTGTAAGCTGGCAGGTTATGTAGAGTGGCTGCCACTAGGCGGAAAGAGAGTTAGGAAACCCTGTGTATAGGAGCTCATCATTGGTCTCATTAGTCTAATGCTTAACTCAGCTGGTTTGGGTGTGAGGAAGCTAATGGAAGGAGAATGATTGCTGGTGGTAGCTGAAGCCAGGGATTGATTAGGCAGGTGGGAAGGAGTCCCAGGGGAGGAGTGGAGGAGTGGAGGAGTTCAGTTCAGGAGAGAGAAGCAGAAGGAGAGAAGTATTTGCAGGCTGAAAATCCTTGGGCAGGGAGGTCCCTAAAGTACTGAAGCAGGCTGAGATTCCTTGGGTGAGAGGAAGTCCCAAAAGTATTGAATTCACTGTGAAGCTGATGCAGGGGAAAACCCTTGGGTAAAAGGAGTCCCTAAAATATTGAACTCTCCTGAAGGTAAAGAGGATAGAAGGTAGAAAATGCTGCTTGGTGACTGGACTGTGATGATGAACTGAAAGAACTGTTTGTCTTGGGAATTGAATTACTGTTTATTGTGCACTGGATAAAGAGCCCAGACTGGAGCCTGTAAGCCTGTATTGAATCCTGGTATGTGCTATGCTGCTGTTGGAACTGTGTACTAGAAACCTGCATGGAATAAAAGTCCTTAAGATTGAAGTTACTGGTGGACATCTATTTCTTCATTGTACCGGGAGCCTGTGGCTGGAGGAGATTGTTCTATCCTTGGCTGCACAAGAGAGGCACCTGGTTACAATATACTCTACTCAATTCTCCTGTTGTAGATATTGGTTGGGCAATTGAAATCACTCATTATTATAGTGTTGCCAAATTTGATAGCTTCCCTAATTTCTGTTAATATTTCTTCATTGTCTGCCTGTTCTTATACAGCTGATAGTAGTACAGCCCTACTAGTATTCTCTTTCGCTTCACGTATGGAATTTCTATCCATAGGGATTCCACGTTGCAATCTGTTTCCTGCTGAATTTTAATTTTCTTTAACTCAATTTCCTATTTAACAACTCCCCCCATCCCCTCCAATTTAATCCCCCTATCCTTGCAATATAATTTGTACTCTGGTAAGACAGTGTCCCATTGGTTGTCCTCCTTCCACCAAGTCTCTGAGATGCCTATTACATCTACATCTTCAAGTGCTATGTACTCTAACTCTCCCATCTTCTAGAAGGTGAAAATCTCACAAAAGAGAGTTGCAAGTGTCACACTCATTTTTTTTCACACCGTTATTGAATACTGCTTGCCCCATGCATTCAAGTATTCAATAACTGTGTGAAAAAATGAGTGTGACACTTGCAACTCTTTCTTTTGTGAGATTTTCTTTTTCTAGAAGACGGCAAAGTTAGAGTATATAGCACTTGAAGAGGTAGATGTAATAGGCATCTCTGAGACTTGGTGGAAGGTGGACAACTCAGTCTGGAGTATCTGTTACTCAAATCTGTGCCTACCATGTCATAAATAGAGAAAGCTGTAAAACATTTTAACATTTTTCAGAATAGAATCTATCAGAGAAGATGTCCTTTGGGATGAAGTGACATGTAAAAAAAAGTGTTTCCAGGTAGCTGGAAACATGGAATAACCTGGAAAATCCTACCCCTGTTGTTTCCAGATGGGCTGATGGTTTTTTTTTTTCACATTTCAAACAACAATTTGTGCCTCCCTGGTAGCAACACCCCAGCGGAACGTGTGTTCTCTGCAATGAACTTGATCTGGACTCCTGAGAAAGCAAACATGAATGTGAATACTGTGAAAGTTCTCCTGACTGTCAACATTAATTTCCAGATGTCCTGCACAGAGTTCAGTGACAAACTGTTTAAAAAAAAGAATATTCTTTGCAGGATCCATTCCTCTGAAAAATACCATCTATAAGACTTTTAATCAATAGAATATAAGACTTTTCATGTTCTTTTGCAGACCCAAAACAAAAGAGATGTGGGATAACAACACTTCTGCATGCAATATAAACCCCACATGAAAACAAAGAACCATAAGCAGTGAGTGCTCTCTATTGTTTAGGGGGAAAGACCCCTTAACTTTACTCTGGAAGAAACCCCATTATTTTTTATCATTGGTCACAAATCCCCCCCCCCCCCCCATTTTTTTTGAAAATGTAATCATTTATAAATTCTCTCTACATTACACCTAAAGCAGAGGTTCTGAACCCAGTCCTCGGGATACACCTAGCCAGTCAGGTTTTCAGGATACCCACAATGAATATGCATGAAATAAATTTGCATTAAATGGAGGTAGTGCACATATCTTGAAAACCTGACTGGCTCAGTATGTCCCAAGGACTGCATTGAGAACTCCTGTCCTAAAATGATAATTCAGATCAGGTTTCTGTTGCATTGTGTTTGGGTTTCCTTGGGGTGGGATCCCTGAAGAAGTGTAGAAGCCTAATATTGGCAGGCTAAAAACTGGCTTATGCAGAGATGCCAGTGTTTGCTTTTGGGATAGTTCTGAAATTTATGACCACCCCATCGTGGTGCATTATGGCAGTGTTTCCCAAGTTGGTCCTGGAGTACTCATTTGCCAGTCAGGTTTTTAGGATATCCACATCAAATATGCATGAATGAGATTTGCATATAATGGAGGTAGTGTATGCAAATCAATTTCATCCAAATTCATTGTTGATATCCTGAAAACCTGACTGGCAATAGGGTACTCCAGGACCAACGTGGGAAACACTGCATTCTGGGACTTGCAACTTGCAGCAATGATTTCAATGGACAGGATCAGACACTACAAATCCTACACTGCTTTGGGATAAGTTCAAACCCAGGACTGATCAAAAGGTTCCACCTTGGAACTGGGTAACTTGGCATCTCTGCTTATTCCTAAGTGCAGAAGCAAAGCATTTTCATGATGTCAGAAGCAGCCTTGTGACAAAACAGTGTTTGTTAAGCCTGTAAAACTGCCTTAAATAATTCTGAAGTGCATTTCTCTAGTTTGGCCAGCAGGTGGTGCATGTTCATATTGTGAAGCTGCTGCAGAACCAAGGCTGTTCTCTTTGTTTAAGCCTTTTGGAAAGGCAGTATACTTTCAAACTTGTTTCAGCTCAAATTGGCCCAGGAGCTAATTTTCATTTGGACTGTATTGGCTTTTGCCTCAGTCTTAGCCAGGAAGAAAAGAGAGCAGGATCTCTTGCTCAGGCCCTGCAATCAGTTATATTTGATAATCTGTGAGCAGCATATATCTTGATCTTCCCAGGTACTTTTTAGAAACTAAGCAAATGTTTAGTGTTATAATTGATCCATATTTCAGTTACCTGTTATTGATTGCTGATTACACATTTTTTGTTCATTGTTCAATTTTTAAGACAATAAACAATATTTAGTTTATTGCCTCTTTGTCTGGACTGATAAAGAATCCTGGTGGTTTGTGTGTTGGGTCTGTGAGTGATTTCTGGGAACTGTGGGACCACTGGGAGTGTGGCTTTCAGTAAACTAGAAATCACTGGGGATAATTTGAGAGCAGGAGACAAGCCCAGAGGTGGTTGTGACCCAGGCGGTGGGAGGAGAGTGCTAGTGTAGAGCACAAGCGAAGGTGCAGGCGGACCTGAGCTGTGCTGGGGATAGACACTCTAAGTGGCCACGGGGAAACCCCCAGGCAGGTGGCTAGGAGGGGCATAATCGAATGTGAACGCCCATCTCCATGGGCGTCTATGTCCGAAAACGGGCATGTGAAGAGGCGGGACAGACCGTATTATCGAAAAAGATGGGCGTCCATCTTTTGTTTCGAAAATACAGTTTGGACGGACCAAATGCCATGGATTTGGTCCCTTCTGAGATGGGCGTTTTTTTTAAAGCGATAATGGAAACTAAAAACGCCCAGCTCTGAAACGTCCCAATCCAAGCCATTTGGTTGTGGGAGGGACAAATGTACAATACCATAGCTCTTAGGGGTGAAGGGGGCAACTACATGTGGGTACAGTGGGTTTTAGAGGCCTCCCATTTACCACCACAAGTGTTACGGGTGGGGCGGATGGGCCTGGGTCTGCCTGCCTGAAGTGCACTGCAGTACCCACTAAAAGTGCTCCAGGGACAGGACGTTGCTGGTGTATAACCTTGGCACAGCAGTTGACACCTGAAGACTAATCTCGCTGAAAACGTCCTTTATGTGAATAAGCATGTTTACTCACAGTTAACTGCAGATCAGAGGTTGTGCCCCACTGGCAACGAGTCTTGCTGGTACTGAGATTAGCAGTAGCTCCGAGCTGGCAGAATGGTGAACAATGCCCTCTTTCAGCAACATTCAAGGTAAGAACTAACGTTCTCTAACGTGGGTAACACATGAAAGGGATCTAAAAGTGTCTTACACAAATGGTCACTACCTCATTGACTACCGGAAACAAAACAGGGCACACTCTGACCCAGTAAGCAGAGGGAAAAGCACCATGGGAGTAGAGCCTACCAACTACCAACATCGTGAGCATTTAACACAAGCTAGTGGAATCACGGAGCCCAATACCCTACACCCACCACAATGCATTGCTGATGTGACTCTGCAGTGCCCTTAACAGAAAAGGTGTCACACTCACCCGAGACCCACATCAGAACCAGGGAAAGGCTGTCAGAGGATAGAACACATTCTGCTGTCATGGAGGTGGGTACGGAATTTGAGGCTGGCATACAGGCTGGCAAAAAAAGTTTGTAAAGTGGTTTTTTTTTGTGGGAGGGGGTTAGTGACTACTGGGGGAGTCAGGGGAGGTCATCCCCGATTCCCTCCGGTGGTCATCTGGTCAGTTGGGGCACTTTTTTGGGACTTGGACCTGAAAAAAAAGGTCCAAATAAAGCGGACCAAATTCTCGTCAAAAACACCCTTGTTTTAGCAGCTGAAGACGCCCATCTCTCCTCGGCCGATAACCACGCCCCAGTCCTGCCTTCGCCATGCCTCCGACATGCCCCCGTGATCTTTGTTCGTCTCCGTGACGGACTGCAGTTGAGGACGCCAAAAATCGGGTTTCAATTATACCGATTTCGGCGCCCACGGGAAACGGACGCCCATCTCCCGATTTGGGTCGAAATATGGGCGTCTTTCTCTTTCGAAAATAAGCTGGTAGGTGTTTCGTGACAAGCCTGCTTGTGTATGTAACTGCTGTGCTCTGTGCTTGTACTGGTAAGGCTTTAGCTAGGCACCTACAACTCAGAAAATCATAGGAGAGTGTGCAGCAGAGGAGGCCTGCGTGGGTGGGGTCATGTATGGTGATGGTGAGTATCTCTAATGATGGTGTCACAAGGTTCGATACCATGGTTATGTTGAAGAAAGATTTGTATAGGACTGCAAGTCCTACCCCTTTTCTAGTGGTCTGGGTCAGATGTATGAATTTGTAGCCTGGGGAGGGGGGCAGAAGTAATTTATTATAGGGTCATCATTTGTGTGGATCCAGGTCTCAGTGAGCAATACTAGCCCTAAATTCTCTTCTTCCACCTATGATCTTATGAGTTCTGCTTTACTTACCACTGATCGTGTGTTTATGTATGCTATCAGGATTGGCAGGTAGGAGTGTGGGCTGCAGTCAGTGCGACTAATTGGTACCAGCTGATTTTTAAGGGTGTGGGGGTTTTGTGTTGTTGTTTTGGAGGCCTCCCTCTGGTTGAGATGTGTAGAGATTGGGGGTAATGGATGTGAGGCTGCCCTCTGGCATTGGGCTTGATATGACCATATATTGGTCTGGTTTCGTGAGGGCAATATCCCGAGGGAAGATGGATGGGTATTTGGGGTTGAGGGTCGTATGCCCAAGTCATTATTTTAGATGACCATGAGATCAGTAGTAGGTACATCAGGTACCTTTGTGTGTTCGCCATGTTGGTTTTTCCATTTTATTGTTCCTTCCTATGGATTATCATCTAGTGGATGATGTTGATACCTCCTGTGGGATACTATCTGGTGGGATTGAGCGGTTGTGGTGTCCAGGTGTGGTGTTGTACAGTCTGGATGGCAATATGAGCACGTCTGAGTTCTGGCTGCCTGGAATTTATTGAGTTTGGCAGACCAATGTTTGTATGTTTAGTGGGGGGAGTGCTTGAGGTGTGGGTCTGTAGTTGCGTTTTGTTTTCTACCTGCCCCTCCCCAGCTCCATGTAATTTCTAGAGCTACCGTGTTTCCCCGAAAATAAGACAGTGTCTTATATTAATTTTTTTTATTTTTTATTTATGCATTTTAATTTAACATCCATCTATTTACAATAAATGTTGAATACAGAAATATAATAAGAAGGAAAGAAAAATAATTAAGAACGGCATACTGCCTAAGTTCTATGGAAAAAATTACTTTTCATTTAGACCACAACTTTATGGCAAGATACAAGGATAATAATAAGCTAATAGGTAATATAACAAAATTTAAAGAGCAGGATCATGAAGAAAACCCGCAGCCAGACATCTCAGCGTTTTCTCTCTCTATTCGACTACCTGGGTTGAATGTCCAATGCTTTCTTTAGAAATCAAAAATTCCTTCAATTTCTTGGGTTCCATAAACATATATGTAACTAAATTCAAAGTTATTATACATCGGCAAGGAAAAACTAGTTTAAACAATCCTCCCAGTGCCAAGATTCTTGATTTTAAACAGAGAAACTCTCGCCGGCGGGCTTGAGTGTCTCTATTCAGATCAGGGAAAATTCGAACTGTTTCCCCAAGAAATTTATGATTCAAATGTTTAAAATAAAGTTTGAAAATATTTGTTTTATCCATTTCGAGTGCAAATGAGACGATAAGAGTAGTCCTTTCCGTGATTAATTCCAATGAGTTTTCTAGAAACTTTGT
This sequence comes from Microcaecilia unicolor, assembly GCF_901765095.1. Classification (NCBI taxonomy): domain Eukaryota; kingdom Metazoa; phylum Chordata; class Amphibia; order Gymnophiona; family Siphonopidae; genus Microcaecilia; species Microcaecilia unicolor. The sequence goes on from NC_044040.1 coordinate 24,318,193, forward strand.
AAGATTCAATTCTGGTTGCTGTGGTTGAAGATTCAGGGGATTTGCCTTTCTCCCAGTTATATACTGACTACATACAATCGGAGGGAATCCCTCTGTTGGGAGACCCAAGATTTCTCTGAAATATTTTCGTAACATATCCGTGGCTGGGATTAATGGCGATTTAGGAAAGTTTATAAACCGCAAATTATTTTTCTTCCCCTGATTTTCAAGAAACTCTAGCTTACGTGCCAGAATTTCTCTATCCTTCGCCACTGTTCCCGCAAAATTTTTTAAAGTAGAAAGTTCAGTTCTCAAAGTCTCTATTTGTCCTTCCTGGGTTTGAAAATTATCTGAGTGCTGGTTTTGTGTTTGTTTTAATTTATCAATATCTTGAGAAAAAGTACAGGTTACCTGAGAAAGCAGAGAGTTCATTCCCTGGATAGCGTCCCATAAAGAGTCCAAGGTCACCACTTTGGGTTTTTTAACCTCCAATGATACCGGTGTAGCTCCCATCGGAGAAGGGGTAGAAGTTAACAAACCCCTCTGTTGTTCCGTTCCGATTGGGGAAAGACCAGCGTCGAGGCCTCCTGAGGGTGGCGGAGCTTCAACCACTTCGGGCGTCCCTTCCACTCTCATCGTCGACGGCGATATGCTTCCTGGTTGTGGAGGACTGATGTTCCCAGGCGGGCTCAACGAGCCCGCCTCCACGCTGATCGCCGACGTTGTTGCGGAGCGTTCCGAAGCGGGTAATCGCATGGTCAATGGCTGAACCCCGTACCGCTCCAGAACCGTTTGTCGAAGGGGGGGAACATTCCCTGGGAGTATGGAGGCCGTCTCCCTTCCGTTTCCCCATGTCCTGCACGGAGAACAGAACCTCCTATCGAGTAACAGTCTGGTAAGTCAGGAGCTCAGTCACCTGCGTCTGCTCTGAGCGGCCATCTTGCCCCAATCTTATATTAATTTTTGCTCCCATAGATGCGCTAGGTCTTATTTTCAGGGGATGTCTTATTTTTTCATGAAGAAGAATTCTTACCTTGGGTGCACGAGTAGTCTCTTGTAGCTCAGAGGATACCGTAGTACTCTGTAGTAGCGGGGCCGGGCTCGGGAGTAGTAGGGGGACTGTGGCGGTCGGGAACAGTATTGAAGTGGTGGGTGGTATCCTGCAGGAGTAGGCCGCGGCTCGCCTATCTGCCCACAGTGACCGCAGGACTCGAGCGGAGCAGAGCCGCCCTGGCCGGGCTGGGAATGGAGGAGGGGTATGCACTAGGGAAGGTAATGGAATGTGGGGCCGGGCTGCTCTGGCTGGGGGTCTCGGGAGGTTGTGAGAGGGCTTAGGGCGCAGGATCATCCCTACCGTATTACAAACGTAAAAAAAAAATTCTACGATAGCTCCGTTCCCCGTTGGTGGCGCTTTATGCGCTCCTCCTGTACATTCGCAACACTTTCCATCCTTCTAGTCTGACTTAGCCCTTGGGCGATGGAGCAGCGCCGAAAGGGCTCGGTTACTCATTTTCTTTTCTTTTATTATTTCTGCAAGGGGGATGTTTCTTTTCTTTCCGGGCTCACTTAGTTGATCTTCACAAAAGCGTGAAGGAGGGGATGGTAGGAGTATTTTCCACCTCAGTTTTGTTTCTTGCATTTCTTTAATGTTATTTCGTCTTTGGGTTGCAGCGAAAAAAATTAAGGTTTCTGTGTCCATGTCCCATCGGGGCCAAACAAAAACTTTGCTAGGTCTTACTTTAGGGGGAGGCCTTATATTTAGCAATTCAGCAAAACCTCTACTAGGTCTTATTTTCAGGAGATGTCTTATTTTCGGGGAAACAGGGTATGACAGCAGAACTTCTTAGATAAGGACAGTTTCTCTGTTTCTTTCTGATTTCTTGGAGGATAGGGAAAACTGCTGGACTTTTCCTGCTTTTTCTCCTCTTCTTATTCAATGACATGGCTTCCCTGTCACAATATGTACACAGATATAGATACAGATATTTTTACTGATACAATTGTCTATTGGTTATGTTTGACTTATGTTTCATTTATTCTTGCTGTACATCGCCTTGAGTGAATTCCTTCAAAAAGGCGGTAAATAAATCCTAATAAATAAATATGTGGCTGTGGCAGTAGATGGAAGAACATACTACTACTACTACTTAGCATTTCTATAGCGCTGCCAGGGTTACGCAGCGCTGTACAAGTTTAACATGGGGAAGGACCGTCCCTGCTCAAAAGAGCTTACAATCTAAAGGTTACAAACTATGTAGTCAGTGTAGGTATTGAGACAGCAGTGGACAAAGAAATTATATTAATTGTTAATTCTGTTTAAAAGTTTGGTGGTTAAATTCTTAGTTCTGTAAAGTAAAGTGAAGGAATGCCAGATGGTTTAGATTACTTAGAAAGTCTAGCTTTGGCTAAGCTAAAGGTTAAAAAGGTCAGAGAGAGAAACTTTCTTTGACCCCTTGTGAGTGATGGATTGCTAATGCTAGCACATATGTATACCATTATGAACAAGGCAAGCAGGCAGTTTGTTTTAAGATTAGGCTGAAATACTGTTTAGAGAGAGGCAATAGTTAGATTTTAGAAGTTCTTGATATTTAGAATATGTCTTATAAGGATGCTTATTTTAGAATATGTTTTATTCTGTGTAATTAATAATTCTATGTAGAATATCTGTTCAACTCAGTGTGACTTTATAAGTAAGACTGCAGTTGAAAAGGTCAGCATCTGGTTTGAGTTATCTGCAGTCCTGGCTGGTTCAATGTATGAAGCTAATAGGTGAAAAAGGTCAGGAAAAGCCTTCTCCTTGATTGATTAGCTAAGTGTAGGACTGTAGCATTAAGCAAGAATATCCCTTAGCCCCTAAATGAACCCAGTTTAAGCTATGGCTGGGAATATAATCATAATAAAATATAAGAGTTCTGGTGCCCAATTGTCTGGTGTGAGAGGCCCCAGGTCATAGGTCAGTTTGAGAAATATTAAACCTATGTAACTGATATTTTTTAAGTAATGTATAGAGATGATTGGTTGAGGCAGGGTAATTAATCTATTCTTTACCATCTGGAGAGTAAGGGGGGCTAGAGAGGGGGATAAAACTGTATATAAGTGGGAGCAGAAGCAGCTTACGTCAGAAGGAACAGACAGAAGAAGGAGAGAGAAGACAGACAACAGGAGAAGAGAGCTGAAGAGGACAGACAGAAGCCACAAGACAAAGAGAGCTAAGAAAGAGAAGAGAGCTAGAGCTGATGTCCTACTTTGTTTGCTGGCAAATAAAGAAGATTTCTCCCTCATTCTGGTGTGTGCTGTTTGACTCCTGAAGTACCACAGATTCTGCTAACAATAGGGGTAATTCATGCATCAATTCCTGCAACAGTATCATGAGTGGAGAAGGTGGTTATGCGCCAAAAGCAAGGGAGAAGAGATGGGCTTTGAGTAAGGACTTGAAAATGGGCAGGGAGGGCGCATGGCGTATGGCGTATGGGCTCGGGAAGTCTGTTCCAGGCATATGGTGATGCGAAGCAGAAGGGGCGGAGTCTGGAGTTAGCGGTGGTGGAGAAGGGTACAGATAGGAGTGATTTGTCCTGAGAGCGGAGGTTACGGGTGGGAACATACAGGGAGAGGAGGGTAGAGAGGTAATGGGGGGGGGGCTGCAGATTGAGTGCATTTGAAGGTTAAAAGGAGAAGCTTGAACTGTATATGGTAGCGGATCAGGAGCCAGTGAAGTGACTTGAGGAGAGGGGTGATATGAGAGTATCGGTTCACGCAGTAGATAAGACGTGCGGCAGAATTTTGGACAGATTGAAGGGGGGATAGATGGTTAAGCGGGAGGCCAGTGAGAAGAAGGTTGCAATAGTCAAGACGAGAGTGGACGAGGGTTCGGGTGATCTGTTCAGGGAGGAATGGGCGAATTTTGCAATGATAGACTACATATTTCTATGGTGGGAAAAACGATCTTATGTAAAAATAAATAAATAAATCAGCATGTGAACGAGCATTTAAACCAGAGGAAGGAAGTGGCAGGTGGGAGAAAACAAGTTCATGATGTCACCCACAGCGAAAGCTTTACGGTGGTGGGAAAAATAACAAGAGACAATCTCCATGCACTAGAGAAGACCAGAATAAAACTTTACACAATAAAAGTGAACAATCTAAATATTGGTGGAAGGTTATGTGCGCAAATTCTCACGGCAATAAAATTCCTGATCTAGAAGCCCTAATGGAGGAAACAGACTTGGACATTGTGGCCATTATGGAGACATGATTCATGGGGTCTTTTATAAAGGTGCACTAGCGTTTTTAGTGTGTGCTAAACGCTAGAGACGCCCATAGGAATATATGGGCATCTCTAGCATTTAGCGCACAAGGAGAAATTAGATCTTACCTGCTAATTTGCTTTCCTTTAGTCCCTCCGGACCGGACCAGTATTTTCTCAGTCTCCACCTGCTGGTAGGCATGCACAACCCATCAGTCCAATCCTGGTCCGGTCTGGAGGGATGCTAAGGAATTATTTTTAGTGCATGCTAAAAACGCTAACGCACCTTTGTAAAAGGGGCTTTTAATGCATCCCTTGAAGGGATCCCTCACCATATGCAGTGCTTTTTTTGTGCCGGTACGCGCCGGTACGGCGTACCGGCACCTTTTTTCCCTAGGGTTCCTGACTTGCGTTCCTGCCGCCCGTCGAGATCCAGCGCCCCTGCCCCAGCTGCCCGCCCTCTTTGCTTCCCGACAGCCCTGCTTTCCGGTCCAAACCTCTCCCCCCCCCCCCGCGACGCGTTTCAATCTTGTATTTATTTATTTTTTTACTTGCAGTCACAGCGCTGGCGTGGTTGAGAGGACCAGGCTCGCCTCCTCATGCTTTCCGTTTCCTTCCCTTCGATGTTCCAATTCACTGCCTCTCAGTGTCCCGCCTTCGCGGAAACAGGAAACACGTCACAGGAAGGCGGGACACTGAGGCAGCGAATCGGAACACCGAAGGGAAGGAAAGCATGAGGAGGCGAGCCTGGTCCTCTCAACAACGCCGGCGCTGTGACTGCAAGTAAAAAAAAAAATTAAATAAAAGATTGAAACGCGTCGCGGGGGGGGGGGGGGAGGTTTGGACCGGAAAGCAGGGCTGTCGGGAAGCAAAGAGGGCGGGCAGCTGGGGCAGGGGCGCTGGATCTCGACGTCGGGTGGGGAGAAGGTCTGATTTGGGGGTTGGATGAATGGCAGAGCCTGGGGATGGGAGAACAGGGCACATGCTGGGCGCTAGGGGTTGAGGAGAGAGAAGGGTATTTTGCTGGGGCTGGGAGAAGGGAGCTGATTTAGGGAGAAGAGTCTGACTCTGTGGCTGGGAGAAAAAGGGACCAAGGACAGACGCTGAGGTTTGGGGCTCAGGGTCTAATGCTGGGGCTGGAGAAGAAGGGGAGGGCAGGGAAGAGAAAATTGCTGGACATGAAGGAGAGGGGGGAGAGAGGATAATCAGTGGACATGGATGGCAGGGGAGGACAGGGGGCAGAGAAGAATGGGTCACGGATGGCAGGGGAGGACAGGGGGCAGAGAAGAATGGCTGGTCACGGATGGCAGGGGAGGACAGGGGGCAGAGAAGAATGGCTGGTCACGGATGGCAGGGGAGGACGGAGCACAGAAGAATGGCTGGTCACGGATGGCAGGGGAGGACAGGGGGCAGAGAAGAATGGCTGGTCACGGATGGCAGGGGAGGATGGAGCACAGAAGAATGGCTGGTCACGGATGGCAGGGGAGGACGGAGCACAGAAGAATGGCTGGTCACGGATGGCAGGGGAGGACAGGGGGCAGAGAAGAATAGCTGGTCACGGATGGCAGGGGAGGACGGAGCACAGAAGAATGGCTGGTCACGGATGGCAGGGGAGGACAGGGGACGGAGGAGAATGGCTGGTCATGGATGGCAGGGGAGGACAGGGGACAGAGGAGAATCGCTGGACATGGGAGGGGAGAGCAGGGGAGAGAGGAGACATGCTGGACATGGATGGATGGAGGGGTTGGCGGGGAGAGAGGAGAAATGCACTTGGATGGAGGAGAGGGGAGAGAGAATTATTTCTTTATATGGATACAGGGGAGGGAAGAGAGAGGAGAAATGCTGGACATGGATGGAGCGGAGGAAAGAAAAAAAGAAGATGCACATGGATGGAGATGAGGGAAAGGAAAGAGAGGAGAAAAACTGCACTTGGATGGAGAAAATAGGCAAAAGCTGGATCCATGTTGTACCTCCTCCAGTCAATTCCGCAGAGGAGGATCCAGCTTTTACTTATGGATGTAGGGCAAGAAATGAAGAAGAGGAAAGGAAAGAAATAAATGGAAAGGAAGCTCTAGAAATGGAGTTAAGAGAACAGATAGAGAGCAGCAGAATCAGAGGCTGGGACCAATATGGATAGAAAAACAGTCACCAGACAACAAAGGTAGAAAAAATCATTTTATTTTCATTTTAGTGTTTACATCTGTTGTCTTATTTTGCACTGGGTATACTGGAGCTGTAGCAGCTTACAGAAATTATTTATAATGAAAAAAATCATGTTATTTTTTTCTCCTATACTAGTATATTTTCAATGATGTCTGTTTATATGCGCCATGGCTGCTATAAGGGGTGTGGCCAATGTGGGTGTGGCTATCATAAGGGGTGGAGCCATATGTGGTGACTCCGCCCACAATGAGTACCGGCACCTTTTTTTCTACAAAAAAAGCACTGACCATATGAGATATTCAGGAGGGATAAAGATGGCCAAAAAGGGGGAGAAGTAGCTCTCTATGTCAAGAACAACATTAAATCAGCTGAAACGCAGGGGCTAAGAAGGAAGCCCTGTGGATCATGTTGGAAAGAGGAGATGGTATGTCTATCTACACTGGTGTAGTCTTGAAACCTTCAGCTCAAAACTGAAGAACTAGTCAGAGATCTGATCAGTGATATTGCAAAGGTGGATCAAAGCAGTGTTTCCCAAACTTCTCCTAGCCAGTCGGGTTTTCAAGACTAACACAATAAATATGCATGAGGTAAATTTGCATAGATTTGCATACCATGGCTTTCCAATGTACTGTATCTCATGCATATTCATTGTGGTATTCTGAAAACCCAACTGGCTAGGTGCCACTCCAGGATAGGGTTGAGAAGCTCAGGATTAGAGTATCCCATCTGTAAATCCAGAAAGGAGCAGAAAGATAGTAATGCCTTCTTACTAGGATGAAACCTACCAGTAGAGGATTGACACTAATGCCTGGGTGGCTGCGATCACTACATGGTGTGGTTTCATATTAAAGCTGAAGTGGAGTCTAGATCCACCAAACTCAAAGTTTTTAAACATGCTGACTTGGGTAAAACAGTGGCGTAGCCAGACCCAGTATTTTGGATGGGCCCTTCCATGCCATGCCACATCACCCTTCCCCCCCCCCGAGATATTTAAAAAAATTATAGATTTTTTCCACCTACTGTACATCATCTCTCTTCCTCCGTGGTGTCCCGGCAGGACCCGTTGCTGAATCCCGTCCCTCTCGCCCTCGTTGACATCATTTCCTGTTTCCTGTCTGGCAGGACCCGTTGCTGAATCCCGTCCCTCTTGCCCTTGCTGACATCATTTCCTGTTTCCTGTCTGGCAGGACCCATTGCTGAATCCCATCCCTCTCGCCCTCGTTGACATCATTTCCTGTTTCCTGTCTGGCAGGACCCGTTGCTGAATCCCGTCCCTCTTGCCCTTGCTGACATCATTTCCTGTTTCCTGTCTGGCAGGACCTGTTGCTGAATCCCGTCCCTCTCGCCCTCGTTGCCATCATTTCCTGTTTCCTGTCTGGCAGGACCCGGCAGATTTCGGAAGCCTGTGGGTCTGGCGCAGGCAGCAATAATGAATCACTGCAGGCACCAGGGATGCCTGCAAAGTACAATGGGGAGGGACAGGGTTCAGCGAGGGGCAGGTAGATGCCGGGACGCCGCAGAGGAGGAGAGATGTTCATGTGGGGTGCTACCGCTGGGTGTGCCTGAGCTAAGAATGGGTGGGTGCTAAGAATGGGTGGGTATCCGTAGCTATGCCACTGGGGTAAAACGGGGAAGTACTTGAAGGAGTAGCTGGCAGGGTGGGAGGAAATAAGTATGGGAAGTGGAAAAACAGTGAATAAAACTGAAAGGGGTTACAGAGTGATCTTTATGTAAGGAAAATAAAATCACGAGGAAAAGGAAATTGATGTGGTTCACAAATTAAATGGCTACAAAAATCAAAGTGAAAAATGTAGTGCTCACAAAATACAGAAGATCACAAAGAGAGGAACACAAAAAACAAAGAATAGTACAGAAAGCTGAAAGAGGCAAGGAAATCAGGACAGCAAAAGTGTGGACAGAAGAAAAAGAGTTAAAGAAACAAAGCAAGGTGACAAGACATTTTTCAGGGATATCAGGGATAGGAGAAAGGCCAGAGTTGGAATTAGGAGTTAAAGGTGCTGAGGACGAATGTGTGGAAAGTGATGAGGGAAAAGCGGAAATAGTAAATGAATACTTTTGTTTGGTGTTGGAATTGGAGGTAATATTATCAATTGGTTAAGAGACTTCATCACAACCAGGTCTTATCAAGTTAAAGGAACCACAAATATATCATCCCCAAGGTCGTCTGAATGCGGAGTACCACAGGTATCTCCTCTCTCCCCAGTACTCTTCAATATCATGATGATCCCCTTGGCCAGATTATTAGCCAAACATGGCCTTAATCCCTTTATATATGCTGATAACGTCACCATTTTTATTCCCTTTAAATCAAATTTATCCGAAATCTCTGATAAAATCACTACTGGTATGTGCACCTTGATCTCATGGGCCAATGCCTTTAAGATGAAATTAAATAAAGAAAAAACTCAATGCCTAGTCCTCTCGTCTCAATACTCCCCATCTCTCCCGGCCACCCTCAATACCCCAGATGTAATCATCTCCATCGCCAGTAGTTTAAAGATCCTTGGAGTTACAATAGATAGTCATCTATCCTTCGATAACCACGCTAAGCTGATCACAAAGAAAATGTTTAATATGATGTGGATCCTGAAGCGAGTGAAATCCTATCTTTCATTGAACACTTTCCGGAATCCACAGTCATCACTCAGGTTGATTATTGCAACAGTGTTTTCCTTGGATGTAAATCCCAAGTCCTGAAAAGTCTCCAGACTGCCCAGAACATGGCAGCCAGACTTATATTTGGAAAGTCAAGACTTGAAAGCGCCTCACCCCTTCGAGAAAGGCTTCACTGGCTCCCCATCAAAGAGAGAATATACTTCAAGGTTCATACAATTATCCATAAGATAATATCAGGAGAATCCCCCAGTTATATGAACAACCTGATTGACCTCCCAATTAGAAATAGAACAATGTCATCGCGAACATACCTCAATCTACACCTCCCAAACTGCAAAGGTGTCAAGTACAAAACATACTATGCATCCAGTTTCTCCTTTCTGGGTAGTCAACTTTGGAATGCTCTCCCAAGACCTTTCAGGAAAATGTTAAAGTCCCATTTTTTCAAGCAAGTTCACCCTAATGGACCAGCTTAATTCCACCAGATCACCTACGATACTCCTGCTAAGACGTCGATGCTTACTCTGACCCCAACGTTATGCTCAATCCCTCATCTTCTTCCCTCCATCCTTTACCATTTCCCTCCCATTCTCCTTCCCTTTCACCTATCATATCCTTGTCTACCTTCCCTATTCTAGTTCATTACCTTCTTTTCACATGTCCTTTGTGATGCCTTTCATAATGTAAGTACTTATGATCATCACAATTTATAATACTGTTCTTACATTTCCTTGTTTTTACTGTATTCTTTACCATGTAAGATGCTTTCTTTTACTATGTAAGCCGCACTGGACCTGCTGTATGTGGGAAAGAGCGGGGTACAAATGTAATAAATAAATAAAATAGAAGAAAAACCTGGAGAAGCTCCACAGATGACCTTCACAAAGATATATATGGGGATGGAATAGATACCACACCATTCATTGACGATAATATTTATGAACAGCTTGTAAAACGGAAAGTGGACAAAGCCATGGGACCCAATGAGATACATCCCAGGATACCTGAGGGATCTCAGAGAGGTACTGGCAGTAGAGATGGGCTTTCGAGCTGTCCTAAATTAGGCAGCTTAGCTATGCCAACACCCACATAACCCCAGGCTCCCCCCCCCCCAGCTCTGCAACTGACCTGTCCACTTTTTGGTTGGGCAGTCTGTGGAGATATTCAATGGCACTCTATGATTAAGTGCCACTAAATATCCCTACTTAGGCAGCGGGAAGTGCTTTAAATGGGCAGAAGAGGCTCCTGCCCATTTAAATCGCTTTGAAAAACTGGCCTGTATGTGCATAACTGTGTGCCCTGCCCACCATGTTCCACCCAGAGTCTGCCCATATGTATGCCCTTCAATCTAAGAACAACTGCATTTAGATGCCATTTTATAGAACAGCATATAAATAGGATGGAGTCGGTCTAGAGGGCAGCTACCAAACTGGTCAGTGGTCTTCAACATAAAAGCTTATGGGGAAGGGACAGACTTAAAAATGCCAATGTGAATACTTTGGAAGAAAGGAGGGAGAGGGGAGATATGATAGAGACCTTTAAATATCGCAGTAGCATAAATGCACAGGACACGTGGCTCTTTCAATTGAAAGAACACCCTGGAATGAGAGGGCATAGGATGAAGGTGAAAGGGAACAGATTCAGGAGTAAGCTATGAAATACTTCTTTACAGAAAGGGTGGCAGGTTTATGGAACAGCTTCCTGGTAGATTCAAGAATGGGTGGGACAAGGGAGTGGAAGCGATAGTACAGAGTATGAATGGGCATATCTGATAGGCGAAATGGTCTTTATCTGCCATCGTTTTCTATTTGTTTTTCTTATAAACCAGCATATTGGCATTTACACAGATATGTGCACATAGATGCGTATATATGCCAGTGTCCTCGTCATTTACACATGTTTATGGCACTTAGGGGCCCTTTTACTAAGGGGTTGCTGCGCCACAACTCAGAACTACTGTTGGTCCAACACGGCCGCCAGCGGTATTTCCACCTGGAGTGCGTGACATTTCTGTCGCTACAGAAAATAATTCTGTAATTTCTAGCGTAACAGTAATCTGGCAGCATGGGTTTCCGCCAGGTTACTGTGGGAGCCCTTGCCCCCACCTCAATGGCCCCCCCCCCCCCCCCCCCGCATGGCCACGTGATAAGAATAATCTTACTGCATGGCCATATCTTTTTTAGGGGCTTTTTACCTGCTGCAGTAAAAAGGGCCCCCACCACTACCACAGGGCCCTTTTTACCGCAGCTTGGTAAAAGGACTCCTAAATATTGGCACTCTCTTTTTGGAATTAACCCCTATGTGCCAAGTCACTGGATTAACTCTTAGAGCCATGCACCAGCTCATGCTAATTCCTGCTCTAACTGCTTAACTCAGTTTTAATAAAAGACCCCCTATGTTATACAGTATGATAACTATTATGTGTACTAGCTGAAAACTATTCACAAATAGTTCTATTAATTCAGTAAAAATATATGAATGCAAATATTTGCTATACATGCACATATTTTCTATTTACATAGAGAATTGTAGTGATATATCTTATGCTGACAGTGGTGTAAGTTACCATTATTTTTCTTGTTGGGCTGTCAACCTGCTCCATTTTCTCAGGACAGGCTGATCTAGTCCTGGTATTATCACACACTTATAGTCCTGAATGTCTTTGGGAACATTAATGAAGAAAACAGAATTTCTAATGTATGCATGGAATGCAGTTGCAGGAATGGTTATCCTGTCTTGCAAAAACTGAGTATGCTTTTTTTCATAAATGGGTTAATTTTTAGTGCAGAAATGAGACCTGGCACTTCCACTCTCTTCAGTTTCTCTGTGGAACACAAGGGCAGGGTATGGCAAAGAGGAGAACAGAGGACAGTGTGGGGAGCTGAGCGATTCTGCACAAGGAGGAGCGTCCCGGGACTAGAAGCCGCCTTGGGAACTCACCTGTCAGCAGTGTGTCCGCTGGATGCTCTTAAGTACAGGGTTTCGAGCCCCGGATGTGCGCGCGGCGGCGGACGCTGCACTGTCCCTGCAGACGGACCAGCTGAGATTTACCCGCAGCACCATTGTTTACACCTCTCCTAGCAACCATCTTCCCGGCCCCCGTCAACCGTGACCTAGGCAACCGTGAAGCACGCTGCGCTGGAACTTGGAAACCACGCTTGCGCTCTCAACTCTTAGGCGTTCTCGGGCGCCATCAATAGGCGGGAGGGCGAAAGACAGCTCTGCCTCGCTTTGACGTGTTGAGTGAGCTCCAACTCCAAGTTCATTCTTTTCTCCAGCCTGATTCATTATCTACTTTCAGTTCTTCACCGCTATCCCTATACTTTTTTTAGGCCTCTGTTTCCCAGTTCCCTACATCCTCTTTTTGCCTATCCACAGGTCCATTATTTCCGAGGAGTCCCATTTATTTTTACAGACCCTAATCATTGCAAGTAGGTTCAGGGTCAAACTACACAGCTCCTGCATTCCTTGTCTTCACCTGCTGGTCCCAGGCTGCATATTCCTCCATTGCATTACGTTGGAACGTTGAGTTCTGATCACCTTGAGCTTAGGGTGTATTAATAGGTGGAGGGGGCCATGCTAAAGATTATGTAAGAATTTTATTTATTTATTTATAGCATTTATATCCCACACTTTCCCACCCACGGGCAGGCTCAATGTAGCTTACATTAGTTTAAAAAGGCTTACATCGGTGTATACTGAAGAGAAAACGACGTCAATCTCCCACCTTACCCTCCTCTCTCCATCACCTGTCTCTACCTACCTACCCATCCATTTATTTATTTATTTGTGGCATTTATACCTCGCTCTTTCCCGGTCAATAGCAGGTTCAGTGCGGCTTACAAAGTTATGGTACATAGTATCACAGAGATAATACAAAGTATGGTACAAAGTATCATGGAGATAACACAGTTATAAAAAGTGGGACAAAAGTATGCGATGTGGGGAAAGGATAGAAGTGTGGGTATTGTTTGTGGTGTGGTTTAGGTTCGAGACTTTGTAGGGTTGTTTGGGTAGGCTTGTTTGAATAGGTAAGTCTTCAGCAGCTTTTGGAAGGGTAGGTGTTCACTGGTCTTTCGGATATGTCGAGGTATGGCGTTCCAGAGTTGGCTGCCTATAACAGAGAAGTTGGATGCGTAGTAGGTTTTGTATTTGAGGCCTTTACAGTTGGGAAGATGAAGATTAAGATATGTTCGAGAAGAGTTGGACCGGTTTCTGGCTGGAAGATCGATCAGGTTGGACATGTAGCTTGGAGATTCGCCATGGAGAATCTTGTGGATCATAGTGTGGGCTTTGAAGTTTATTCGTTCCTTGATAGGGAGCCAATGTAGCTTTTCTTGAAGTGGTGTTGCGCTTTTGAAACGTGATTTGCCAAAAATGAGTCTTGCTGCTGTGTTTTGGGCAGTTTGGATTTTTTTCATGATTTGGGCTTTGCAACCGATGAAGATGCAGTTGCAGTAGTCGGCATGGGTAAGTACTGTGGATTGTACTAGATTACAGAAAGTTTTCTGTGGGAGGAATGGTTTCACTCTTTTTAGTACCCATATCATGTTGAACATCTTCTTCGTCGTGACTTTTGCATGAGTGTCTAAAGTTAAGTGTTTGTCTAATGTTACTCCTAGGATTTATTGTCGGATATTGGGATTGTAACGTCTGGGGTGTTCAGGGTAGTTGGGAGTAGAGTGTTGTTCATTTTCATCTTTCTATAATGTTATACTAATTTCCTACTTTACATAACAAAATTCTGTGTTACCTATTACTATGTAAGCCGCATTGAGCCTGCTTTTAGTGGGAAAGTGCGGGATACAAATATAATAAATAAATAAATAAAAAGGCTTACATCAATCTAGTAACAAAATCAGATACATTAAGGGTGAAGTAGTTCTTCAATGCAATGGGTTCATACGACAATAATCCGTAGTAATATTTTTTCAATGTTGTGTAGACAGACTTGGAACAAACTACAACTGGAGCCGAGATTACAGCAAAAGCTTAAATTTTTGTAAAATGTTGTAGACATGGTTTTTAAAAATTAGCATATGCATGCACAAAATTTACCCTGCTAGCAACATCTGATTTTGACTGGTTCTAATGAATTTAGTGTGCACGGTATTTGTATTCAGCGTGGTTTTTACTGTTCACCTTAGCAGCCAACAAGAATAATATGCAAGAGAGTCTACTTTTAATGATAAAATTTGTACAGGTGCTCTGGAGCTGTTGTAGCATGACAGTGGCTTATTGGCAGAGCAGTCTGCTGTCATATTTTTATAGTATTGGCATGTGTGTGTGTCACACACATAACGGCACTGCGAAGACCAAAAGAAAAAGGATGAGATGCATGTTGTGCAGGTGCATCCACGGCACCCGCAGTTTAGCAAAAAGCTATACCCAGCTTTTATACACGCACACATATTAAGTAATAAACCCCCCAGGGCGTGAAAGTTGGTGTGGAACCCCACAAAAAGAAGCTTTCACACCCCAGGTGGCTTATTGATTATATGCGTGTGTATGAAAGCTGTGTGTGGCTGTGGAGGCGCGTCCACAGCAAATGCAGTTTTGGGCATGTGGATAGAACTGATGCTTAACAAGTGACTGTTCTACGCATGCGCTGCTTTGTGAGTGACCTCTACGCACGCACTAAGTGCTTTCCCTGCTAAGCTGCTTGCTTTAATTGTGAGCAGCTCATTTGCATGAGATTTCCTTTGAGCATTGCTCGCTGTTTCAAACTCTATAACTTTTACTGTAGATATAAATGCACACTTTTTTATGGGGACTTTTGTGCTTCGGCCCCTTAGCCATTAAGTTTAATCTAGTCTTGGTGTTACTCTACTGCACTCATGAACGTGTAATCCTGCTTCTCTCAGAGAATGCAATAGCAAATTTATATGAAACGGTGTAATCTCTGCTGGAATCTGAATTTATTCTAATGCAACTAGAACTTTTCAGTAAAGCGGATTATGTGCCCATTTTAAAATAAAAATTAAAAAGCAGAATTACAAAACCCAGCATGCAATAGGCTAAACCTAGGACTGTAATAAATCACTACGAGTCTAGAATCAGTTGTCAACCTTAGGGCCTGTTGTCTGGCCACCTGCTTGTACTGGAGAGATTAGGGCTAAGCTGGGGGTAGGAACCCCTGCACTGAAATGGCTGGCCTGCAGCGACCCTCCAAGATGATGCCCCAGCACAGGGCTGGCATTAGAAGGTGAGAACCAGTGGAATGGCCCTGGGCTCCCAGGTCACAGGGGGGGGTCTCAAAATTGCCTCAAACTGAAGATTAAGTGGGCTTTGAAGCCTCTTCTCCATTTTCTGCCCTGGGTCCCTGTTTGTCTAGAAGTGGCCCTTCCCCTCCTATAAGCTCCAGAGTACTGGTAAGTAACAGTGACTCCATCTCCTAGTCCTGTACCCCGTCCCCTTCTGATGGGTCTGACTGCATGACAGCTATCTCTCTAAACACCTGTCTTAATCCTTCTGTGAACTCTCTCTCTCTCTTAAACACACATGCTTTTGGAAGGGCAGAGATGCTCACTCATTAGGAATCTTAAACACTCAGCTGAAGGCTCTCTCACTCTATGTGGCTCTTCACTTACTCAATAGTACCTCAGTACAAGTGAACTGATCCTGATCACTGTTTTCATGAGAGACAAGCCTAAGAGAAGAAAAGCCAAGTAGCCCCACCAGTAAAAAGAAATCTAAACGCAATTTAGTAGTATAGTTCACCAACTTTTGTCAAAGCTAATTCACATAATTGTTTTTGATAGTGCCACACCCACTTCCAGGATGTCAGCTAATCAGAATTGAAGATCCATCTTAGCCGCGCCCACTCTCCATCCAAGCCCCAACCACTCTCCACCAAAGCCAACAGGCAAGAGGCACATATAATAAAATGTCATCTGCATAATTATAAAAAAGATCCTGGGCCCTAATAACATCACATAAAGGATGTAAGTAAAGATTACAAAGTAATACAGAGAGGGCTGAGCCTTGAGGTGACACATTCCTAAATTAACCTGCTGCTAGTGATCAATCAAATAAGAAGGAAACCAGCAGTAAACAGTTCCGGCATGATCTAAGCATTGCACAAAGAGTGTTTTCTATGGCAGCAACAGAAGGAAAACAAAGCTTCCTCTGGCCTGATTTGGAGGCTCCTCTGGACTCCAACACCAAGGGGACCTCTGACACAGTTCTAAAATGTAGGAAAATCCCTGCTGCCGCCACCCCCCTCCACCCCTGCCAAAGGCCTTTCCCTTAAATAGACTTGGGTCATTCTGGCTCTCCTTCCCCCCCCAAAACCCCAACTCAATCCTAAGTGAGTGATCCCCAATTGCTCCTGTCCCTGCCACTGTCTAGGCAAATATGGTGTTCGCTGACCCTTAGTTGTAGTTTTGCAGCACTACCACTAGAGCATCACATTTCTGTATAAAGGCCTGTGCCATTATTTGGAACTGTGACTCCCTAGTGTAGTATTGTGAGACTACCACTAGGGGTCAGCTGATGCCATATTTATATAGGCGTCACAGAACACCTAGTACTCACCTGGGGTTAACTCTGCGGCCACCTGGAGGGTCTCTGTCCAGCACAACTCAGGCCTGCCTGCACCTAGGCACATGCTCTATACTAGCACCCTCCTCCCACTGACTGGGTCCCACTTGCCTCTGGATGAGTCTCCCACTCTCAAGTTATTCCCCAGTGATTTCTAAGACACTGGGGGCCACATGCCCAGGAGTCTCACAGTTCCTAGGAAGCACCCACAGACTCAACACATAAAGCTCCAGGATTCTTAGTCCAGGACAACAGAGCTAATAAATTAACAGGTTTATTATGACAGTAGAACAATGAATGCTTGAAAAACAGATGAAAAAGTACAGCAAGCAATAACAGATAACCAAAACAAGGACGAACATTAAAACCGTCAAAACTTAGCTACTACCTGGCTAACACCTGGGGAGTTTCAAGAAAATAACCACTCACTAGTACTGAACAGGGCTCGGGGCAGAGCTGTTTACCCTCTACACTCCCTTGCTGAAATTGGGGGGAAAAAAATCCAGCTGGCTCCTGGCTAACTCCGGGGCCAATCAGAGCCCAGGGTACCAGCTTTGAAAGAATCTGGCCAACGGTACTGCAGATTGTATTTTCACATGGCCTAAACTGAGAAATAAAACAGCCTTTTCTGTAACAGCTTTAAAATGAAAAACAAACGCCATCTGCTGGCCAATTAGGAGAAATACACTTCATGAAATTATCAATACAATTCACAGGCTTGAAAACCTACTATTTTGCCACCCCCCCACCCCTCCCCTTTAAGAGAGACCTGGGACTGTGGCCTCTTTAGTCCGCTGTTCGGGTCTCAACAGTCCAGTGTAAGGGTGGTTCTGGCTGTTCCTTCCTGGAGAGTCCATCAGCATTGCCATGCTCACAGCCCTTCCTGTGCTGAATGGTGAAGTTGTACATCTGCAGGAACAGGCTCCCACAGGAGTAGCTTCCCATTCTCTCCAGAGATTCTTTTAAACCAGACCAATGGATTGTGATCTGTGATGACAGTAAAGTCTTGCCCATACAGGTAGGGCTGCAGTTTCTTAAGGGCCCACACTTAAGGCCAAATATTGTTTTTCAATAGTGGCATATGCTACCTGTCTAGGACCTTGCGACTCAGGTACATAATGGGGTGCTCCTCTCCTCTGCTATTCACTTGACTGAGTACAGACCCAATGCCATATGTCGAGGCATCAGTACCACAAATCTTTGTTGGTAATCAGGTGCAACTAGTACGGGAGCTGTAACCATCACAGTTTTTAATGCTTTGAAGGCTGCTTCACACTCTAGCGAGCGGGTAATGATTGGGGCAGTCTCTTTTTAGTCAGGTCAGTTAGGGGCTCGGCTATGGAACTATAGTGAGGCACAAACTTCCTGCAATACCCTGCTGTCCCAAGGAAGGCCAATACTTGCTTTTTGGTTAAGGGAGTGGGCCAATTCTTAATAACTTCCACCTTAGCTGGCTCAGGCTTTAGCTGTCCATCTCCCACTCTGCGCCCTAAATATTGCACTTTTTCCATCCCCATCTGACATTTGCTGGTCACGCGGGCCTCCCTGAACCGGTCTAACACCCCAAGCAAATGGATCATCCCAAGTCTGACTGTATACAGCATGCTCCTGGTATCCAACTAACAGACGATTCACCAAGAACTGAAATGTAGCAGGGGCATTTTTATTCTAAAAGGCATCACAGAAATTCATACAGACAAAATGGAGTAATAAATAATGATTGCTTCTAAGCAGCAGCTGTTAGGGGAATCTGCCAGCACCCTCGACTAAGGTCCATTATGGTCAAATACTGGGCCCCAGTTAAGTGGTCTAGTAACTTGTCCATCCGGGGCATCGGATAAGCGTCCTAGATACAGTACATTCATTAAGCCTCCTTTAATCCACACAGAAGCGGGTTGTGCCTTCATTCTTAGGAACAAGAACTACAGGAGAAGCCCAGGGACAATGAGACTTCTTTATGACACCTAGGGCTAGCATCTCATCAATCTCCTGCTTCATTTGCTTCGTCACCTCAGCAGATATTTGATAGGCACTCTGCCTCAGTGGTTTATGCTCACCAGTGTCTACATTGTGATTAGCCAAATGGGTAATTCCTGGCTTAGAATACACAGCAGCATACATTTGCAATACTGCTTCTAGCTGCTGCTTCTGGGTGAAGGTTAATAGCTCTCCGTCTACAACTTGTTGTGTAGAGCCCACTGGTAATGTCTCTGCTAGGAGGTCAGGTATAGGTTCACTCTCCTGACACTCTTCTGGTGGGCTACATACAGCTTGCACCAAAGCTGTGCGATCTGCATAGGCCTTTAACATACTTACATGAAAGGTACGCTGCTCTCTGTCTTGAGAGTCCATAGATATAACGTAGTTTGCATCATTTAGGCACCTTATGACCTTGTAAGGTCCTGCCCAGTTAGCCTGAAGTTTATTCTGACGTACTGAGACTAAAACAAGTACCTGCTGGCCCTCATAATACTCTCTATTTCAGGCTTTACGATCATACCAGGTCTTTTGTTTAGTCTGAGCTGCCTGCAAGTTATCTCTAACAAAGCCCACAAGGTCTTCTAATTTCTGCCACATATTGACTACATATTCAATTACAGGGGTGTCAAGTGTCAACTTTCCCCTCCCAATATTATCTTTTTAGGTCAAAGGGCCCTCTCACCCTCCGGCCACAAAGCAGCTCAAATGCAAAGAACCCAGTTGACGTCTGGGGTACTTCAATGTATGCAAACAGTAGGTAGGGCAAGTACTTTTCCCAGTCCCAATCTCCTGACTCCACAAAAGTCGTTAACATATGCTTTAATGTCCCATTAAATGTCCCCACCAACCCATTAGTTTCACGGTGATATGGGGTGGTATGTACAGATTTTACTCCACAGCGTGTCCACAGATTTTGGGTTAGCTCAGACATAAACTGTGTCCCTTGATCTGAGAGTATCTCTAGTGGATATCTTACCCGGGAAAATATTTCTAGCAGGGCAGTGGCAATTTACTCTGCTTCTACTGAGGATAAGGCTACCATTTCGAGATATCTGGTAGCAAAGTCTTTTTCCCAGTCTGGCTAGGGGCAGCTAGAGGCCCCACTATATCCACACCAATTCTCCCAAATTGCATGCATCACAGGTTCAACAATAGTCAGCTATGACTGGCCACAAAGACATCCCAGCAGACTAGTGGGGCACCCTAGGGGGCACTGCAATGGACTTCACATAAAAGATCCCAGGTACGCATCTCACCCTTACCCCCTTATATTGTATGGTGAGCCCACCAAAAACTTACTGTACCCAACTATACACCTCTATAGTAGCTCTTATGGCTGCAAATGTCACCTATATGTGGGTACAGTAGAGTTTTGGTGGGTTTTGGGGGGGCTGGCACATTCCACCACAAGTGTAACAGTTTAGAGTGGATTATGGGCCTGGGTCCCCTTCTCCACAGTGCACTAGAGGCTGGTATGTACTGTTTCTTTCACATCTTTGGAGGGTGGAAGGGGCTCATTGACCACTGGGGGAGCAGGGGCGTAGCCAGACACCCAATTTTGGGTGGGCCTGGGCCCAAGATGGGTAGGCAGAAGAACCTCGCCCTGTCCCACAGGTGATTTGGTCTCTCCTTCTCTCGCCTGCATGCCATATGGTCTCTCAAACATCCCCCCTCTCCCGTATACCTTTTAAATAGCAGATTTTCACCAGCAGTGAGCAGCAACTAATACACACTGCTCATGTTGGCCCCACACCCTTCCCTCTGATGCAACTTCCTGTTTCTGCCTAGGCTGTGGGGCCAGTGCAAGCAGTATGTATGTCACTGCTCACTGCAGGCAAAGATCTGCTACTTACAAGGTATGCAGGAGGGACACTTGTTGGGAGTTTTCGGCTGGTGGGGCTTGGTGATCCCTGCCAGCCACATCATAGGTATGCTGCTACTGGGTAGGCCTGAACCCAAATTGAGTGGGCCTGGGCCCACCCAAGCCCACCCTTGGCTACGCCACTGTGGGGGAGTAAGGGAGGATCAGTCCTTTATTCCTCCAGTGGTCACCTGGTCATTTAAAGGGCACTTTTTGTGGCTTAGTCATTATTAAAACAGGTATAGCTCAAAACATCTTAGTTTTAGTCCGGGACATTTTTGTTTTGTTCCATTATGACAGAAAAACATCCAAGTGTTAGGAATGCTCAAATCCTGCCCTTAACACGCCTCCTCATGATTTGAATGCATTGTTGTGTATCTTTTATTCAAATCTCAATCCACAAGGGGACATTGCCTCCTATACCTTGACTTTTTAATTTCCTTGGCAGTCTCTTATATGGTACTTTGTCCAAAACCTTCTGAAATCCAGATGCACTATTTCAACTAATTTGCCTTTATCTACATGTTTATTCACACCTTCATAAAAATATAGCTGCTTGGTGAGACAAAACTTCCCTTGGGTAAATCCACATTGGCTTTGTCCCAGTTAAACCATAACTATGTACATGTTCACTAATATTTATCTGTATAATAATTTCTATTTTGCCTAGCACTGATGTCAGGCTCACTAGTCTGTAGTTTCCTGGATCACCCCGGAGTCCTTTTCGAAAACTGGTATTATCTTGGTCACTCTCCAATCTTCAGGTACTGTGGATGATTTTAATGATAGTTTAGAGGTGTGGTAGCCGTGCTAGTCCTCTTTTAAAGGTAATCAATAGAAATCAAACAAAATAAAACATGGAAAAGAAATAAGATGATACCTTTTTTATAAATTATTCATTGTGGGTTTGCAATTTCATTTCTCAGTTCTTTCAGCATTCTAGGATATGTAGAGTTATATGGAGGTGTATTTTCAAAGCACTTGACTTACAAAGTTCCAAGCCTCATAGTAACCTATGAAACTTTGTAAGTCTAAGTGCTTTGAAAATGAGCCCCATAAAATCGGATCCAGGTGATTTGCTACTCTTTAGATTGTAAGTTTGCCCTATTACATCTTCCAGTTTCATTGAGATTTGTTTCAATTCTCTGAATCATTGTACAGAGAAGCAAAGAAGTAATTTAGCTGCTCCACTATGGCCATGTCCTCCCTTGGTGCTCCTACTATCCCTTTATCACCTAATGATCAAACTGACTCCCTCACACTTTCCACAGCCCCTCTATTCCTCATCTTCCTTCAATTCCCTCGATCACCTTCTTCCCCACACCCTCTCTGATCTCACGCCAGCGTATATATACACCTCTGTTCATCCCCTCTTAGATCCTCACCAGTCTGAATTTGGTAATTTGAGGAGTGTAGTTTGTAACCAGGTACCTCTAAGTGCAGCCAAGGATAGAACAATCTCCTCCAGCCACGGGCTCCAGGTACCGTCTTCAGATTGCCAAACCTGAATCAACAGGGCACTCAGTTGATTTATAAGTCATCTATGTGGAACTGTTTCAAAGGCTTTGCTAAAATCTAAGTACACCACATCTAGTGCTCTCCCTGGATCCAACTCTCTGATCACCCAAAGAAATTAGTCAGACTTGTCTGCCAAGAACCTCCTGTAGTGAAACCGTACTGCCGTTGGTCCTGCAAGCTACTGGATTCCAGAAACCTCACTATTCCGTTTTAGAAGCGTTTCTATTAATTTACTCACTACAGAGGTCAGATTAACTGGTTTGTAGTTCCCCACCTCCTCTTTACTTCTGTTTTTGTGGAGAGGGACCACAACCACAATTCTCCATTCCCCTGAGACAAATCCAGGCTGTCAAAATTACTTCTTCTCCCACCACCTCACAATCTGCCCCACTCCCAAACAAAATGCCTCCAAAAACTATCCCACAACCCCATTAACAGCCCCCTGTCCTCCCAAAACTATATCCACATCCTTTACTATCCTCCTGCAACTGGCTCCAGAACTACTCCCACAACACACATTCACACAAAATAGATATACATACATACAAACAAACAAACAAGCAACTCGGATACAAAGATGGGTATGTGAATGGACATACACTCTCAGAAGGCTTGGAAAGAATTTCATGAGCCATGCATGCTTTCTCCACTGGTTGTACAATTCTTTCTTGAAAAGACAAAAAAAAAATTCTAAACAAAGATTAAAAAACAAAACAAAAATACAATTGCTTGCTTATATCAATAGAATTTGACAAAGAGATTCCATCGTCTCATCTATCAATTACAGCGTGCAAGTCCCAGCATTTCCTCTTAAACAAATTTCCTCAATTGATGAGTCATGCTCCCTCTCCGGCCCAATTCCAATCTAGCCTAAAAGCCATTTTTTGATACATCTTTTAAACCTTAATTCCTTATTCTCCTGATATTTCATGTGCATGCTTTTATAATAAAGATGAGATAACAAGATTGAGCCCTTTGGTCATGAACCAGTAGGTTTCACCCCCTGCAGCACCAATCAAACCCTTTCCCAAGTACATCACTTCTGTGGAAATCAGTGTGTGCGTGTGTGGGCTGTTTTCCTCACCAGATTCCTGAGAAGATATGTCTCCACCTTTTTTGACAAATCCGAATGGGATATGCTCTTCATTAGGTCACAACTTATATAAGACCTGCATCTCACACTGCTTGCTAAGCTCCAGATGGATGTATTTTTCATAGTGTCCCAAGGATCCCGAGTCACAGGCAGTATTTAG
Source organism: Microcaecilia unicolor (assembly GCF_901765095.1). Taxonomy (NCBI): domain Eukaryota; kingdom Metazoa; phylum Chordata; class Amphibia; order Gymnophiona; family Siphonopidae; genus Microcaecilia; species Microcaecilia unicolor. Next base: position 24,341,369 of record NC_044040.1, read on the forward strand.
CTGAGAAAGTAATTTCTGATGACACACATGCTTGGAGTGTTCCACTTTCACTTAAATTCGGATACCTTGTTATTTTACATATCCAGCTGATAAGATCTAAGCATGTCTATATAGGGTCCTTTTTCTGCATAAAGAGGACAAAAATGGCTGACTTGGCCAGTAGCAGTTCACAAGATCCAATGTATCCAGATGTTGTGTTTTTCGATGCCAAAGCCACAATTCGATCTCTGGTGACCTACATAGGGATTCATTCCTCCATTCAGATCTTCAGAGGCTCCTTTAAACTGCTCTCTTGAAAAAAGAAAAACAGTCTAAGGTCTGCCAGTATTTCCTTCTGTCTCTCCTATCAGTTCACCCTAAGAGCAGAGGAATTGTGTCTCAGTATGTACAGTATGAATCTGTCTCTCTGAGTCATATGACACAGCCCCCGTGCGGAAATATGGCTCTTCCTGCTGGTACCAGTGATTCACATTGAATTCTGGGAAGAAAAAGGTAATCTCTCTGTTGGCTGATTCCGGTGAGTCTGAAAAACAGGAAAAAGACATTTTACTTACGAGTCCACCAGGGCAAGAAGCCCAGCCTGATTTTTCTAATAACTTGCTTCCTTCTTCTCCTGCAACCCCTTTGCTTCTTACCCAGCACCATCTGCCTCTCTGTAACCTATGGCCCCTCAAACCCCAGCACAGATTTACTATTATTGTTTTTGTGTAATTTGTTGGTTTGTTGTCCGCTTTTATGCTTTGTATTGGCATGTAAATCACCATGGTCAGGGGTTTTATCACCTTGCTTGGTAAGTAATAAACTTAGGATACATAAATATCTAGTATGTTTCTCTAAAACATGCACCCCTTATGTTCCTTACTTCAGTACCTTTTGCCCCTCAGAGACCTAGGACACTCATATACATTAATCTAATACTGACTACCCCACAAAGATCTGTACCCCTTCCACTCCTCATCTAGCCATAACTTAGCCGAGAAGACCATTATTAGACATCCTGGTGAAGGTAACATGCACGGGGAGGGATGTATGGAGAAGACTAGGAAAAGGCAGAACCGCGAGTGGTGTGTTCCTGTGCATCAGCCCTCAATATAAACTAACTACTTTGCCATACTATACAGCTTCTTCCCTAAAATGTGGATTCTGTTCCCGGGGTCTCTCAGTTCATACATCACCTGCAACTATTTCACTCCAATAGCAAACATTATGTATATGGGACTTCGGCTCCCTACCTGAGCCATGAGTTGTGTTCCTTGTGTCTGTCAGTCCATACATTCCCCGTATTGATTCTGGCTCTGTGTTACGAGCTCTAAAGACTTTTGTTGGGCCCATCAGGGATCTCCAGAGATGGATTGCATCCTCATGAGCCAAAATATATGCCCTCATAGGGCCGCTAAGGATAAAGGGACAGACAAAAACATAATGGAATATGATCAGTTACAGGGAACAAGGATGCGAACTACCCCTCTCATGGGCAAAGACACAAGTTTATATATGATACCATAGTGGGACAATAGAGATGAGGATGGAAGAGGCAAAACTGTAGGCTAATGGAGTTCCAGTTAGTATTATCAAGAGGTCAGAAAGAAAAGACAAGTCACATACTTAAGACACACACAACTGAACTCTCTACCAGAGCTGGCTGCACATTGCCCAGGATATAAAGTTGTGCCCACACTTAGTCACACACAACTTACAGATGATGATAACGCTCCTGCTGCAGCTATAGGTCATGGTGAACTTGTTTATAGACCCGATGCAAGTAAACTTGAACTTTCTGCCAGAGTTTGAAATCTAACTGAGCATTAACAAGCCTAGAGCATTGAAAAGGATAGTAGCAGACCAGGGTCTAGAGGTTCTGGCTTAAAAAGAAAAAAATATTTTCTGTTCTTTGCCAGAAAGAGAGGAAGCACTGCTTCTGACCTGAATTAGGTGTTAATTAAGGTACTGTGTGGAACAGAAATAACGCTGCAATTAATGCAACCAGTTTAAGAACAAAAGCATTTATTTTCAAACATGGCTGGTGAAGAAGACCAGAACAGCACTTAGTTGTGCAGAGAAACAAAAGAGATGACCAACAGAGGACACAAATTTTACAAGGAGAGATCTCCCTTTCTGGGTTGTGTTTCAGAAGATATTTCACAATAGGGCCCTTTTACTAAAGTGTGTTAAGCAGTACTTAACATGCAAATTAGCATGCATTAACTGCCACCACACTGGAAGCAGTTACAAGTACTAATTCATCAAGTGCATTTTGTGCTGGAGTGGGAACTAGGCATGGGTGAAGAATGGGCGTGGATAACATATTGCAGTTAGCACAAGGTATATACCACATGCTGCCACTTGTGCTGTTAATGCAGGTTCGCCCAATTACTGTGTTAACTATCAAAAGCTCTGTTTGAAGCAGTCCCCTAGAGAGGAAAGGATCCAGGTAACCTTCTTTTCTGAGGAGTTCTGAGAGAAGAGGATTTATTTATTTATTTGTTGCACTTTTTATCCCACATATTTGCAGGCTCAATGTGGCTTACATAATACCGTGAAGGCATTTGCCAATTCCAGTACGGGATTAGTACAAAATGTTGTATTGGGATAGGGAAGGTAAGATACAATCAAGTTGGGTTGAGGTAAAAAGAGTTTGTCAATGTCCAATACAATCTTTGATAGTGAAGTGTTGCAGGGTTGAGTCACTTAGGTTGGGTCATTCGGATATGCCTTTCCGAACAAGGGAGTCTTTAATAATTTTCTGAATTTTAGGTGATCATGTTGTTTTCATCATTTGTGGCAATGCGTTCCATAGGCGCGTGCCTATGTAAGAGAAGTTGGACGCATGGGTTCTCTGGGTAAGTGAACATTATTTAGCTCTGGGCTTTGGTGATTTAAAGATTGGGATAAAAGAGTAACTGCAGACTTATTGATAAAAACAGTTGATTAAAAAAAAAAGCAAACTTTATTTATTAACTAGTTTAAATAGTGTAAAATTATTTTCCTTATAGATTTTAAACTTGAGCTTTCTGACAGAAATTAATTGTTAGTTTACAGCATTGATAGCCTCTAGAAGGCACAACAGGATCTAGTTTAGTCACCTAGATAGGATTTTAGATAGTGCTGGGGAGGAACTAGCTGTTTTAGTACATATGGGTATCAATGACATAGGAAAATGTAGAAGGTAGTTTCTGGAAGCCAAATTTAGGTTCTTAGGTAGAAGCTGAAATCCAGATCCTCCAGGGTAGCATTTTCAGAAATGCTGCCCGTCCCACGCATTGGACTCAAGAAACAGGCAGAGCTCCAAAGTCTCAAAGCGTGGTTGAGACGATGGTGCAGGGATGAGGGTTTCAGATTTGTTAGAAAAGGGCAACATTTTGGGAAAGGGGAAGGCTATTCTGAAAAGATGGATTCCATCTTAACCAGGATGGAACCAGGCTATCGGCACTAAATTTAAAATGGCCATATAGCAGCTTTTAAATGGGGGGGGGGGGGGGGGGGGGGGGGGGGTGGGGGGGGGGGGGGGGGGGGGGGGGGGGGGGGGGGGGGGGGGGGAGAGCCAACCAAAACAGAGGTTTCAACAATGGTGAAACAAAGCTAGGAGTGTTTAAGGGGAGAGCAGAGTAAAGGAAGCAAATTATCTAAGCAGTTTGTAGATACAGGGGAAAACCACAATTTGAAATTCTAGAAGCCTAAAAAATAAGATGGAAGAGTTAGAATATATAGCACATAAGTATTTGCTAAACAAATGCGTTTTCAATACTTTCTGAAAATTTGATTTAATATTATGTTATAAATATGCAAAACTAACTCATTTGGAGACACTGCCCTTGCCACATAAAACAACATGAACACAATGAGGAGAGACGGTCACAAACAAGAAAACACATATTAAACGCTTTTGGGAGCTGAGACACATCCTAATAATGACACGACAAAGAAGCATGGGCCACAAACAAGTACTAGCTTGCCCACTGGGCCAATATACATTCTCATATGGAAGATGACGCCAGAAAGCTAGTACCTGAGACACACACACCAGCCAGCACGTTAATGGACCAAGAGATCCAAAATCACATTTCACTAAGGGGAATCAGTTCTTTAACAAGGGTACAATTTCTTTATTCTTTAATAGGAAACAATTAAGAGATCTAGATACATCGGCCTTCTCTTCTGAGTAAGGGAATGTGCATAGAAAGATAAAGATTTTCTACCTGGACATAAATTCAACCAGTCGCTGATAGAAGAATCTCCCTGTGGTGAGAAAAAGAAGGATAGATTAAATGAAGTTGAGAAAAGAAGAAAACAGGAAGGCATAAAATAGAAAGAAAATAGAGAATGGAAGGAACAGAGGACACAAAGAAATATACCAGGCTCTCCACTGATAATATATAATGAAAATAAACAACCCCACAGACAGAACTCCTCATTAATGATATATTTGGAACCCCCCCCACCCCACCCCACAGGCAGCGCTCTCCATCAATGACATATATACAGGGAATAAATTCTACTCCACAAACGGGGCTCTCTTTTGAAGTTGTCCCCCTGTGGTACCCGAGTGTTCTCTGTAGAAATTCTGAGAATCTTCTCTTCTCCAGCTCAGCTCCTTACTTCTCACAATCAGGAACTTGTTAAGCAAAATCTTCTCATGAACTGCCTTAGATAAAACAGAGAAAAACCCCCCCCATTAAGAATAGTTTCAGAGACTCTGCCTACAAATACCTAGAAATCAGGACATAGTATTTCATTTATTAACCATTCACAGCGCAGGTAATTGCATTGATATACTATTTCCATTGCCACTCACACAGGTCTCACAAGCATGAAGAATCATGTTACCTTGAAGATGACAGGATGGGCTACAGCATCAGGCTTGATTACAGCCAGAGTAAGCTGGAGAATCCTGACACTACTCCCTAGTGACATTATTAGAGGAGGTGATGGCTTCCTATGGCACACAAAGCAGAAACAAAATTTCTATTCAATCTGTTATAGGATTTATTCTGCATTATGTTTTTATTTTGCTGCTTGAAACCTTTGTAATCTACTTTGGTTAGTGCCAAAAGGCAGAATATAAGTATTTAAATAAAAAATTACATTACACTGAAGTGCCCATCTTCCTTTGAAGCCATGTTAACTCTTCTCTATTAATCTAAGAATCTCAGTAATTTCTGCTGCCTTACTTAATATACTCAAAAGGCTTATTATAGCTTTTCCAAGAGTCTAAGGAATCCTGTTCAGAAGGAATGGATCCTCATCAGAAGGAATGGATCCTCAGGAGCTGGCAGAGCCAGTGGTAGGAGGTGGGGCTGGTGGTTGGGAGGCGGGGCTAGTGCTGGGCAGACTTCTACGGTCTGTGCCCTGAAAAAGACAGATACAAATCAAGGTAAGGTATACACAAAAAGCAGCACATATGAGTTTATCTTGGTGGGCAGACTGGATGGACCGTGCAGGTCTTTTTCTGCCTTCATCTACTATGTTTTTACTAAGCGGCAGTAAGCCCAATGCGGGCTTACCGCTTGCTATAACAGAAGTACCGCCAAGCTACCACAGCAGCTCGGCTGTACTTCTCACGCCTACCATGCTGTAATTTCCGGCGCTACAAATTGTTTTTATTTTTGTAGTGCTGGACTGTACCTGGCGGTAATCCGGTGGCAGTAAGGCCCTCCCCCCTGAAATGGCCGCACTGCAAGTGCTTTACTTGCCGCCTGGCCATTTCCTGCAGGAAAGCGAGACATTCCCTTTTACCAGCTGTGGCAAAAGGGGGCATCAGCGAATGTGTTAAACACGCGCCAATGCCAGCCCCAGCCCCCTTTTGCTGCAGCTTGGTAAAAGGGCCCCTAAAATCACTTGCATGTAAATATGGGACATCTACTATTTTTTCATCTTTGGTATCCTGCCTGCTTTCACACTCAGCAGGGCTGTCCACCTGCATTCAGCAGCACTCAACCAGGCAATGCCGCTGAATATAGGGGCCATATAGACTTAAAGTACAAGTTAAAAAAAACAAAAACAAAACACTAATTAGGTTGAAACCAGGGAGCATTTAACATCCTGTGCTTACATCAAAAGAAAAAGATGGCATATGGGAACTTGCTCTTTTTGTTTTGTGGAATATTATAAAAATGCACAGCCTTTTTTTATTACTAGTATTTCACTAGTATTTCACAGAGAGGTACTGAATAATGAGAGATGGGCTTCCTTCATGCACAAGTTCTGTCCAGAGTCAGTCTAAATGTACTAACATTGTCCAGTTCAGCACATTAGGAGCCGCCAAGTTCAGTTCAGCACATTAGGAGCTGCCAAGTTCATACAAAGTTAATTATGTTCAGTGGAAAATAAATTTGTTGGCTCAGGCTGTTTGCTAGGTGAATATTCCATCACTGTTTCATTATTGCTACGAAGTATACTATTACATAAGTGAATTATATTATCCTCTCTCACTGTATTTTCAAATGTAAGCAACATTAAACCCAAGTTTGCTTGGGATAATGTGTGATATAAATGTAACCCCCCCCCCCCCAATCCTTTACCCTCCATCTTTTAAGACACTGCCTGTCCAGCTGGATGGTGATGGCAAAAACAAAACAACTTTTGTCCAGTGATGATTAACTCAAAATAACCTGTTCCTTAGCTGGGCTCTAGCATTACCATATTGAAAATGCAACCAAACCATGCCTCTGTGGTTATGTTTCACTAATAAGTTAAAAGATTAACTGTCTTTCTTGAAAGGATTATATAACCTTTGGAGGCATGACAATCATATACTTATTCAATATCACAACTCCTTATGTACAAACACAAAACAACCTTTTAGGGTGGATAGTGCTCACAATAAGCCCTCTTTATTATTGACAAGATAAGAGATAAGCGTTTTCAGTTTTGGCACAGTATAAGTCATCACAAGAACAAAATATAAGAAAACCTATGGACTGCATTAGGGACCTATAGCCCATTTAGTTATGTTTAAACAAAAGAGATCTGCATGAAACAAAATAGTTATTTTCATTTTGACTTATCTTGAGTAGAGAGGTGTGGTAGCCGTGCTAGTCCACTTTTAAAGGTAATAAAAAATGTATCGTAGTTTCTTTTCCATGTTTTATTTTATTTCTATTGATTACATTTTGACTTATAAAACAACTTGTCCCTGAAACATGTTCAAAACAGAGAAAGCCCATCTGTGTATCTAAAATGTAAACTTCTACACAACAGATGAAGATGTGATTCCACCTGCCTCAATGAAAGGGGAGTTTAATTTTACTTCCATTTAATTTCACTATATCAGATTACAAAAACCGTTAAGACGAACCCATCAGGAAACAACAGGATGTCCTCAAATGAAACCTTGCCATCTGCATTGTATAGAACGGTGTAGAAAAATAAGCACAAATAAAAAGTGGAACAGCACTAGACAGTTTACAGAACAGACCACACATAGGCAGTCCCTTATTTCTTTAAGAATATTTGGCTATTGCTTTCAATTTTATTATTATTTTATTTATTGCATTTGTATCCCACCTCTTTGCAGGCTCAATGTGGCTTACAGTACATTATGAATGGTGGAAATATATTAGAAAATAGACATTTAGTGTTACAGAAGGATCTTGGGCAGCATGATAGTGATGAAACATAAAATTGTAGTATAGCAAGCAGATATTGTAAGACAGCTCTGAATATATGCATTTACTATTGTTTGGGGTGAGCGAAAATTGCAGCAATCTCCCCCTGCTGGGGACATCGGCTAGATAGGCTCACTGGGTCTCCTGTTTTCATCTTACCTCCGCGCGCGCTCCTCTTCCCACCAGGTTACCTTTTTTTTTTCCACCCCGGCTGCAGCCGCGCGGCAACGCTACAGCGAAATGCTGCCAGACAGAACGGCCTTCCCTTTCTGACCCGCCCCCTTCTTGACGCAACTTCCTGTTTGGAAACGGGTAAGGCCGGTGCAGGCAAAATTTTATTTCACTGTCTAGCGCTGCCGCCGGGATGAACACGAAGAGGATCTTACTGAAATGAAAAAAAAAAAAAAAAGGTAACCGGGTGGGAAGGAGAAGGAAAACAGCCGGCGGCGGGGCGCGGAGAGATGCTAGGCCGGGGTGGGTGGGCCGGGTGACGTCATGGGTTTGGCGGCGTTGTTTAATGCCGGCGCGGGCAACCCCTGGACCACAGGCAGCGCCGGCCTTGTATGTTGAGTCAAGAGAGCGTTTCTGCAGTGGCTTTTTCATTGAGACAAGAGTGTATTTCTAACGACAGAGATTGTTCGTATTCTGGTATTATTGGATCGTTATCTTTATTGCTATTGATAAACCGTCTTTCACTTAACCAACAAAACACGAAAGTAGAAAGGAACTCCAGTTATTTGGAGAATAATATGAAGAAAGACTAAGGAGGCTGGGGCTTTTCAGCCTGGAGAAGAGGCGGCTGAGGGGAGACATGATAGAGGTATATAAAATAATGAGTGGAGTGGAACAGGTGGATGTGAAGCGTCTGTTCACGCTTTCCAAAAATACTAGGACTAGGGGGCATGCGATGAAACTACAGTAGTAAATTTAAAACAAATCGGAGAAAAATTTTCTTCACCCAATGCGTAAGTAAACTCTGGAATTCGTTGCCGGAGAACGTGATGAAGGCGGTTAGCTTGGCAGAGTTTAAAAAGGGGTTAGACAGTTTCCTAAAGGACAAATCCATAAACCACTACTAAATGGACTTGGGAAAAATCCACAAGGAATAACATGTATAGAAAAATGTATAAGCGGATAATTTTTCTTCACCCAACGCGTAATTAAACTCTGGAATTCGTTGCCGGAGAACGTGGTGAAGGCGGTTAGCTTGGCAGAGTTTAAAAAGGGGTTAGATGGTTTCTTAAAAGACAAGTCCATAAACCACTACTAAATGGACTTGGGGAAAAATCCACAATTCCAGGAATAACATGTATAGAAAAATATATAGGCATTTTGCTGTTTGAAAATCACTATATTCGCCACTTGAATTCTGGACGTTTTGAGCAAAACATCTAAAATGGCCATGCATCTTAATATATGCAAACTCTAAGTTTCATTTCTATAATTATAAGATTATTTGCATATTATAAATTATGAGATTTATGTTCCATTGGATTAAAGATTTTTTTTTGTATCAATAGAGCATAATTTCCTTCCTGAAACAGAACATTTTCTTGAATGCTGTATAGCTTCCTATTGTGCGATAAATTAATAATGCAGGGTTTGAACTGTGACTGAGCTAAGAGATTCAGGGACCTAGACTACACTACAGAGGAATCAAAAGTCATGAAACAGCAAGGATAAAACTGATACAATATTAAATCAAAAAAATACATTTGGGAAGCTTGCCAGGTGCCCTTGGCCTGGATTGGCCGCTCTCGTGGATAGGATGCTGGGCTCGATGGACCCTTGGTCTTTTCCCAGTATGGCATTACTTATGTACTTATTTGACAGGACAATAAAAGAGGGAAAAGTAGGAAAGGTTCCCTGCTGCCCAAGGAGCACCCACATCACCTATGGAAACCTTGGAGAAAGACTAGGAAAAAAAAAAGTAAGTTTTTTCAAGGCAAAACATCATTTTAAAATAGGACTGTTCAGATCAAAAGTCAGGAGGAAGAGAGTTCAAAAGAATAGGGGCTTGGAAAAAGTAGAATGCAGAGTGGCACATATTGTTTTAGTGCTGCAGATAGGTTTGGGAAGAAGGGAGGTACTATTATGGGATGTTCTGTGGCCTTGCTATGCTTGTTTTAATGAATTTTGTTTTGGTTTTGATATTTCTCAGAGGACAAGCAGGCTGTGTTATTCCTACATATGAGTGATGTCATCTGACAGAACCCCAGTGCAGACACCCAATCGCTAGCACTACAGAAAGTTCTAGCAGCGTCCCACTGCACATTCGCTGGACAGTTGGCTGCTCAAGAACACATCTTAGGAGGGGGCAAACGAGTCAATGCAGTTGACTATTCAGGTGCTAGAGTTACTGGGGTTTGTTATTATCCCAAGTCCCATCTCATTCCAGTATGACAATTGGAATATATAGGAGCCCTGCTAGACACAGTGCAGGCTCGGGCCTTCCTTTCACTGCCGAGAGCCGATACGTTTCACAGGTCTTAAGCAGCCAGCAGATTTCAGCTCGCCAAGTGTTGAGACTGATGGGCCACATGGTCTTCACAGTGTTGCCACTCCTGTGGCACGGCTCCATTTGAGAGTGGCCCAGTGGACCTTAGCTTCCCAGTGGTCTCAAGCCATGGGGAACCTAACTGATGTCCCGCTGGAGTTTGCTTGTACCCTTCTCTGGTGGATGAGCCAATCCAGTTTGACTCTGGGACTTCCATTCCACATTCCACCGCATCAATAGGTGTTGACAACGGATGTATCCAACCTGGCTTGGGGAGCTCATGTGGATGGGCTTTACACTCGAGGTCAGTGGTCCGCTCAGGAGGCTCATCTTCAGATCAATCTCCTTGAGCTATGGGCCATTTGGAATGCTGTAAAGGCTTTCCGAGATCGACTCCAAAACCACATTATCCAAATTCAGACAACAACCAGATAGTGATGTTTATGTCAATAAGCAGGGGGGTGTAGAATACTACCTCTTATGTCAGGAAGCGGTAAGTTATATGGCAGTGGGCTCTCCCTGCTGAGTCTGTCCACCAGGCAACTGTTCTTGCCAGGAAGGTATAAAACATGGGATGAGCCTTCTCTTGCCCTACACAAAAACTGCTCGAGTACCTCCTGCACTTGTCTAAGTCTGTTTTGAAAACCAATTCTGTAAGGGTTCATCTTAGTGCAATTAGTGCTTATTATTACTACTACTACTACTACTACTATTTAGCATTTCTATAGCGCTACAAGGCATACGCAGCGCTGTACAAACATAGAAGAAAGACAGTCCCTGCTCAAAGAGCTTACAATCTAATAGACAAAAAATAAATAAAGTAAGCAAATCAAATCAATTAATGTGAACGGGAAGGAAGAGAGGAGGGTAGGTGGAGGCGAGTGGTTACAAGTGGTTACGAGTCAAAAGCAATGTTAAAGAGGTGGGTTTTCAGTCTAGATTTAAAGGTGGCCAAGGATGGGGCAAGACGTAGGGGCTCAGGAAGTTTATTCCAGGCGTAGGGTGCAGCGAGACAGAAGGCGCGAAGTCTGGAGTTGGCAGTAGTGGAGAAGGGAACAGATAAGAAGGATTTATCCATGGAGCGGAGTGCACGGGAAGGGGTGTAGGGAAGGACGAGTGTGGAGAGATACTGGGGAGCAGCAGAGTGAGTACATTTATAGGTTAGTAGAAGAAGTTTGAACAGGATGCGAAAACGGATAGGGAGCCAGTGAAGGGTCTTGAGGAGAGGGGTAGTATGAGTAAAGCGACCCTGGCGGAAGATGAGACGGGCAGCAGAGTTTTGAACTGACTGGAGAGGGGAGAGGTGACTAAGTGGGAGGCCAGCAAGAAGCAGATTGCAGTAGTCTAAACGAGAGGTGACAAGGGTGTGGATGAGGGTTTTGGTAGAGTGCTCGGAAAGAAAGGGGCGGATTTTACGGATGTTGTAAAGAAAGAAACGACAGGTCTTGGCGGTCTGCTGGATATGAGCAGAGAAGGAGAGAGAAGAGTCAAAGATGACCCCAAGGTTTCGAGCTGAGGAGACAGGGAGAATGAGAGAGCCATCAACAGAAATAGAAAATGGGGGGAGCGGGGAGGTGGGTTGGGGGGGAAAATGAGAAGCTCGGTTTTGGTCATATTTAATTTCAGGTGGCGTTGAGACATCCAGGCAGCAATGTCAGACAAGCACGCTGAAACTTTGGTTTGGATGCAAGGTGAGATATCAGGGGTAGAAAGGTAGATTTGGAGTCATCAGCATAGAGGTGGTAGGAAAAGCCATGGGATGAGATTAATGAACCAAGGGAAGAAGTGTAGATAGAAAAGAGGAGGGGACCAAGAACAGAACCCTGGGGTACGCCGACAGGCAGAGGGATAGAAGTAGAAGAGGAACCACCAGAGTGAACACTAAAGGTGCGGAGGGAGAGGTAGGAAGAGAACCAGGAAAGGACAGAGCCCTGGAATCCAAGTGAGGACAGGGTATCGAGAAGTATGCTGTGATCGACAGTGTCAAAAGCAGCGGAAAGATCAAGAAGAATGAGGATGAGTGGAGAGGGCGAAAACCAGATTGTAATGGGTCAAGAATAGCATGTGAGGAGAGAAAATCAAGGCAGCGGCGGTGAACAGCACGCTCAAGTAATTTGGAGAGAAAGGAAGGAGGGAGATGGGTCGGTAATTAGAGGGACAAGTAGGGTCAAGTGAAGGCTTCTTAAGGAGAGGTGTGACCACAGCATGTTTAAAGGCAGCAGGGACAGTCGCAGTGGAAAGTGAGAGGTTGAGAATGTGACAGATAAAAGGAATAAGAGTAGGAGAGATGGCATTAAGAAGGTGGGTGGGAATGGGATCAGAGGAACAGGTGGTACATTTTGAGGAAGAAAGGAGAAGTGTAGTTTCCTCAATAGTAACTTCAGGAAAGGAGGAAAGGGAATGAGGGGAAGGAGAGAGAGGGGAACGGACTAGTGGAGGGAGAGCTGGTGAGGTAGAGAAAGCAAGGTTTATCTTTGAACCTTGTTGTGAAAGAATTCAGCAAGGGTCTGAGGAGATAGTGAAGGGGGAGTTGGGGGAGGGGGCACCTTGAGGAGAGAGTTCAATGTGGTGAAGAGAAGTCGAGGATTAGAGCCAAGAGAGTTGGTCAGTTGGATATAATAATCCTGTTTGGCACGTAAAAGAGCAGATTGGAAGGAGGTCAGCATGAACTTAAAGTGTAAGAAATCAGCAAGGGCCCGAGATTTCCGCCAGAGGCGTTCGGCGGAGCGGGTACAGGAACGTAGGTAGCGGATATTAGAAGTCAGCCAAGGTTGGGGTTTTGTACGCCTTACAGGGCGGGTCATCAAAGGTGCAAGAGTGTCTAAGGCAGAGGATAGAGTATTGTTGTAAGAAGAAACAGCCTCGTTGACAGATGTGGATGGTGCCACAGTAGAGAGGAGGTTTGAAACATGGGAGGATAGAGATGAAGGGTCAATGTCGTGAAGATCCTAGATAAATTAGATAGGATAGGACGGGACTGGGAGGGAGGAGATTTAAGTGTGAAAGTTATAAGATGGTGATCAGAGAGGGGAAGATCGGAGGCAAGGAAACTAGAGGGTGAACAGTTGGAGGAGAAGATGAGATCTAGACAGTGACCATTTTGATGAGTGGGGGAGGTGGAGCATAGTTGGAGATTAAAGGACGACGTTAAAGCGAGTAACTTGGAAATATAAGAGTTGGAAGGATCATTAGCAGGAATATTAAAGTCACCAAGGATGAGAGAGGGGGAGGAAGGATCATGGAAGAAGGCAAGCCAGGCATCAAAGTCACTGAGAAAGGATGAAAGGGACTTATCAGGGGGACGATAAATGACCGCTATTCGAAGAGACAGAGGAGAGAAAAGGCGGATAGAGTGGACTTCAAAGGAGGAAAAACAGTGAGATTGAGGTGGAAGAAGGGGTTGAAATCTGGAGGAGGGAGAGAGAAGTAGTCCAACACCGCCCCCACGGCCAGCAGGGCGAGGAGTATGTGAAAATAGATAACCGCCATGGCACAGGGCTGCGACTGAAGCAGAGTCATCAGGGCAGAGCCAGGTTTCTGTTATGGCGAGCAGATGGAGGTGACGCGAGATAAAGAGGTCCTGGATATAGGGGAGTTTGTTACAGATAGAGCGGGCATTCCATAGGGCGCAAGAAAAGGGCAGAGAAGAGGAGGGGAGTAGAGGAATAGAGATGAGGTTAGAGAGGTCACGGTGAGATCTGTAGAGTTTGGATAATAGTTGGTGAGGAGGGCCAGGATTGGGATTGATGCAAGGTGTAAGAGGTGAGTCCATCTCTGTACATCCTTTAGTTGTTCATTTCATGAGAGGTTTGTTGTTGACAAAGCCCCCTACGACAAAGCCCCTTACCAAACCTCCGGTTGTGTAATGGAATCTAAATAGTCCTCATCCAGCTGATGAAAGCTCCTTTTGAATCTCTGGATACCTGCCATTTGAAGTTTTTGACCTGGAAGATTGTGTTTCTGGTGGTGGCCATTTCATCTCGCAGAGTCGGTGAACTCCAAACCCAAGTAGTTCACCCACCATATGTTAAATTTTATCATAACAGAGTAGTCCTCTGCATGTACCCAAGTTCCTTCCTAAGGTCGTGTTGGAGCACCTCAAGCCCATCCTGGCGAGTGTATTGCGTACTTTAAATTGCAAGCAAGCCTTAGCCTTCTATCGGGAGTGGACAAAAGCCCATAGACAGTCCACCCAGCTTTTCATTTCTTTTGACTCCCAAGAGGATGGGGGTGGCCATCGGCAGACACACACTTTCAAATTGAGTAACGGACTACATCTCCTTTGCTTATGCTCAGGCTGGGCTGACTCTTGAGGGACATGTCACAGCTCACAATATCAGAGCCATGGCTGCATCAGTAAGCCTCCATACAGGAGATGTGCAAGGCTGCAACGTGGACTTCATTCCACACATTCATATTCCACTACTGTTTGGATCAGGACACCTGACGCAGTGGTTTGGATAGGCAGTTCTGCAGATTTTGTTCGATTTCTACAATCCAACTCCACCCTCCTAGGCTCTGTTTTATACTGTTCTAGGTTGCGCCTATGCAGCTAGTATGTATATAGTTTTAGGTTGATGGATTTAGTGTAGACGTTTTAAGACTCCATTATCCTAGCTTTCTTGTTTTCAGTGAGCATGGTAGCTAAGGATTCCCATATGTGGGAATAATGCAGCCTGTTTGTCCTTGGAGAAAGCAAAGATACTTACCTGGAGCTGGTGTTCTCTGAGGACAGCAGGCCGCTTATTTTCACCTCCCCTAGATGTTTTTCTTTGTACTTTATGCTTTTCACCTGACTGAGGGACCCATGCTTGAGTGTCAGTCAGTAAGGCACCAGTGCATCGCGATGGGATGCTTCTAGAACTTTCTTTAGTGCTAGCAATTCAGCATCTGCACTGCGGCTCCATCAGATTGTTACCCATATGTGAGAATAAGTGTCCTGCTGTCTTTTGAGGACACCGGCTACGGGTAAGCATCTTTGCTTTTTTGTATTTTGTTATCTGCCTGGAGTAGTTTTTAGTTATGGTGTGGGCTATGATTGTTAAATTAAATGATGTGGTGAGGACATGACACAATACCGCAAAGAGAAGTAGCTAAAGGAAAGACTTTGTGTTGGGGTGCTATTGAAAGAAGAGGTAAATGTAATTATTCATCGTTTCTGAGACATTGATTTGGCTTGTGTGCATTGAGCAGATCTTAAAACAAGATTGCTTTATTTTTCACCTTATTTAGTGGTAGCAGTTAGCTGTAACTTTATGGTGCTGTCATAAGATCTGAAAATGCTGCTTGTAACCTGTTTTATTAATCTCAGAGTGGGCAAATCTGGCCAGTGTTGCAGGGCTGGCATTAGGAGAGTGCAGTTGTGTAAAAAAAGTGGGAGAGCGACCAAGGATACCAGAAACTGGAAGATGTTCGTTAGTAAACAACTTTATTAATAATTTGAAGAGTGCAAACAGGATCCTCCATTGCCCCAGGTATAAATAAGTACCTGTGTATAATATGTAAGCCGCATTGAGCCTGCCATGAGTGGGAAAGCGCGGGGTACAAATGTAAATAAATAAATAAAATAAATGTAAATAAATAAAATAAAAAAAATAAAATACTTGCTTTGCAGCCGGCCTTGCAAATTTCTCCTGGGTCCTCAGCATGTCTAACCCAACCCTGAGAGTAAGTTTTTGACTAGTGCAGTTAAAATTGGAATTTTATTCCCTGAAATGGCTATCGGTGGTATTTTTATAGGTAATGAGAATGGGTTGACTAGGTTTTTTTCATAATTACTTGCCATCATGTTCTGTTTCTCTGTTTTACTACACACATGATCTGTGCAAGGAGTGAGTACGTTATTGATGTTTGTATGTAAATAGTATGCATATATGCATTCAGTTAGCAATAGTATATTATTTATTTCCACTTCTTTCTCACTTTACCAAAAGCCTGAAGAGAGTTCAGAATCCTTTGTGCATATATTTTTTTGCATAATTATAGAATATTGAATCTGTATTTGCAAATTTTATGTATTTCTATATAGTATATTTTTTTCTATATAGTTTATTTTTTGATTTAATATTGTATCAGTTTTGTCCTTGCTGTTTCATGACTTTTGATTCCTCTGTAGTGTAGTCTAGGTCCCTGAATCTCTTAGCTCAGTCACAGTTCAAACCCTGCATTATTAATTTATCGCACAATAGGAAGCTACATGGCATTCAAGAAAATGTTCTGTTTCAGGAAGGAAATTATGCTTTATCTATTGATACAAAAAAAAATCTTTAGTCCAATGGAACATAAATCTCATAATTTATAATATGCAAAGAATCTTATAATTATAGAAATGAAACTTAGAGTTTGCATATATTAAGATGCATGGCCATTTTTGATATAACATCTAAATCCGACTTTAGATGTTTTGCTCAAAACGTCCAGAATTCAAGTGGTGAATATAGTGGCTTTCAAAACAGCAAAATGCGTATATTTTTTAAATGACCACTTGCTAGATGTGCTCTGCACTTACCTTTTGGTCCTTTAAAAAAAAAAAAAAAAAGTCCAAGTGAAAAATGCACAAAATCAAGCCATTGGGATATAGGAGGAGCCAACATTCTTAGTACACTGGTCACACAGACATCCCAGCAGAGCAGTGGGGGACTCTAGGAAGTACTGCAGTGGACGTCACATGAGAGCTCCCAGGTAACAGCTCACTGTCGCCCCCTTATATTGTATGGTGAGCCCTCCAAAACCCAGAAAAAACCTACTATACCCAACTGTACACCACTACTATAGCCCTTATTGCTGCAGGTGTCATCTATTTGTGGGTACATTTTTTTTTTTTTTAGTTTTGGAGGGCTCACACTTTCCACTACAAGTGTAACAGTGTGGGATACGAGCCTGGGTCCTCTTCTCTATAGTGCACTGCACCGACCACTAGGCTACTCCAGGGACCTGCTTGCTGCTCCAGTAGGACTGGTTATAACATCTGGGGCTGTCACAGTCTGGTACTTACTGTTTCATTCACATATTTGGGGATGGGAGGGGGTCAGTGACCACTGGGGGAGTAAGGGGGGGGGGGGGGTCATTCCTTCCTCCAGTGGTCATTTAGGGCACTTTTATGTGCCTTTTTTGTTATTAAAACAGGTCTAGCGCAAAAAGTCTTAGTTATAGTCTTGAATGTTTTTGTTTTGTTCCATTATGGCAGAAAAATGTCCAAGTGTTAGGGACACTCTAATCCCACCCCTGACACGCCCCCTTATGATTTGAATGCACTGCAGACAAATTGCATAGATAAACGTCTGCAAAATAGGTTTCAATGATAGAATTTTGAATGTTTTGGCAAGCAAAACATCCAAATGCTGCTTTATTCCAAACATTTTTCTCTTTCGAAAATGAGCCCTATAGTACAATGCATGAGGATAGACACAAAGTTTTGCAAGATAATGCTTTCAGACGGTAATAAAAACTTTACAACAGACATCCCTTAGCTAGTTTTAATTGTGAGACTGGAGTAGATGTTTTCATTTGGACATAATTTCAGCATTGAGTCTCCATTTTCTTTGGTAACAAAAGGGAACTGAGGATAGTTGGTATCAATAACTTTATTGATATGGTGACTTGTGAACTGTGAGGAAGCTCGGTAGCTCCTTTCATTAGGATGAGGGGTTCTTTTCAGAGAACAGCATTTACCCTATTATAACCTTGCATTTCTCAATAAATTATTCTTGCAGACTGTCTGGCCTACCTGTAATTCATGAGGAATTTGATCTTACGGAACTGTTCCCACATATGTAATTTATAGTAATTCCTCTCTCAAGGTGAGTGTCCAAAAAAAAAAAAGAACTGTTTTCTGTATTGGTAGGCTTGGAGGGACACTGACCCTTCTAATTTGGGGAATATTCAATGACTTGCAATGCAGAGATAAGTGTCCCAGGTCTAATGTCTGTGAGATTGTCCACAGTTTAAAAAGAGAAGGAAGTGGCCTTTCCTTTAGGCTGCTGGTGGAGCTGCAGAATTGAGTGAGGAGTCTCTGCAGGACTTCTAGCTGCAGCAAGAGTTGTAGTGCTGTGTCTTCTACTCTAGCTGCCTGCTGCTTCTGCTGTCTTCCTCCTTTAGCCTGGTTGCTTCCCACAGCTTGCACCAGCAACTCCCTGCTGCCTCCACCATAGCAGTGTTCCTGCTTCTGTCTGTGATGCAGCTCTGTAGCCAGTAGCCACAGATGTCATTCCACGTCTGGTGGTCCCTGCGTGAAGGCTGCAGTATGGGGTCAAACAGATTACTATATCTCACCAAGTATTGCATCGGCGAACGTAAAACTTTACCAATGTTCATTGGGGACATGTATGAATGTTCACAGAAAATTTCATTGAAATCCGTGATGGTCGCACAGGGACCACCAGACCACTTGACATGGAATGGCAGGAGTACTGTGTTGGTGTTTATTATCTGAAAGTCAAAGCTCTCATCATATGGATACAGGCAGGGATTACATGTCTAGTTAGAAGTGGCAGAAAGGGCTGGTTGTACAGTCTGGTGTAAAGATGATGTACAGTTAGGATGGTAGGTGTTAATTACACAGTTACTGTAGCAGCTGGAGGAGTATGTTCATTTGTTCAATATTTTTGCAGTCAGACACCTCTAGAGCTGGGGGTCAGACAGGTGATGTGAAGAAGTAGCATGGCTGGAGATGGACATATGGTGCCTGAACTGGATCAAGAGAAATACGATGCAGATGAGAATGTGAAAATTATCTGCCTAGGAGACAGTGCAGTGGGAAAATCCAAGTAAGTGAATATATGTGGATGCAGCCTTCTGAAAACAGGAACTGGTGTACTGCTCAGTGGCAGGCAGGAGCAATGGTGACATGCAGCCTGTGCTTATGGTTTATTTTTAAAATTTTATTTATCACCGTACAAGATATTGTAAGTAAATACCTATAAAGGGTACAATTGAAATTGGAAAAAGAAAAAAGAAATATATTTAAGAGTAGTAACTCAAACTTCATCCACAAGTAGGGAAAAGCAGCTCCAAGACATAAAGAAAAAAAAGAAGTTACATTAAAGAGAAACACCACCCAAGTCCCCGCTATCAGTGTGTATGGGTTCACACCACAATATTTACTTCTTAGCCTAGCTTAGCCTAGAATGGGTGGCAGAGCTGGTGGTTGGGAGGCGGGGCTAGTGTGGGCAGACATATACGGTCTGTGCTGGGGCTGGTGGTTGGGAGGCGGGACTAGTGCTGGGGAGGCGGGACTAGTGCTGGGCAGACATACGGTCTGTGCCGGGGCTGGTGGTTGGGCAGCGGGGATAGTGCTGGGCAGACTTATACGGTCTGTGCCAGAACCGGTGGTGGGAGGCAGGGATAGTGCTGGGCAGACTTATACGGTCTGTGCCAGAGCTGGTGGTGGGAGGCGGGACTGGTAGTTGGGAGGCGGGGATAGTGCTGGGCAGACTTATACGGTCTGTGCCAGAGCTGGTGGTTGGGAGGCGGGGATAGGGCTGGCCAGACTTATACGGTCTGTGCACTGAAGAGGACAGTACAAATAAAAAAAGTAGCACATATGAATTTATCTTCTTGGGCAGACTGGATGGACCGTGCAGGTCTTTTTCTGCCGTCATCTACTATGTATGTTCTTCCTTCGCTATCAAAAATTTTTCCAATTGCTTAGGATCAAAAAATTGAAATAGCTTAGCCTCAAATACTACAAAATATAAACAAGGAAATCTTAATACAGAGTCAGCTCCTAAGGCTTGAACTCTAGGCTGGAAGCCCAAGAAAGCCTTATGCCTCATCTGTGTTTCTTTAGCCAAATCAGGAAAAACTGATTTTTGATCCCATAAACAGTGTTTCAAGATACCTAAAGGAAAGTTTCAATATGTTATTGCAGTCCAATTCCAAAGCGAAAGTCACTGCCAAAGTAGTTCTTTGAGTAATAATATCTAAAAATGATTCCAGAAAAGATGTTAAATTCATGGCACCCTCCTCCTGAGTCTGTTCACTGGGAGCCTTTGAACTCCTGACTCCCGGTATGTATGGGGGGTAATGATTCCGAAGGCAGCTTTAGAACTTGTGACTCTGGGCAAGTCACTTAACCCTCCATTGCCCCATGTAAGCCGCATTGAGCCTGCCATGAGTGAGAAAGCGCGGGGTACAAATGTAACAAAAAACAAAACAAAACATCCACCATATATTTCTTGAACATTTCCACCGGCGAGAGGAGACTTAGAAAAATTGGACTGATTTTCCAGGTACTCAAAGACGTCTATGTGTAAAATGCCTATCTTTGATAGAGACCACCTCAAAATTTTCCATGGTCTGAACTCTAGATTTCAATAAATCCAATTCAGAGAACTGTTGACCTGTGGCTTTTGCCTGAGTCAGGACTGCTTGAGAAATCATAGCAATATCCAATGTTATCCTTTTATAGACACCAGAGAAGAGTGCGTATTTGTGATAGTGTCCCATAAAGTCTCCATCATAACCACGGCTGATCTACCGAACCCCTGGAACTTCAATTCAGGAGCAACCTGGTTCCTGGCCCCACTTTTACTCAAGCTACTTAGTCTCCTGTCTAGAATTCTGACAGCAGCCTATAGCTGATGATTATCTCCAACTATACAGCCCCCTTGCTCTCCTAGGGCCGCCTCTGGCTGAGTCGTCTCTGACGTGCACTGCATCGCTGGAAAGCCGCTCCCACGTTGAGGGGGAGCCGTTCGCTCAACAGGGCTCGGTGGCGCCCTAGAGGAACTGTCGCCCAATGCTTCCACAGCAGACACGAGTGAAGAGAGAGGTCATTGGAGCCAAAAACACCCAAAACTGATCCAGTGTCTTATGTTGCATGGCAGAGGTCAAGGATGAGGCTGGGAGAAGCCTTCTGATATTAGCTCTCCTTTTCCCCATTACCAGTCCAAGACGGACTCGACTATCAACAGATTCAGTCGGAGGAGCAAGAGCGCTGATGGCGTGTCCTCGATTCAAAGAGCCATCTTGGATCCCTGTGCTTATGGTTTCCTAAATGATCATTTCCTATGTAATTTTTAGTTTTTGTTTACTGGTTTTATATACATTATGTTCATTATTTTGAAAATGTTTGAAAGTGATTCATAAATTTTTATTAAAATCAAATGATTGGTGCAAGAGAAATATAGTAAGTTATGCAGCTGATTCTACAGTTGAGGGCAGCTATCCGGAGGGTTGCCGTTGGTCAATACTGACTCAACACCAGTTAACATATAGCAGGTGGTGTAGAGTGATATAATAACCACTTTGTTTGTTTTCCTGTTTCTAGGCTCATGGAGAGATTCCTGGTGGATGGTTTGTATCCTTTTCTAGTACAGAATTAATGGTTACCCTAGTGGAGGAAGTTCTGCTTCTGCTCTGTATGCTGTCTCTCAGGGATAAGAGATATTAACATTTAAGCCTGAGTAAATCTGACTCCATTTGGTCTTCCAGAAGGAAAATACCACTTCCATATCATCAAGCTGATCAATCCATAGACTGGTGGGTTGTGTCCATCTACCAGCAGGTGGAGATAGAGAGCAAACTTTTGCCTCCCTATATGTGGTCATGTGCTGCCGGAAACTCCTCAGTATGTTCTCTATCTCAGCAGGTGGTGGTCACACACAGCAGCAGCAGCTCTGGCTAGGCCTCCAAGCCTAATTTTTAGGTTTTGTTGAGTGCCTGGGGTTGAGGGCTCTTTTGAGCAAGTGCAAACCTGGTGGTGCCAGGTCCCTCCTTTTCTCCCCCCTCCCGCTGGCTCCGTTGAAAAAAAAAAAAAAAAAAAAAAAAATTTTAAACGTCTTTAAAGGCGTTTATTTCGACGTTTATTTAAGCGTCTATTGCAGCTACTCACTGGGACACCAGGTCGTTACAACTCGGAGCGGACAGCAGGTAATTTTTACCTTTTTATAGCGGGCGGGGGTTCCCCGATTCTTCTCCTCGTGGCACATGGCGTCGGAGGGCGAGGGCGCAAAGGGTCGCTCCCCGGGTCGCTTGAGCGCTTCTAGAGGGGATGCGGGGGTCTTAAAGCCTGATTCGCCCTTGTTGGGTGGCAGTTTCGTGACCGATGAATGTCCCGGTCCTTCCTCCGGCGTGGCGGTTTTTCCCGCCATAAACGCCCATCCCCCGCTCCTCGCCTCCACCATTTTGGCCGGCCACGCGGCTCGGACGGCTTCTTCTTGGGCCGCCCTTGAGGTTGGAGACATTAATGCCATGAACGCCCTTAATTTGGGCGACGGCACAGAAGCGGCTAAAGTTAAGAGCCGTTCTTCCCGCGCGGCTCCTTCGCGGAGTTTCGCGCCGGACGCCATTTTGGATGCGCAGCAGGCCTCTCCCCCGCTGTTGCGAGCGCCGGTTGAGAGTGCGCCTAGGGCTGTTGCCCAGGCTGCGGAAGTGCACAGTCTGGGGGGTTTCTCCCCCGAGTTTGTTTTGCTGCTGCATCAGGCCTTCCTCATGCACAACGCTGCCCCCGCTCCCTCGTCTGGTAAAGAGGTTGAGGTTCCCAGAGGTAAACGCCCTCGGGTTGATTCCCAGGCCTTGGAGGAATTTGTCTCCTCCGATGTAGATGAGGGCAGCGTGTCTGAGGTCTCCCAACGGTCCTTTGCGGATTCCTTGGAGGAGACGGATCCCCGCTCGGATGGAGCGGATGACCCCTCTGCAGCGCGGATTTTTCGCCCAGAGGATTTGCCCAACCTGTTGTTACAGGCCATGGACACTTTGAAGATTTCCTCTCCGGAGGACGTCTCTCCCTCAGCCCCTGTTGGCTCTGCCATTATGCTGGGGACGAAGCGCCCGCCTAGAACCTTCCACGTGCATGATGCCATGCACACCTTAATTTCGGCTCAATGGGATGTCCCAGAAGCGAGCCTTAAAGTGGCTAGGGCTATGTCCCGCCTCTATCCTTTGGCTGTGAGTGAACGTGAGGCCTTTCTGTGGCCTACCGTGGATTCTTTAATCACTGCGGTGACTAAGAAAACGGCATTGCCGGTGGAAGGTGGCACGGCCCTAAAGGACGCCCAAGACAGGAGATTGGAGGCGGCCTTAAGGTCGTCCTTTGAGGCGGCTGCTTTAAGTTTGCAGGCCTCAGTTTGCGGCTCCTATGTGGCCAGGGCGTGCCTGACTATGGTGCAGCGGGCTTTCCCCTCGGATCATTCCTTGAGGGATGATTGGCCAGCCCTGGAATCGGGCTTAGCCTATTTGGCAGACTTGCTGTATGATGTCTTGAGAGCCTCAGCTAAAGGCATGGCTCAGACAGTCTCTGCGCGGCGGTGGCTTTGGCTGAAACATTGGTCTGCTGACCACGCCTCTAAATCCCGCCTGGCTAGGTTGCCTTTTAAAGGCAAGCTGCTCTTTGGGGTCGAGCTGGACAAAATCGTGACCGATCTCGGCACGTCTAAGGGCAAGAAGTTACCAGAGGTCAGGGCTCGGGCTAGTGCTCGTCCCGGTACCTCCAGAGGACGGTTTCAGGAAGCCCGTCGGTACCGCCCGGGCAGGTCGGGTTCTTCTGCCCCCTCTTCCTTTAAGAGGCATTTCTCCCCCAAGCAGCGTTCCTTTCGCAGAGACCGCCGTCCCGGAGGTGCTCCCTCCGGTCCTCCCCCAGGGTCTCGTACCCAATGACGGGGTCTTGGTCCACGCCCCAGTGCAGATTGGAGGACGGCTGTCCTCGTTTCTGGGCGAGTGGACCACAATAACTTCAGACGCTTGGGTGCTGGAAGTCATCAGAGACGGCTACAAGCTAGAGTTCTGCCGACCCTTAAGAGACGGGTTTGTACTCTCTCCCTGCAAGTCTCCGGTCAAAGCTGTGGCAGTGCAGCAGACTTTGGACAATCTGATCCGCCTGGGTGCGGTCGTTCCGGTGCCAGAAAGTCAGCTTGGCAAGGGGCGTTACTCCATTTACTTTGTGGTACCAAAGAAAGGAGGTTCTGTCCGGCCTATCCTCGACCTCAAAGGGGTCAATCGGGCCTTGAAAGTGCGGCACTTTCGCATGGAGACTCTCCGCTCTGTTATAGCGGCAGTGAAGGCAGGGGAGTACCTGGCTTCCTTGGACATCAAGGAAGCGTACCTGCATATTCCCATCTGGCCTCCTCATCAACGCTTGCTGCGTTTTGCAGTCCTGGGCCGACACTTCCAGTTCAGAGCCCTCCCGTTCGGGTTGGCTACTGCTCCGCGGACCTTTTCCAAAGTAATGGTGGTCATAGCGGCCTTCCTGCGAAAGGAAGGAGTACAAGTCCATCCTTATCTGGACGACTGGTTGATCCGAGCCCCCTCTTATGCAGAGTGCGGCAAAGCTGTGGACCGGGTAGTTGCTCTTTTGAGCTCCCTGGGATGGATCATCAACTGGGAGAAGAGCCAGCTGCGCCCGACTCAGTCCCTGGAGTATCTGGGAGTTCGATTCGACACCCAAGTGGGCAGAGTGTTCCTGCCAGACAATCGGATTGTCAAGCTTCAGGCTCAGGTGGACCAGTTCCTGGTAGCCTCTCCTCTTCGGGCTTGGGACTATGTGCAGCTGTTGGGCTCTATGACGGCCACGATGGAAGTAGTGCCCTGGGCCAGGGCTCATATGAGACCACTACAACACTCTCTGCTGCAGCGCTGGACTCCGATGTCGGAGGATTATGCGGTGCGTCTTCCCTTGGATCCAGCAGTGCGCAAGGCGCTGAGCTGGTGGATGCAGGCAGACAAGTTGTCTGCAGGAATGCCTCTGGTGACCCCAGAGTGGATTGTCGTCACGACGGACGCCTCATTGTCGGGCTGGGGAGCCCACTGCTTGGGAAGGACAGCGCAGGGGCTCTGGTCTCCTGCAGAGGCGAAGTGGTCTATCAACCTCCTGGAACTCAGAGCCATTCGGTTGGCGCTTTTGGAGTTCATCCCGGTACTGGTGCTGAAGCCTGTACGGGTACTGTCGGACAATGCCACGGCTGTGGCCTATGTCAACCGCCAGGGAGGTACCAAGAGCGCCCCTCTAGCCAAGGAGGCTATGAGTCTATGCCAGTGGGCGGAAGCGAACCTGGAACAGCTGTCAGCGGCCCACATTGCCGGAGTCATGAATGTCAAGGCGGACTTTCTCAGTCGCCATACCTTGGAGCCCGGAGAGTGGCAGCTATCTGCTCAGGCGTTCTTGGACATCACGAAGCGCTGGGGCCAGCCGAGCCTAGATCTGATGGCGTCATCGGCCAATTGCCAGGTGCCGCGCTTCTTCAGCAGAGGACGGGACCCTCGATCCCTGGGAGTAGATGCTCTTCTCCAACAATGGCCGACACAAGAGCTTCTCTATGTGTTCCCACCCTGGCCCATGTTGGGCAGGGTCCTAGACCGGGTGGCAAGACATCCCGGCAGGATAATCCTGGTGGGTCCGGATTGGCCCAGACGTCCCTGGTATGCGGACTTGATCAGGCTCTCAATCGACGATCCTCTGCGGCTGCCAGTGGAGCAGGGCCTGTTACATCAGGGTCCCGTGGTGATGGAGGATCCCTCCCCCTTTGGTCTTACGGCCTGGCTATTGAGCGGCAGCGTCTGAGGAAGAAGGGCTTCTCAGACAAGGTCATCGCCACTATGCTGAGAGCGAGGAAACGCTCTACTTCTACTGCTTACGCCAGGGTTTGGCGTATCTTTGCAGCGTGGTGTGAAGCAGGCTCACTTTCTCCCTTCACTGCTCCAATTTATTCAGTGTTGGCGTTCCTGCAAGAAGGTCTGGACAAAGGCCTGTCGCTCAGTTCCCTTAAGGTCCAGGTAGCGGCTCTGGCTTGCTTCAGGGGCCGCCTGAAGGGTGCTTCCCTGGCTTCCCAGCCAGATGTGGTGCGCTTTCTCAAGGGAGTTAATCACCTGCGCCCTCCTCTGCACTCAGTGGTGCCTGCGTGGAATCTCAACCTGGTGCTAAGAGCATTGCAGAAGCCGCCGTTCGAACCCTTGTCGAGGGCATCTCTGAAAGACCTGACGTTGAAAGCAGTCTTTTTGGTGGCTATCACTTCAGCCAAAAGAGTTTCCGAGCTCCAGGCGCTCTCATGTCGAGAGCCTTTTCTGCAGTTCACTGAGGCAGGAGTGACTATTCGCACAGTGCCTTCCTTTCTGCCCAAGATTGTTTCTCGCTTCCATGTGAATCAGCAGCTCTGTCTCCCTTCCTTTCGTAGGGAGGACTACCCAGAGGAGTACTCTGCTCTTAAATATCTGGATGTGAGACGAGTCATCATCAGATACTTGGAAGTGACCAATGATTTCCGGAAATCGGATCATCTGTTTGTCCTGTTTGCAGGTCCTCGTAGGGGTCTGCAGGCTGCTAAGCCTACAGTGGCAAGATGGGTCAAGGAAGCCATTGCAGCGGCTTATGTGGCCGCAGGGAAGGTGCCGCCTATCCAGCTGAAGGCTCACTCCACGAGAGCTCAGGCGGCCTCGATGGCAGAGGCCGGTTCCGTCTCCTTGGAAGAGATATGCAAGGCGGCAACTTGGGCTTCGGCCCATACATTCTCCAAGCATTACCGCTTGACTGTGGCTGCTCGGGCGGAGGCCCGGTTTGGAGCTTCAGTGTTGCGGTCAGGGATTTCTAGGTCCCGCCCTGGGTGAGTACTGCTTCGGTACATCCCACCAGTCTATGGATTGATCAGCTTGATGATATGGAAGGTAAAATTATGTATAATCATACCTGATAATTTTCTTTCCATTAATCATAGCTGATCAATCCATAGCCCCTCCCAGATATCTGTATTGTTTTATTCTGGTTGCATTTCAGGTTCTAGTTTACTCTTCAGTTACTTCAGAAAGACTTCGTGTTCAAGTTTTTTCACTTGGATTCTTCAAGAGTTAAGACGAGTTTGTGTTACAGTGAGCTGCTGCATTCCTCTCCCCTCCGTTTTACGGGGCTGGATTGAGACTTATAATTCTGCCGGCACTCCCTCCCGCTTCGTGCGGCTGTAGGGCAGTTTTGTACCCCTCCCGCTTCGGCGGTGTTCGGGTCAGTCAGCTCCTCCCGCGGTTGCGGTTGCAGGATAAGCCAGATCCCCCCGCATCGGCGGGTGTGGTGTCCCTCCCCCGCTCCGCGGGGATGAGCTGGACGGATTCCCCTCCCCCACTTGTGTGGGGATGAGCTGGGTTAATTCCCCTCCCCCGTTTCGGCGGTGGTGAGCTGGGCAGAGTGTCCCTTCGTGGGTGTAATTCTCTAAGTGCTGAGTCCTGCGGATGGAGCTTTGATATCGACATACTGAGGAGTTTCCGGCAGCACATGACCACATATAGGGAGGCAAAAGTTTGCTCTCTATCTCCACCTGCTGGTAGATGGACACAACCCACCAGTCTATGGATTGATCAGCTATGATTAATGGAAAGAAAATTATCAGGTATGATTATACATAATTTTACCTTTATTGGTATCTGTGTCAGCAATGTAATATTTATTTTTGCTCTGTAAATTTCTGCACTGATGAAAATTCATTTAGTTATTCATTCTGTAAGGTCCCTGGGAAAAAAAAAATAATCCTATTGATCTGTGCTCATATACTTGTGATGAACTGTTTGCACTATTGTAACACTATACATGGCTTACCTTCTGCTTCCTTGGGTGGCTCCAACTGATTCAAAAATATTGCCATAAAATTGTCATTGCTGAGAGAGCAGAACTTTTTTTTTTTTTTCCTGTTGAAGAATATTCCCTACTACTTGACATCACTCCCAATCCCTTACTCTTCATCTCAGGCCTTGCACTTGTATTTAATTGGACTTAGTTCACATCTTTTTCAGTAGTAGCTCAAGGTATTTCCCTGTACCTGAGGGCTCCCAGTCTAAGTTTATACCTGAGGCAATGGAGGATTAAGTGACTTGCCCAAGATCACAAGGAGCAGCAGCAGGATTTGAACTGGACTTTGCTTACCCAGTGTGCGAACCACTAGGCAACTCCTCTCCAGCTGTTTTAAGATTGGAAATCACAGATGCACTCCTTTCATGTGCAGTTGGCTCCCTGGGGAGTAGAGGTCAGAGACAATACATATATTAAAAAGGGAGCAAAGGTTTTGACAATCTTTGTTTGAGGGTATTGATATTTAGATTCTGCAGTCTTGCAGCATAATTTGCCCACATTGGTCTTGTTTTTTTCCATAGATTGTTGTACTATGTTCTTATTTTGTCATGGATGGGATATTGTAACCAGCTTTGCTGATTCTTTGATTTAGCAATATATCGAATCTTGTAATACATTTCTTGTGTCTCATAAAGGAGTGGGTTTTTAAAAAAATATATATAGGATGTTCGATTTTGTAGTGTCTCGACAAGGAAATGTGAGAAGTGGGATAGTAAAAGTCAAATTCCATAATTGTGAATCATATTTAAACAGTACCTGTGGAAATGAAGAAGGTTTTAAGTGCAATCCATTTTCTAATTGTATGGTGCTTAATGACACAGTATTTTCAAAGCACATAGACTTACAAATTTACATAGTAACCTATGGAACTTTGTAAGTCTAGGTGCTTTGAAAATGAGCCCCATAGGGAATATAAATGAAAATACTTTTTTTTTTTTTTTAAATATAAATTTGTAGAAGTCATTTATTGAAACTCTCAGTACAATAAAATACAGCAAACGCTGGTGCAGTACTAATATAAACAGTAGAAAAAGGGCAGCAAAAGGTATAGCGCAGTGCCAAGAGAATCCAACTTCCATTGTGTATAGTAATTTTTGTAGAAAACAAGACACCCTCCCCTCCCCCCCCCCCCCCCAACCATATGTGGAGAACATCAAGTCTATAATCAAGACTCCTCGAGGGAAAAGCCAATCAACCATGAGATGCTGAATTAGTCAAGAATCAAATCCCGCTCCCACTTTGCAAGAGTCCTGCGTTTCTCAGCCATCATCGTTCCATATCTCAAATATACCACAGTTTAGTAGTCCACTGTATCAGTGAAGGAACTGCATGTCACTTCCAGTGGCAG
Organism: Microcaecilia unicolor; assembly: GCF_901765095.1. NCBI lineage: Eukaryota > Metazoa > Chordata > Amphibia > Gymnophiona > Siphonopidae > Microcaecilia > Microcaecilia unicolor. The sequence goes on from NC_044040.1 coordinate 24,370,360, forward strand.
TCACTCACCAATGGCTCCCGACATTCAATTAAATTATGCGGGAGACTCCAAACAGGAATAAATCTCTTCGCTCCCACTATATAAATTGTATTACCAGTCTTAAATGTACTGTATTCAATAAATAGTAGTGTAATTAAATTGAAAACATAAGTTGCAAAAATGATTTCTGTGTGACCTCAGTAGTGCCTCTTGCCTGTAAGATCACATTAGCAAGATAATCGGCACACACCTCCTCATTGTTTCACCTGATTGACTAAACTTATATATAATCCTTATTCAAATTTAAAGTGATTTGAGTTATTCAATACTCACATATCATCGGACTGGGGGTTCTGCGTCTGGCATGCATGTTTCGCCTCTATGGGCTGTCTCAAGGAGCTTTCATTATTCCCAAACAGATAAAGCAAACAGTTCTAAAGCGCTTACCCAAAACCGTCTCTAGCGCCAGCTCAGCATATACTTATTTAAATAATGCTTCCTAGAAATGACGTCATTTCCTCTCAACTCTAAGTGGACAGCCGGACTACAACAATGACATCCATACTAACTCCAAATCCAAACCTCCTGCCACTACAGTTTGGAGATGGTAAATCAGCTGCTGTTCTCTAATTTAACAGTCTATCGATAGAAATGCTTAAGAATCATTTTGAAGACAAATGTGGTAAGATTATATTGAAGATTTAAAAGTTTAAATTAAAAATTGGGAAAAATGCCAATGATTGAGGTTTGAGCCGAGTTTGGAAAACCATAAAAATCTGAATGCTTCCTTGAGGTCTCAGGTTTTTTTCTGCCATATAAATGTAAATACATAAACATGTTAACATTTTTTTGATCCAAGTTTTGGCACTTTTAAGGAAAATTGCCCCAATTTTGGCGCCCAGTGTACCTTGATATTCTGCAACAAATGTAGTACCCAGCTTAATTTCTGAGAAGAGTCCAGGCCCAAGCTAGTGTAAGTACAGATGCAAGCTGCAGCACTGTAGAGGCCAGAGGTTTCTTTTTTTCCATGCTGCTAGGATAGTCTCCTCTGTGCAGCTTCAGCCAATGGTATGGAGAGGGCCCATCTAAATCTCTTCTCTTATAAAGTTGCAGCAACTGTCTTCTGTAGCATCTTTCCTCCCAGCAAGTGTTAGTGCCTGGGATATGGGGTGGAAAATGGGTGTGATGTTATCCACATGTTAAACCACTTAACCTGATCACAGTCGCCCTCAGCAGCTGTCCACGTTTGCTCTTACGCTGTACAAATACACTACCACTGTGGATGGAAAGACGATTCTTGTGGGTAAGGCTTTCTAAACGTTCCTTCTGTCTTTCAGTGATTTCCCCACATGGTGTAAATGTTGCCCCAGCTTGAACCTTGCAACTGCTTAGTAAGCCTGACAGTGCTCCTTAGTCCTGACCTGAAGCATAGCTTCCTTTTCACAGTATAATATTCACATGCACGTCTCTGTTGCTGTATTACAATCCTCTCTCTGTGTCCTTATTCCAGAATTGAGACATAGCAGTGCCAGTGCACTTCTGTTTGACCTGTATCTGTTTTGCATTCTTGCCGTTCTAGTACTGAAACCCACATCAAGCTCTACTAGTGTTTAAGAGGGTAGCATTAGGAAGGAAGATGTCTGGGTGAGGGACCAGCTGTGGGGTGGGACAGTCTCTAGGTAAGTGAGTAGCAAGATTAAGACGACAGGCTCTGGCTGCTGAAGCAAGAGTCTGTGTAGGAGAGAACGGTAAACAACCATTATAGTAAAGCTTATATAAACTGCAGGTTTATGATAAATAAGAGATTTAATTTTATTTGTCAAAGTTCTGAAATCTGATAGGGGCTTATGCTTTTGGCTGCACCAACTTATTTGTGGGGCTGATAGGTACAGGAGCAAGTGGTTTCAATAGGTGTGCTACTGTGCTACTTCAGCCGTTGTCAGAATAGCTGACTCCTTGGAGTCCACATTAGGTACAGAACCTTGCAAAATAAGAATACACAATTATTGTAGGCTGTACTTATGTTGGCACTTGCTCCTTTTAGATTTCTGGGACACGGCAGGACAGGAAAGGTTCCAAAGCATGCACGCTTCCTATTATCACAAAGCACATGCCTGTATAATGGTAAGGAATGCTTGTTCTGTGACCACCTCATTGTTTTATTTGCTGTCCCCGTGCTTGTCATAATAAAGCTTACTCCTAAAGTACTCGAATCATAGATTAACATGCCTTCCATGCACTGCATCCCAGAATATTTACTATGCAGCTGTTATAACATGCTTTCTATGCATCCATATCACAAAATGCCATACTTTCCAAGCATCTGTTATGCCAAGCTCGCTTCACACACCTGTATGATAAGACTTCCCAGGGAGTATGTGGTAGCGTGCATGTACAGTATTTCTGGTTGGACAACTGTGTTTCTTTTTTTGAGGCTGTGGTTAATACAGCACTACTAGTCCCACTCTATACATGGTAAAACAGCAGTAAGACCCTTTCAATGCTGTATATTTGCAGGTGTTTGATGTGCAACGAAAGATCACATACAAGAATCTCAATACATGGTATCAAGAGTTGAGGGAATACAGGCCTGAGATTCCCTGCATTGTGGTGGCCAATAAAATTGATGGTGAGTGTTCTGCCAGTTCCTACCACCGTTCTAAGGGTCTTGTACAGGGACTGACCAGGAGGAGAATGCCAAATAGCAGCTGATTGCCCCAAATAAAGTGGCTATTGACTCGGTACAAGGGCAGTGTCTCCTGTTCCTGCACCCTGCTTACTCTGATCACACCCTGGCAAGCTCCCCTCCAGAAGCTTCAGGATTTCATGAAATAGGTAAAGATCGTGCTGGCATGAATGCTGCATAATAGTGTGTAATGGTGTTTTGTTCAATCCTTGCAGCGGACTTGAAAGTCACTCAGAAGAATTTCAACTTTGCCAAGAAGCTGAATCTACCATTCTATTTTGTGTCTGCCGCAGATGGCACCAATGTAGTGAAGGTAACTTTCTTGCCTGAACAACTCCTATAGGTTCTGACTCTTGAAGACTTATGTTAGTAAAAAAAGAATTAGAAATAATGTACAAGGAAAAACAGTTGTGAGAGAGAGACTGGGGGAGTCATAGGAAATCCATGCATTTGGGGGTGGGGGACTCCATGGGTCACATGACACACAACATGGAAGATCCACGCACAAGGATTGCAGCGACTTGGAAGGATGGATTGTCACAGGACGGGTAATAGGGGAAATCTATCCACTTTATGTATGTAATTTTGCAGACAGCATTGAACAGGTTGGTTCCTGTACATGTGGTATATAAGCTTTCTAAATAAATATATGATGATGAGGGGGTAGAGTCCTACTGCAGAAAGAGGGCATATGATGGGTAGCATCTCAGGTCCATTTATTTGGGTATGGGAGAGGGTACACGGAGCAGATAGCATAGGAGACTAATACGTGGAGAGGCAGGAAGACTCGGAGTGGGCACGGGGAGTACATTACAGGCAGGGATTGGATTTTTCCTTGAGGTTTTGAAAGCCTTTTTATTTTTAACAAATATCAGGCCTTGGTGATTTTGGTTTTAGGGTTATCAGTAGTTAAATGCTTTCCCACTAATAGAGCTTCATGTGTATGATAAATTGTATGTCATCTGTTGTAGCATGTGAGCAGGGGGAGGGAGAGAATAGAATGTCTGGCTGTAGTGGATGATGGGTAGAGGCCTGGGCCTTGTCTCCTCACTCGAAACTGGAGTGGGGGAAATCCTGGGCAATTTAACAGTTCAGCTTCATGTCCAATAGTCAGTTGTGTTTGATCATTTTGTAATGCTGGGTAACGACATTCCCACTTTCTCCTCAGCTCTTAACGGCATTCCCACTTTCTCCTCAGCTCTTAACGGCATTCCCACTTTCTCCTCAGCTCTTTACAGATGCCATAAATTTGGCAGTGTCTTACAAGCAGAATTCACAGGATTTTATGGATCAGGTCATGCAGGAACTAGAGGTAAGACCCTGCTGCTCTCTCATAGTCACACGACAGCTGTTGAAAGATAGGGATCCTTTTAGGCCTAGCAGGGTTGTACAGTTCTTCTTATTTATTGTGGCATTGTAGACAGTAGGGATGTGCGTTTGTTTGAAACGGCACGGGAAATGTCAACAACATCTTATTTTATATTTTTAACCTGAAACAGGAAAAAATTCAAAATGTTGTATAGTCTGTGTCATTAAGAGTGTGCATTATTGCACAATAGGCGCCTATTGAAGGGCTAAGTAGGCAACCTAGTTCTTCAGTATGCACTATTGAGGGTAATCTGCCTGTAGAGTGCACTATTTCACAATACTGTACACTATTAACAAGACTTCCATGAAACGAAAACAGAAAAAAACCCAACCACAACCCTCCGCCAAATAAAATAAAACCCACAAATAATGCGAGAAACTAAACAAAACAATTTCAGAAAACATGTGTGACAGTATTGAAATGAGAGAATGTGGGCTGTGAACTGTAGCTGTTTCAGGGGTGGCTAAATATTTGGTGGGGTAAAGATTTGTTAATTTAGATGTATGTCTACTCCCAGTCATACTCTGAGCTTTGAAATTGTACGATTCTTTTAAGTGTTAGTTGTATCTGTATATGATGATTTTGAAAATTTGGATGTTAGAGCATCATTCTGGAAGTGATATAGAAATCTTAATCAAGCTAAGCTTCTCTCCGATGTCCCAAGCATGCTTTGAATTTGTTTTTTGATTTGGTTGATACCACCTCTGCTTTTACCTTCTTTATAGAAAATGATATTTTCTTAGACAGTCCTGTCTCGGATGGGGTGATGTGATGTGGTCTTTTTTTTTTTCTTTTCATGGTATGATGTGGTGCTCAGATCTGTTTGTTCTGTGTCCTTTGTCTTTACTCTTTTTCACTTTCCCTCCTGAATAACAGAATTTTGAGCTGGAGAAAAAAGTTGAGGAAGAAGAGGAGGATATATCAGATAAAGAGGAATATGACAACCACTTGGCGAAACCCCATACTGCATGAATGAGGTCTTTGCCATCATTGTGGTGACTGAACTGAGCTATTCCATTTGCTCTTCATGCCATAGGTTGGAAGATTTTACGTTTCTGGTTACCATATATTATTTATTTGCACAATATACAGCTTGAGAGACTGGCACCGTTGTGTCCACGTGAAAAGGGGAACCTTGACTGTTTGGGGAGTCATGTCCTGAGGTTGAAAGAGATGTGGTTTTTTTCAGTCCTTGTTCCTATGCCTAGTCAACACTGTGAATGCTGAAGCTTATTCATATTATTCTAGGTGAAGAGAATGGGTCATGTACCTTTCTGTTGTGAATTATTATGGTATGGTATCTTTGCCATCAGAGAAGGCCATTTTTCCCTGAGAAGACTGCTGTGTAAACAAGCCTTATAAAGTTGTTTTGCTTGCCACATACCTATTACATCCCATCAAACTCAACATCCCAAAGCTGTAGAATGTAGTTTATGGCCATCCAGAACCCACAGACATTACTACAGGCACATCCAAGATCAAAGAAATTACTTACACGTCCATCAGTTTTACATTTCACATTACGAGAGCTACTCTGCCTCCATCTAGTCCAGAGCATGTTGTACATCCACGCAGTCCATTGTCCTAAAGCCACCCATCTCTCCATCCCTTAAAAAGAGCTTATACATTTATTCACCATCACACTTCAGACACCAGGTAGTCACAAGTCCATCTGGCTTCGTTTCACAGTCTATGCAGTTATGTGACCTCTTTTATACTCGGGCCATGAAAGTTTTATCCTCATAAAAACTTATATGCCTTAGATCTAAATTATTGTTTCCAAGCTTTCCCTTTGGGAAGTGTAACAGCCTCCAAACTCCTGGTCTGAAGGCAGTGGGAATTCTATCCAAAACCTATATTTCCTCAGCGACCCTCCAGACCGGTCAAGACGCGTGGGTTATGTCCTCCTACCAGCAGAGGGAGACTGAGAAAACACTAAGCTTTTGAAGCCTGTATATATAACCTGTGCAGAACCTCCACTAGCCAGTATTTTCTCAGTCTCAGCAGAGGTAGCAGTTGACAGCCTGTGCAGTCTCCAATAATCTGGTGAGGTAGTTTGTCATTGGGTCGTAGGATTTTTTCCTTCCAAACTTTATTCTGTTGCAGTACCCTGTACGTGTGTGTGTAAAAAAAAAAAAAAAAAAAAAAAAAAAAGTGCTTTGGGGCCCTGGGTCTGGTGGGGCCCAGTTTTTCCCCCTGGGGTGTTACACCTATGTTTGGGTCCCTCCCCCTGTGCTGCTCTCTATTTCTGTTTGCTTGGCAGCTTTGTGCCTCGGCTGCTTTCTCAGTATTGTAGCCTTGAGTGCCTTACAATTTCCAGATGCCAGAGTTAGAGTAAGATGCCTTTAAGGTCAGTTATTCTATTTCATTTTGCTTGCCAGCTTTGTGCCTCGGCTGCTTTCTCAGTATTGTAGCCTTGAGTGCCTTACAATTTCCAGATGCCAGAATTAGAGTACTGTGCCTTTAAGGTCAGTTATTCTATTTCGTTTTGCTTGGCAGCTTTGTGCCTCGGCTGCTTTCTCAGTATTGTAGCCTTGAGTGCCTTACAATTTCCAGCTGCCAGAGTTGGAGTACTGTGCCTTTAAGGGCATTTATTTCTTTATTTTCAGCGGACCGAACGGGGGTTTTGATTCCTTGCTGGAACGAGAGAGCAGCGCTTTCTCCAGTGCTTTTGCAGTGTGAGTGAGTTTTTGGTTTGGCGCGTTTGCGGAACAGCTTTTCCCTTCCCTCGTGGTTTATGGCGGCCCAGCTCCTCCGATGTCGCGCGTGCTCGTGGCGAGGGGTAGAGGCGCCAGGCGCTCAGTGTAGCTTTGCGGTGCACCTATAAAGGTGGCTGCGGCACCCCCCGACTTGACCGCGGAGGGATCGATGGTGTCGGGAGTCTCCGGGTCAGCGGGAGCGTAGGCAGGGCCGCTGTCAGCGGGAACAGTTTCGGCGGGAACAGCCGCCATCTTGAGTCTGACGCGGCCCGTGGAGCCGGCTGGTTTTGGGCCTGCGGCCTCCGTTTTTGGCACAAAAGGGCCTAATGACGGTCCAGGAATGGTGGGCTTTCCTCCAGATTTTGTCTGGACGCGGTATCAGGCTTAGAGATCGGGACCCCCCCCCTCCCCCCCCCCCCAATTGGAAGAGGGGGCTATTTCCGTCTTGGCTGAGAGACCACGGTTAGAGTGGTCAGAGGACAGGCAATGTTTTTTCTCCTGTAGCTGCAGAAGCTGCGCTTAGTGATCTGGGGGAGTCAGATGGAATTGACGGCTCTCAGGAGCAGGATTGTTGGATTCCTGGAGAGGATCCTTCAGTAGTGCGGATTTTCCATAGAGATGAGCTGTCAGAACTCATAGATCAGGTGTCGTCCACCCTTCAGTTTGGTCCTGAGGTGGCTTTGGGGGAAACTGTCCAGGTTCCGTTGGTGAAGGGCATTCAGCGTCAGGCGTGAGCCTTCCCTATGAACAAGGATCTCCGGGAGATGATTTGTCAGGAATGGGATTTGCCGTGTAAGGTGGCAAAGGCAATGGCGAGGCTTTATCCCCTCCCTCAGGACGATAGGGATTCCTTTAAGGCTCCCACGGTAGATGCAGTAGTGACGGCAGTAATTATAGCTACGGCTATCCCGGTTGATGGAGGAACGGCCCTCCGTGATCCTCAGGATAGGAAGTTGGGATCTTTTCTCAAGCGTAGTTTTGTTTTGTCGGCTCTAGCCCTGCAGGCCTCGGTTTGTGGGGGTCTGGTAGCTCGGGCATGTTTTCGTTGGGCCGAGAAGCTCCTGGATGATTCGGTAGATGTTGGTTCTTCTGGGGGTCAGGAGTTAGCCGACTTGGACATGGGTTCATCCTTTTTGTCTGAGGCTTTTATGATTTGTTGCCTACTTCAGACAAAAAAAAAAAAAAAACAAAAAATATGGCTATGGTTGTGGGTCTCTGCCACTTAAGGGAGCTATGCTCTTTGGAGAAGATTTGGACAAGTTAGTGTGAGGTCTTAGTGATACCAAGGTTCTATGGCTTCCAGATTTTCGGTTCAAGGCAGGGGCCAGAACTAGTTCCTCTCTGGGACGGTTTAGGGAGGCTCAGCGGTATAGGCCGGGCAGATCGAGTGGGACCTACCCCTAGCTGTCTGTTTGTCCAATTTAGATTGTAAGCTCTGTTGAGCAGGGACTGTCTTTTCATGTTAATTTGTACAGCGCTGCATAAGTCTAGTAGTGCTATAGAAATGTTTAATAGTAGTAGGACCTCTAGGGGTCGGTTTTTCCAGCGCACACAGTTCTTTCGTGAGAGTCGTCGCGGAGGGCGTGGCTTTTCCGCGGGAGGTTAGTATTCAGGCCACAATTCCCAGGCTCTGGTGCATGTTGGGGCTCGGCTGAGTCTGTTTTACCAGAGTTGGGCCCAAATCAGGTCAGATCAGTGGGTTCTCAAGGTGTTTCGAGGCGGATGTGCGCTGGAATTCGAAAGCTGTTCTCCCGAAGTGTTTCTGGAATCCCTCTGTCGGTCTTGGAGCAAGAGGGCAGCAGTGAGGGACACTCTGCGGTGGCTGCTCGCGTTGGGAGCCGTGGTTCCTGTTCCTTCAGATCAGCAACGCTCAGGGTGCTATTTGATCTATTTTGTGGTCCACAAGAAAGAGGACACTTTTCGTCCCATTTTAGATCTCAAAAGGGTCAATGCGGCACTCAAGGTGCCCTCTTTCCAGATGGAGACGTTGCGGTCGGTCACTGGTGCGGTCAGGAAAGGAGAGTTTCTCACTTCCCTGGATTTGACGGAAGCTTATCTTCACTTTCCTTTGTGCAGCCTTTTGGTTCCAAGTTACAGGGTCCGATTCGTCGGTTCCTTGCAGAGAAGGCGCCGACGGCCCGTACTTATCGTCAGGTCCTGGGCCTGATGGCGGCGACCATAGAGGTAGTTCCGTGGGCCAGGGCGCACATGCGTCAGGTACAGTCAGCTCTGCTCAGTCGTTGGTCCCCTCTGTCGCAGGACTTGGAAATGTGTTGTCCGCTGTCGGTGGCCCCTCGTCTCAGTCTCCGCTGGTGGCTCAGTCCGCGCAATTTGGGAAAGGAATGCCGTTGGAGTCCCCACAGGGGCTGATAATGGTCACGGATGCCAGTCTGCAAGGTTGGGGGGCACATTGTCTCAGTCAGGTAGCTCAAGGCCGGTGGTCTCGGGCAGAAGCAGAGTGGTCCATCAACCGGCTGGAAACTCGGGCCATTCGGGTGGCGCGCCAGGCCTTGACGTCGGTGGTTCGCCACAAGGCAGTCCGAGTGCTCTGTGACAATGCCATGGCAGTAGCATATGTCAACCGTCAAGGGGGGAACAAAGAGCCTTGGCGGCGCAGTTGAACTCATCTTCAGGCTCTCTTGGCAGCGCATGTGGCCGGGGTAGGTCACATAGATGCAGATTATCTCAGCAGGCACACTCTAGATCCCAGAGAGTGGTCTTTTCTTCGGTCAGTGTTCCAGTGAGTTGTGTCGGTCTGGGGACTTTCGGTGATCTTAGCGCAACGGCTCGCTATGCGCAAGTTAAGAGATTTTTTTTTTTTTTCAGTCGCTGAAGAGACCCTTGAGCGGAGGAAATCGACACTCTTCTGTTGCCTTGGCTTCGGGAGTGACTGTATGTGTTTCCTCTGTGGCTGTTAGTCGGTCGAGTAATATAGCGCATCGAACATCACTCCGGTCGGGTGATTCTGGTAGCTTCGGATTGGCAGCGTCGACCATGGTATGGAGACCTGGTGCGGTTGGCAGAGGCGGCGGCCCTGCCTTTGTTGGGATCAGTTCTGTGTCAAGGCCCGATAATCATGCCGGATCCGGCTCGGTTTTCGCTTATGGTTTGGCTCTTGAGCGGCACAAGTTGAAGAAGAAGGGGCTTTCGTCCAGTGGCTTTGCTACGATGTTGAGTTGCCGTAGACGATCCACTTCCTTGGTGTATGTCCGGGTTTGGAGAATCTTTGAGCACTGGTGTGAAGACCATCGAGTTCGGCCGTTTCACTCTTCGGTGGCGGAAGTTTTGGAATTTTTGCACGATGGTGTTGATAGAGGTCTGGCCTTGTCTACACTGAAGGTTCAGGTGGCAGCTTTGTCATGTTTTCGTGGGAAGCTTCAGTGAAAGTCCTTCGCGTCTGTGCCTGAGGTAGTGCGTTTTTTGAAGGGTGTTAAGTTGCTGCGTCCGCCTCAGTGACGGATGGTGCCTCCGTGGGATTTGAAGCTAGTTTTGGATGCTTTGATCAGGCCTCCGTTTGTGCCTCTGGTATCGGCATCTTGTAAGGATTTATCTTTAAAGGCGGTCTTGTTGGTGGCGATTACTTCAGCACGGAGTGTTTCAGAGCTTCAGGCTTTGTCTTTTAGGGAACCATTTTTGTCCTTTCTGAGGGAAAGGTTTCGTTGCGGACGGTGCTTTCCTTTTTTGCCCAAGGTGGTTTCCGAGTTCCATGTTAATCAGGTCATCTCTCTGCCAGTGTTGGGTGATATGGCTGGAGATTCGGAGCAGCGTGGTATTGCCAAGCTGGATGTCAGGAGAGTTTTGAGTTGTTATCTCTCTGGAACTCAGGACTTCAGAGCCTCTGACCGTTTGTTCGTTCTTCATGGTGGCCCAAAGAAGGGTGCAGCGGCTCCTAAGGTGACCATAGCACGGTGGTTGAAGGAGGCGGTTGCATCTGCTTACTTGGTGAACGGTCCTGTGGTGCCTAGGGGCTGGTCTGCTCATTCCACTAGGGGAATGGCAGCCTCATGGGCGGAGAATAGTATGATTTCTCTGTTAGATATTTGTCGGGCTGCGGTTTGGTTTTCGTTGCATTCCTTTGTGAAGCATTATAGGATTCCTGTGCATGCAAAGGACGAGGTGCGCTTTGGGGCAGCAGTTTTGACCTCTGGCCTTAGTAGGTCCCTCCCATAAGTTAGTTACTGCTCTGGTACGTCCCACGCGTCTTGACCGGTCTGGAGGGTCGCTGAGGAAGGTGAAATTAGATCTTACCTGCTAATTTTCTTTCCTCTAGACCCTCCAGACCGGTCAAGAGCCCGCCCTGTCTGTATTGGAGGCCAGGAGGTGTATTTGTTGGATAATTCTTGGCTGCTGTAAATTGTTGTTTCTCTAATTGCAGACTGTTTATTTCTGTTTTGTGATAGGAGTCCGGGACAGGTGGGGCTCTTCTTTGATAGTCCACCTGTAGAAGCCCAACTGTTTTATCAAAGGCAAAGGAACATGTTTCCGTAAGAGCAAGCGGAAGATGTTTCTTGTTTTTGCAGTTTACTGTGACCACGTACAGGGTTGCTAGTTGTTGTTAGTGTTTTTTGTTTCTCTGCTTTGTCAGGGGTATACTGGCTAGTGGAGGTTCTGCACAGGTTATATATACAGGCTTCAAAAGCTTAGTGTTTTCTCAGTCTCCCTCTGCTGGTAGGAGGACATAACCCACGCGTCTTGACCGGTCTGGAGGGTCTAGAGGAAAGAAAATTAGCAGGTAAGATCTAATTTCACCTTTGCCAGCCAAGTCAGTTCGTATCGTCCTTAGCTAGATCACCTGCCATGGCTGTTGCAAGAACCCTTCAAGAACCACGGTCTATGAATAGTAAGCTTTTCCCTTCTGACTAAATCTCCACAGTGGTTTGTGCTCCCTTCTGTCATACAAGTCATAAAAATTAGCGCATACCTACAAGAACCACAGTCTTTAGAGGTTATTACACCCATTCTGCTACAATAGCCACCACATTCATCAGGCGTCCCCTCCAGACTCGCATTCTTTGAGCCACTGGAATTAGTTTTCTCTTCAGATTTGTTCTTAGGGTATGGAAACCTTCTCTTCTCATCGTATGACCTGTTTTTCATCTACCATCATACATTGCAGAAGTTTACATGTACTAGTCTAAAATAGATACTATTGTTTAAAAATATTAATTTTAAATGTCGCAAAGATTTTTGTGTACATGATATTGTATATAAATGTTTTTGTATCCTAGTGGCTGCCTGCCTCATACTGTGGTGTCTGAATTCTGCCCATTCTTGTGTGTGGCCCTCTTAACTATGGGCTACGGTCACTGCTAATCTCTCTGTAGCATATAATCCTGTACAGTGTCCTGTTTCTGAGTCTCAGCTTTTGCACACTTAAGATAAATGGCTTTAAAAACTGCATGTACTAACATGGTATATGATGATGATGGCAGGAGGAGATCAATTGACCCATTCCGTCTGCACTTACTCCATGCTGCTAAGTATACCTGTGAGCTGCCGTTAATCTCTTCTATAGCACAGCTCTGAGGTGTGTTGAGTTCATAGAAGGAAAACATGCATACCGTTTCGAACATTGCATGCGCTTTACCCTCTTCTCCAGGGGGCAACAAAGAGGGTAAATGTGCATGTACTTTTCACAAATAAGAAGCGCAAAGTACTTGGTCACTTTTATTGCATATACTTTTGTAAGCTAATTTTTAAAGAGAGTCTGCCTGACTAGGTTCTCATTCAAGAATTGCCACAAGGTGTATGTGGTTACATTGTTGGCATGCTTTGCACTTCTTGGGCACAGAATTATGAGACTTCAGTGGCTGTTCACGCCTACACTTGGTTTTTTTAGATATAGGAGTATTATATACCTTTCCACTGCATGTCTGATTAAAGAACAGCATTGGCTTTTCTCATTACGGTTAATAAAGCCTTGAAGTTTGGAGTAGATTGGTGCTGCAGAAGCAGTGTTCATAGCATCCTGAAGAGATTGCATTTCAGCTATTGCTTAACAGCACCATCTACTGACCAGATTCTGTACAGAGCTGCTGGCTAAGAATTGTCATAAGAACATAAGACAGAAAGATTCACTTTCTGTCCTTGAGAGTTGGCAGTGGGTCAAGCTTTCAGGATGTCCCTAATGAATATGCATTCCAACCCTGGAACAAGATGGTATCTTTGAGCAGGGACTGTCTTTCTTCTGTGTTTGTACAGCGCTGCGTACACTTTGTAGCGCTCTAGAAATGTTAAATAGTAGTAGTAGTAGTATTTAGATGAAAATCACAGCACCAACATCCACTTCAGTGATGTTTCAGATAAAATAGAAAAACTTCACTTATCTTTTAAACTGATGATGAATCATTCGCTGTCAGTGCTGTCTTGATTCTGTAAATACACTTGTTCCAGAGATAGTTCACCCTTGTGTAAACCCCAAACTCCACATGGGCTGGTGCCGATTCTTAGATTATCTAAAAAAAACCCAAAAAGGCTCAAACATATGTATTGCTATCCTTCAAATCCTTGAATTATAATAAAAACCAGTCTTTATTCATACAAGAGCCTGATGTACTATTCTCCAAACTGAAGATTCACTACTTCCAAACCTCCAAATACCACTTTCACCATCAGAAGATGTCCAGTCCAACTCATGTGGAGAGTACTCTTATAAAAACACAACGGTATAAACACTGTCACGCAATCTTCAACTTTTTTTCACGATCTCTTCCTGTCTTTCTCGGCCTAGATATAGGCCATGTTTCATAGAATGCTTCCTCAGGAGACCAAACTAAAGATCGCAACGCTGGTAGTTTACTAGAAAGCTTGCCATCTACATCGTCTATTCTGATTTCCAAAAAATACATACCGACCACTCTGTCCAGATGAGACACCAAGCTTCTCAGAATATGGCACCTTCTCACCATTTTACAGATTTTATCTTCAGGTTTATTTTCATTTTTAATTGTATTTTTATGTTACGTATTTATTTATTCTGTATGTTGTTTTGTAATTAGACTCCTGATGCAGCCTGTATAGTCCGAAACACAGTTGTGTCGAGTCTTGTTCATCATTCAATAAACAGTTATTTTTATCTGGAGAGTTGTCCACTTTTTGAGTCATCTTCACTGTTTTGTCTTATGACTTTCTCATGAAAGACACCAAAGCATGCGCAGAAAGGCCGAACCCCTCTGAACTTAAAAATGTAACAGTTTTATTTATAGATTCACCCAAGGCGGTGTATAGCAGGTACAGTTTATAAAATAAAAAAAGAAAAGCGTTCTGGTTGCTGTACACAAAATACAACAACGAATAAAATAACCACCAAGAATCATCCATGAACACGTGCATATGATACATCCTTTACGGCAGGGTCTAAAGAGCAGTTGTTGCCGTTTTTCGAGTTGGGTTCTCTTTTTATTTTTTCTGTTTATGTATTTTATTATGTAAATCCCCCGCTATAATGGGGATTACTAGACTGATGAGAAACCCCTCCCCTAGAGTCATTGGGGAGAGGGAAGTGATTGAAGAGGGAGAGGCTTGGCTCCAAGGGGAGTGCTTATGAGAGAGTGCCGAGAGAAATGTTTCACGTTATTGAATCACAGTAGGGGTGGAGTTTGGTGTTAATAAAAGCTGTGCAAAGCACAGGGTCTTTGGTTGCCACTACCCCCCCCCCCCCCGACCAGGACCCAATGCGGAACAGGGGCGTATCTGGACTCTGGCGGTAGGGGGGGGCCAGAGCCAGAGGGAGGGGGGCACATTTTAGCCCCCCCCCCCGCCATTTCCGGACCCCCCGCCACTGCTGTCACTTACCTTTGCTGGCGGGGGACCCCAACCCCCCGCCAGCTGAGGTCCTCTCTTCCATGCAGGCTGCAATTTGCAATGCTTCCTGTTCTTCTGAGTCTGACGTCCTGCACGTACAACGCGCAGGACGTCAGACTGAGTTCCAAATTCTGAGTCTGACGTCCTGCACGTTGTACGTGCAGGACGTCAGACTCAGAAGAACAGGAAGCGTTGCAACTTGCATCCTGCACGGAAGAGAGGACTTCGGCTGGCGGGGGCTTGGGGTCCCCCGCCAGCAAAGATCGGCGACGGGTTGGTGGCAGGCGTGCGGGAGGGAGGGGGAGGTGGAGAGGGTCGATGGTAGGGGGGTCCAGGGCGAAATCTGCGGGGGCCTAGGCCCCTGTGGCCCCATGCAGATACGCCCCTGATGCGAAGTGTCCTGGATGGGCTCAATAAACTAAGGCTGAACTAATTGGATGTTTCTGCCAGTACAAGCATTGTCTGAAGTGGAGGAGTGATCCAGGTGGGAAGCAGTGGAACCCAGCCTGGGAGCAGAAACGGGGAAGGAACCTGTTTGCAGCCAAAGGCAGTAGCCCGGAGAGATACTTTTGGGAGAGTGGACAAACAGCGGTCCGATCCAGAAGCATAGCCAGGTTGAGGTGTTGGGGGGGGGGGGGGGGGGGGGGGAGAGCAGAATGGGGACTGCCAACACCTATTTTTTCATGCGACAGATCATGTGAAAAATAGGTGCCGGTACTGTTAGAAGTCCCATTTGGGGAGCAGTCGCTCCCTTGGTGACCCACCTAGTTATAGCTCAGATCTGATCCTAAGTGGAGGTAGCTTGCTGCAAAAATACTGCAGGCATAGCCTTGGATTATTCTTCCCAAAAGGGTGGTATACCGTAGGATTCAAAAATGAACTACTAAACTTCACCAAAGTACTTAACCTTTTTTTGAGTAAGTTTATTGGAATACAAATTGATTTGTTTGATTCTGAAAGGACTGTTTGTTTCCAGAATATATGAAGTTTGGTTACACTGCCTGTTGGAGCATTTCAAGGAAAGTTTGAGTTTGTTCATAAACCCTGGACTAGAGTATTTCTTTGGACTGAGTGTAAAGTTTATTTGCTCCCAGACTAATAAAGAAAGTAAGAGAGAAAGTGTGGCTTAAAAAAAAAAAATGTATGGCCTACTTGAGTAAGTCCCGCCCTGGCCTGTGCCCAGCTTAGTAAGAAACAAACTTTTGCTGTGACCCAGGTTTTGGTTGCTGACCAGAAGATCTAGCTAGTGCCTGTAACATTTGTGGTGAGACCAGGGTTACAATTGTATTTGTGCCTGGCCCCTGCCTCCCGCTTACTTCAAAACTGTTCTGTGCATTTGCCAGGCGCTTTCCCTACCGAACTGCACACAAACTTTCTGTGCATCTCATTTGCGTGCAATTTCCTTTGAGCATTGATTGCTATTACTTCATTGTTCAGCTGTGGCTATAAATGCACGCAGCTATTGGTGACTTTTAAGCAGCGGCCCCTGAGACGTTAGGGTGGGGTGTGGGTGAAGTCATGATTTATGCTCATAATGTACATGCTAATATTTGCAGCTGCTCTTGAGCAGGTGTAGTATCCATGCCTTCAATCTAGATGTGATTTCTGCAGGGTCTGTTCTAGTATTTTATAAAGACACCAGTATGTCTTATGTGTTTTTTTTTAATAGCTTAAAATAGGTATCTTACTGCCCAGTTAATGTAAGTGCCCTGTTAGAAAATTACTCTCACAGTATGTACCAAATCAGAGTGCAGGGCCATTTAATGAGTATTTGATGGTATGCACTGGTGATCATCCAACCACCATTAACCACTTTCTTGGGATCACAAAAGAGCTTTTATCTGATGGACCACAATTTTTTTACATTCTGTAGGGCAGCAGTTCACAAAACGTACCCACTACGATCCTGTTTTTTAATACCTGAAAAATCAGATGATCCCATTTGCTGGGCAAAACAAAATAGGAAGAGGTGGTCAGCAGGGTTGTGAGTCAGTATGCATTCACAGACCCTATCCCTCTGCACCAAGTTCTAGTCCAGGGATGGGCAACCAAGCTCCTTAAGGAGTTATTCAAAGTCGTTAAATGGCGGGAGGATTGTGTAAAATTGCAAGAGGACCTTATGAGACTGGGCGTCTAAATGGCAGATGACTTTTAATGTGAGCAAGTGCAAAGTGATGCATGTGGGAAAGAGGAACCCGAATTATAGCTACATCATGCAAGGTTCCACGTTAGGAGTCACAGACCAAAAAGGGATCTAGGTGTCGTCATTGATGATATGTTGAAACCTTCCACTCAATGTGCTGCTGCGGCTAAAAAAGCAAATAGAATGTTAGGTATTATTAGGAAAGGAATGGAAAACAAAAAATGAGGATGTTATAATGCCCTTGTATCGCTCTATGGTGCAACTGCACCTCGAATATTGTGTTCAATTCTGGTCGCCGCATCTCAAAAAAGATATAGTGGAATTAGAAAAGGTGCAGAGAAGGGCGACGAAAACGATAAAGGGGATGGGACGACTTCCCTATGAGGAAAGGCTAAAGCAGCTAGGGCACTTCAGCTTGGAGAAAAGACGGCAGAGGGGAGATATGATAGAGGTCTATAAAATGAATGGAGTTGAACGGGTAGATGTGAAGCGTCTGTTCACGCTTTCCAAAAATACTAGGACTAGGGGGCATGCGATGATGCTACAATGTAGTAAATTTAAAACAAATCAGAGAAACCTTTTCTTCACTCAACGTGTAATTAAACTCTGGACTTCGTTGCCAGAGAATGTGGTAAAGGCGGTTAGCTTAGCAGAGTTTAATAAAGGTTTGGACGGCTTCCTAAAGGAAAAGTCCATAGACCATTATTAAATTGGACTTGGGGAAAATCCCCTATTTCTGGGATAAGCAGTATAAAATCTTTAAAAAAAATTTTTTTATTTATAACCATTTAAATCTTTACAAGCGACAAAACAACTTGCTGGAAATACAGAGAAAGTAATATGTAGGAATTATTTCAGTCAGGTAATTCTATTCTCTTTCTTAGACCACTAAGTAGGGAGAGTGAAACAAGATAAGGAGATCAATTAAACAGTAAACAGAAAAAAAAAAACGTGGTATTAACCTGATTATCCCCAGATATTACTCGTCTAATTCATTATTCCACATTGATCATCTGGTTGGCTTCTTCAAGGCCAATACGGTGTATAGTGAAATCATAGTATAAAATCTTTCCTACTTTTTTGGGATCTTGCCAGGTATTTGTGACTTGGCCACTGTTGGAAACAGGATGCTGGGCTTGATGGACTTTTGGTCTTTCCCAGTATGGCAGTACTTATGAGGGCCACAGCCCAGTCAGGTTTTCAGGATTTCCACAATGAATATGCATGAAATCTATTTGATTTGCACTGGGTTGTGGCCCTCAAGGACCGTGGTTGCCTACCTCTGTTCTAGTCTAATAGGAAGCCGTGTGGGAAGAATAGATGGGACCTTTGAGTACATGTTGACTATCTGTGGATGGACAGCTAGAGCGAAGGAGGAATGGGGGGTAAGCCGGCTAATCTAATGGTCATCCAGAGAGGGCAGAATGGATGTCCGCATTGGTGGGGTGGAGGGGGAAATCTTGTTTTCCCTGACTCCACCGATTTTCTGACCCCAAGTGGGAGTCATTACCTACAGTCTGGGAACAAACTGCATTTGCCCTTTTAGTTCAAGTAAATATCTGATGGGTAGTGTCTGCCCTCTTTTTTTCTTTATAACATTTCTAGACTGATATGATGGACTTCAATATTTGTTCGGTGTCAACCTTTTCACTCTCATACTGTCATTGCTGAAGTTCATTAAAATGCTCTCTCGTGGGTTTTCTGAATCTTTAGAAGCAGCCACTTTAGCAACCGTGTCAACAATTACATCACATGTGCATTGGGACTGATCATTTCATTTTGTATATTGCTAGTGTCCTTCAAATCTGGCTGTGCCTAGAGAGCTGCTTGGTGGGGGTGGGGGGTGGGAGGGGTTGAGCATCTCTAAGCTACTGAAGGGAAACCTATTTGTGGCTGGAGAAAGTCAAAGAAGACATCTTGCCGCATTTGTTATTTCATCAGTCTTATTTCACTCCGTTCACCTCTAAAAAGACAAATCACCTCAGCAGTATGATTAAAAATATAATTTGTTGAGTGATATTAAAAAAAAAAATAATGGTTCATCTGTTATTATACGACAAAAATGGAAAAAATAAAAATGAAAAAAAAAAAGTTTCAGAAGCTGAAAATTAAACTCGATCTTCTGTCTTCTTCTCTCTGTGCTTCTCCTCTCCCTGGTAGACTTCTTCAATCTGGGTCCTCTTCTTCCAACTTTCTTCTCTACTGTCTCCACAGTAAACTCAAATGGATGGGTTTCTTGTAGGTGAAGAAAGGCTTGGTCCCCTCACCTTGCCATGCAGGTGAAAGGAGGCAAGATCTGTACTCCTCCTTAGCTGTGCTGTCTACCCTGGGCCTTAGCACCACAGGTCCCTACTGACTAGGGAAGCTCTGCACCCCCTCATGTCCCCTGGAATAGGGAAAAGAACAATGACATAACTCCTCTTTTTAGGGTGTCTCCTGGTATCTCTATTGGGGTGCAGATTTCCCTGGGATCCTGTTTGTATTCCCTTGCCACCCTTGGTTAGTGCTTGGGGTCTACTCTCCACAAGGACTAAGTCCTTTGACTCTTGGGCACTCGATCGCTTGCTGGGAAGTACACAGAGAGGAAGGAAGAAGACAAGATTCCCTCTAATACTCCCTTTTATTAGGACTGTGAAGGAAATCATAGGTCTATGTTTACTGCTATTATGAATTGTACAGTCGGTGAAGGAATGTTGAGGGGGTATGGTAGCAAGGCCGTGGCAAGCATACAAGGGGGGGGGGGTCTGCTCAAAAATGAGATGATCTTGTAGAAGTTATGTAAATAATGGGGATGTGTCTTGTAAAATACCTGGCATATAGTGTAGCCCTATCATACAGGTACAAACTGATTTTTGGGCAGAATTTGTTTTTCTCAAAAGTGTGTGAAGATGTGAGAGGTCAGACATTGATCTCTTCAAGCTACCTCTTGACTGACTTTTGCTAACTACGTAGATCTAGACTGTATCATTTTATGCACCTTCTACCAAAATAGGATGTCGCTCATTAGTGAAGTGCAGTTAACAAGATTAGCAAGTGTATGCACTAACAAGCCATGTATGTATTATCCTGGGTTATACTTATGGAAATCACAGTATTGTAACGCTATATAAGGTGCAGCACTATGCTTGTTAGTTCAGATAGAGAATCTGATTGCTGAATCCCCGTTTCTCAGTGCAGATACAATAAACACTTTCTTATAATGCTATGGCAACTGGTTATTTAATTCTCTACCAGTGTTGGTAGATAGGAATCTGGAGACTTTGAATTGGACTGTTTCGGATTGACCAGGGATACCGGTTACCGCTTGGCGCCAGGTTAGAAAATGTCTTCTTACTACGGTGCTGTGTATGGCTGGGTTTTCTCTGTGGTCTCTTCAATACCTCTTGATCTCTCACTTTCTTTCCTCCTAGTACAAAGCCAATATAGCATTATAGAAACATTTAAGGTGGTTTATTTCAATTATTTGGCCAAATATTTCAGCTTGCACTTTTGTTATTTGCACCTCACAGCTGGGAATTTATCTGTTCTTATCTCAGTGTTTCAATCTCAGGGTTGATCTCAGTCTGAACGATGTTCGAACCCCCCCTCCCCCCTCCGGGTGATGGCCCTCTTTTCTGGTTGAGGGGCTCCTGGGTCTGTCCCATCAACTGCTACATTTCTAACTCTTCCACTGACCTTCCAGCTAGAAACTTCCTCACACATACTCTTGACCAGATTCTGGGGTAACTAGTACCCCTGCCAGACAATTTAATTCATTTATCTACAGTATTCTAGAAAAAGCACAATTGCATGTACTGCTTAACACTATGACATATGGAGGTGTATTTTCAAAGCACTTAGAATTACAAAGTTCCACACCAGTACATAAGTATTGCCATACTGGAAAAGACCAAAGGTCCATCAAGACCAGCATCCTGTTTCCAACAGCGGCCAATCCAGATCACAAATACCTGGCAAGATCCCAAAAAAGTACAAAAGATTTTATACTGCTTATCCCAGAAATTTTATACTGCTTATCCCAGAAGTCTAAGTGCTTTGAAAATAAGCCCCATAGTGACCACAAGGTTATAATTAACAAGAAAGTGCTTGCTTGATAGAGGGTAAGCAGTACCTCTTGCTGAAATACTACATAGGAGTTTCTTTACGTTCAGCAATCATTGTTGTGACTTGACTTCTGATTTTTCTATTTGGAAAGCACTGACGTGTAAAGTGCAGTCATGATCATGGGTGGCAGATCTGAATAGTGCTTGTTACTTTACCTCTTCAAGGTGAGATGGTTTGTGTGTGACAGCCATATAAAAGAAGCTCTCCCCCTCCCTCCTGCTGCCGGCTTTAATAGTTTGGGGGTTGGAGGCAGTGGCTGGACACTTCTCATTCTCTTTGTATGTTCCCTTGTGATGTCTTAGCTAGGCTTCTGACAAGCTGTCCAGCAGTCTCTCATCATTTGTTTCAAACCTCATTAATGCTGCAAATACAAGTTCATTGAAGGTCAGCTTGGGAACTTCTGAAATGAGACCAAAAAAATCCCATATTGCTTTTTATTCAGCCAGCTCCAGTGTATTCACTGTTTTTCTCTGCTCTCTAGTACCCCCCCCCCCCCCCCGTCTCAATTTGTGCATTTTCTCTTCTTCCCCCTCTCCCCCCAGCTCAGCCAGGACAGTGTAGCATGAGATTAGCCAGCTTGTTTTACTGCCTCCTCTGCTAGGAGCTGTTTTCCTTACCATCTTTAAAGGGGCTTTAGTGGCTGTATGAAGATATTAATGAAGGTCCATTGATTCCCCTGTCCTCAGCCTTTTCCCCTCAGCCTGGTCCAGCTAAGGACTTTACATGACAGGAGCTGTCTTCATACAGTAGATGTCTTGAACTTGCCCTCTTCCTCAGCAGTAGCATCAGAGCTCTTCAGAGCCAGGTTCCACTGCACTCATTCAACTCCATCTTCCAGTACCTCCCTTACATCTACAGTTAGAGCCCCTGAGCAGCTATTGATATTTCATCCTGTTTTATTTTATTTATTGCATTTGTATCCCACATTTTCCCACCTCTTTGCAGGCTCAATGTGGCTTACAATACATCATGAATAGTGGAAATATATAAGAAGATATACATTTAGTATAACAGAAGGATCTTGGGTAACATGATAGTAGTTTGACAAGCAAATATTGGACGGCAGTTCTGGATATATGTATAGGAGTTCATATTTGTTGATCTTTGTTGTATGCCTTGTTAAAGAGATGATGTTGCAGCAATAGGAGCAACATACATTTTGAGATAATTTCAGGAGCAATGAAGAAAATTTGATCTAGCCTCTTATGTTCAACAGCTATTGGCCTGATTTTGTTCTCATGGAAGGGTAATCAAGATCATGGACCTGGTGCATTCATTTTCAGTCCAGGTGGTAGACCAAGGGATATAATTATGAGAGCTCATTACTTCTGAGCAGTGTTTCTGTAGCCGGTCCTGTAGCATCCTCTATTAATGCTGGTTTCCCAGATTATTTACAAAATTTGCATGCACATCTATCTCAAGCAGGATCGGCTAAAGGGACAGTGGCGCCTTTAGCCAACTTTTGGTTTGATGCCCTCCCATTGGCACGTACCCCCCACCTCAGGCCATCCTCCCTCCCCAGATTACCTTTAAAGTCAGTTCCTCCTCCTGAATGCCAAGAACATTTTACCTGATGCTACCTGCATCGGCTCCTGCATCTTCCCTCTATCGTGGAAACATGAAGTTATGTCACAGAAGGGGTGGGGTGTGGCATGGCAGAAGGAAGACGCCGGGGCTGGTGTGGGTAGTGTTAAGTAAAATGCTGTCAGTATTTGGGAGGGGGAAACTGCCTTTAAAAGTAGATGGGAGGAAAGTGGCCTGAGACAGAAGAAGAGGGTTGCTGGCTCTTTTGTTCCTGCATACACAATGCTGCCAGGTAAGCTCCGGCCCAACTTAACCTATAAGGGTCAGTGACATCACGGGCTCAAGCATTTGGTGCCCTATATCTCCAGCGCCCTGGGCCAGAGCCTCACCTGATCCATAGGTTAAGTCGGCCCTGATCTCAGTTATAGTTGTGGGAATCCTGAAAACCAGCCCTGCTGGAAGAGGAAGCAGGTGTTAATTCCAGGACTGGCTTGAGGACCATGGCCTTAGAGAAGTCAATATTGTGAAGATATGCAATAATTTTAACTTTGAAGGGCAACATCTTGGTAGTAGTTATAACCTTAGCATAGCTGTGCTGCCCTGTCCCAGCCCCTTAACACTCTGAACCCAAATTAATAAATAACACATTCCTATTGTAATTAAGTGGGAGCAACTTGGTCGCAGCTTTATTAAAAGACACCAATCAAAAGCAGGATACCTGAGTCACACTGTAAGCTGTTAAAAACTACAATTAAAGCACCTAGGCCGCCGCCATAAGCAAGACTGACAAATGCGTTCTGTGCTGTACCCAGGACGGTCCTGCCATGCATCAAGGCGTGTCCAACCCAGGTGCAGCGAAACCATCTGCACCAAACTGCAACTTGATGAATTAGCGCTCCTTCAATCACTCAGGCTTTGGTATTCCCGCCCTCCAAGTTGCGACATGTATAAAACAACAGAAACAATAAATAAGCAAGGGGTGGGTGGGAGGGGAGGCTGCTTCCGTTTGTGTCCTCGGGGACGAAGAAGGTGCACCCAGCAACCCTGTGAGCTTGAAGCCCACCACACTGGCCCCTCCTTCCTAGCAGGGAGCCCCTTTAGGGGCAAACGCTCTCTTCCAGCTGCCAGGGTTCCCAGCCTATCACAGCTCGCCCTCCCCCTCAGTCCAGGGTATGGGTGCATGGGTGGACAGTGCCATGTTATGGGCAGCTCTGTGCACGCTGGCCCTCCATCTTATTATTTTCATTGTGAGAAGGATAATATGATTCTTTTCCCAACTGAAGTTAAAGTATACTTCTTGGAATTTGTTTTGCCTAATGAACATTCATACTAAGAAGAGGAAACAATTTGAAATGTGGAAGAAATGGACTTGCTCAAATTGTGCAGCACCTCTCCCGAAGCAGTCAGCCAAAAGTGTTCAATATGTGTGTGTGTGGGGGGGGGGGGGGGGGGGGGCAGCAAGGGCTGTGGAGGAGACTCTGGTGAACAACTTTCTCAGTCTGACCCAGACCCAGGCGTTGGATAGAGTGTGGATAATAGTCCTCCATTCCTCTTGGTCTTCGGTGACATAAATGGGTAGGCTTGCAGACTCGGTACAATCAAATTTTTCGCATACATATTTATTGTGGATAGCCTGGAAACCCAACTGGTTGGAGGGTCACCAAACAAGGGCTGGGCTTTTTTTTTTTTTTTTTTTACTAAGCTGTGATAAGGTGTAATGTGGAGCAAGCTTGGACGTTCTGCTGTAATTTCAGCATGTGCACTTAACGCCACTCATAGAGGTGGTGGTAAAGGCTTCCTTGCACCCCCTGTGGTAAATGTTTTTTAAAACTCCAGAAGCGCCGGAAATGGCGTGCGCTGGAGGCGGAACTACCGTCGGCGGCTGCATTAGGCAAGTGATAATTCTGGATTGCTACGCAGCAACGCTTTAGTAAAAATAGGCACTTGCTTCCTTTTGCCATTGCAAGGCAGAACTGTCCATTACTGGCAGTTTCCCTACTGCTAAACTTGTAACTAGACAGAGCTAATTTTGAACCTCTATCTATAAAGGCATCTTATGTGAGACTTACATAACAAGAGAAATAACCAGACACTTTATTTACATTCTGAATCTTGTCTTATGTTATTTTTCTTTACATTATTTCTTTGCTACAATTACTGTTAGGTAAGAATGGATTTTTTAAGCTGTTTTCTTTGCACGATGATCTGCGGTCTGTATTTTATAGTCTGTGGAGCCTGGCTTGATAGATATTGTAATAGTTGTGACATCGTTGTCTTTTGCTTTCTTATTGCAGGATATTGTAACCTCTGTTTTTTCATTGGTATTCACACTTGAATTCTCTGTATCCCTGTAAAAAAGCACATAAGCAAAGAATTCAAAAATATATAAATTTCCCATTTCATCTTTCTAAAAGTACACAACTGCAGGAAATGTTGATCAGTTTGCAGTATTCCCTCACACTTACAAGACTGGGGGCTGCTCCATTTCTACATATAGGGGTGAATTCTATATATGGCGCTGAAAAAAAGCGCTATTCTATAAGCCACGCTTAAAGTTTGGCGTGGTTTATAGAATAGCGTTTATGCTCGGGAATTGTGCCTAACATTAGGTGCAACTATTTGCACCAACTGAAATGTGCACGCAAGTGTACACTTACCTGCAAAAATGATATTTGGTAAATTCACGTGTAAGTGCGTGCAAATGCAGACGCCCAGTTACAGAATTGCCCTTATAGGGGGAATTCTATTATTGACATTCAAAAATGGGCACCAGAAAAGACTGGCGCTTCTATAAAGAGCATGTGCCATTTATAGAATAGTGCTTAGTACAGATTCCCGTGCCAAACTTACGCCTGCTGATTTCTGCTGTAAATGCTGGCACCCACGTTGGGCATGGAGACCTATTATTCTGTAACACTGTGGGCAACTGTTTGGAATGACCCTGACCCCGCCCATACAGCTCGTGGTCCTAGAGAAAATAAATTATTTGTAGACTGAAACCTTTTAAGAGATAATGCCTTAGTTTTGACCTAGTAGGTCCTCCTGCTCCTTTATCAGTCCAGCCCAATCAGAACTAGCATTGGAATCTGGCACTGCAAGCCTTCATTTGCAATAACCTGGAGATTTCCCCCATATTTTTATCCCTCTCCCAAAATACCTCACAGCAGTGATGATGCTGGGGTGGGGACTTCACACTATGATGCCTTCCAGGGCACTGCGATAATTGGCCTTTAATCCAGCTGTTACATGTCAGCCTTAAGCAATGACTAGGACTGCCGTCTCTGGGATGCAGAAGACAAAACTTGGGGGTTTAACTAGGGTCAGTGAATGGCATGCACCACTTCCTGTAGGCTCTTTCTAGCAATAATCCACGGATGGCATACTAAAGGGGTATCTCTCTTTTTTTTTTTTTCATCTGCAGAAGGATAGGAGCCAGTTCTGTGGGTGCTTGAGCACCCCCAATATTGAACAAGCTCCTTGACTATGTCCAGTAAGAGGTCATTTCTGTTGGGTTTAACACCCCCCAATAATTTTGAAAAGTTGGCTTCTAATTATCTGAGTGTTCTTAAATGTTGTGCATATTGTCATTGTTGGAGTAATTTTATGCTAGCTCAGTAAAAAGGAAGTCCTGCCTAGAGGATCTTTTCCTGGGGAAGCACTTGGGCTTGATGCTTTATGGATGTTGGTGTCTAACCTTTCCCGCAGCCATTTTGAGACCAAGCCATGCCTGGAGGTATTTGGAATTTCTCCTGAAGCAGCCTTTTGGCGAAACTCTGCTGAGAGCGACTGCTACTTTTGTCTTTATCTGGGATTTGTTTCATTAAGATGATGATGCTTTGATAAATACCACTGTTTGGCTGTGTGTAGACATTTTTCCTGATGACAGACTGTTTTTAATCCTCTGAGTTTTGGGTGGCTTTGTACTCATTTCATATGCATTTTGACATTTTTTGTATAAGTCTAAGTGGAGTCTTGTTTTTTTGACTGATGATTGGCCTTTGCATGAGGTTGGCTTTTGGCTGTTTTGCAGTTTTTTCTGAGGTCTTTTTCTTCTCCACTTTTTTGAGGGGAGTTAAATTTATATTGTTGTGCACATTTGATGTGTCTAGTCACTCTGTATATAAGCTGCAATTGAGCTGGATTTTCTTACTTATTCCTATTATTGCTATGCTTTCCTTTGGGTAATTTTATAACAGAGCATCTATGTGAAAAGTTTAAAATGATGCCTATTTTATGGAGGCAACCTAGATGCCTTGGTGCTTTTATAAGATTGGCGCATATGATGAGCCCCTGTAGAACACAAATGTTCTCGTACAAAATTACACTTGCACTGAGGAAGGTGTAAATATATATGTGTTCTCATGTATGAAGCAGGACCCACATGTTTTCAGTGTAAGGGATGAGGAAAATTGTGGAGTCACTATTTCTACCTTCAGGTTAGAGGAATGGGCTTCCTGTCTAAATAAGTGGTTGCTCCTTGTATTGGTTTTCGGAAGGAACAATGTAAAGCCTTATTTTTTTTTTAATATAGAGAGATTTTGAATTTGCTGATGACGGAGAGGAGTTTTTCCTATCTACGGTTGGTTAGACCTGGAACCTAGGGGAGAGCCTCCCAGGCCTAACCAGTGGCATTTAAAAGGAGTAAAGACCAAAGCGAGGGTCTGGAAATGTGGAAGTCCAGGCAAGTTTGAAGAAATTTGGAGTCAGCAGGGAGTCTGGTGGGATCTAGTCAGCAGCCTCTCAAGGATTCCAGGTGGTGTGTGATGTTTCCTTAGGGGCTGGTGGGACCTGGTCAAGGTGCATCCCATTAGACTGTTTCCAGAGTAGATAATGTGAGACCAAACCCCTGGTGCTGGGTCAGTCACATAAAAGACCATAGACCCACCCTTGGACACCTTTCCTAATTTAGGAGTAGTACCATCAGTTTGATTTACAAAAAGCAATGAATAGTGCACTCATCCACTGAAATTGCAGCAGGACAGGACTGCTAAGAGGTCATTTGACTTTGCCAGCTGAAAGCTATTCATCAGCATTGGGCTATATCTGTCAGAGCCCATTCCTACCCCAGAAGGGATGTATAAAGTTGGCACAGACTAAGAAAGTGAACTCTTGCACCTAACCCATATACCTCAATTACCACCTATTGAGGGTCTTACAAGAATTGGGCAATGCTGAATATTGCCCACCAAAAAAGAAAATTATTACAAATATGCTGACCAAGTCAGTGTCCAGAGACCACAGCAGTTACTTCAAAGAGATGATAAACCTTGGGAATAATCCTGCAGCTATGAAGAAGGTGTGTTGGAAAACGTAAATAGATTATCTCCACACAGAGAGGATGATACAGTAAACTTGCATTAGAGCTGTGCATTGACAGCTTAGTGCACAGTTTCCTAACACAAGCATATTGTCAAATTTTTGCTCACCTACGCAGTAGGCAAATAATACAGCAAGAGCCTCGATAATCAAGGGAGAGAAATTCTGGCGAGGGACAGAGATCATATCAAATACATAATATTCCACAGTTTCAGAGCCACCGTCCAAGGTCCCAAGATGGACCACGTTGCGTATAGGCTTCATCAGGGAACCTTTTACTCATGTCAGCACTCCTCAAAAACCTTCTCCTACTTCTCTCCATTCTGTGGAAGGACGAGTAAAGGTTCCTTGAATCTTATGCAAAACATGGTCCATGTTGGGACCTGTGTATAGTGGCTCTGAAATCTCATAGAGGCATTTAAGATAAGTATATATTTTTAATAGCAATTGAAAATGAATTTAAAAAATTGAAAGTGTGCTATGATTAAAATATGTTGAGATGTTCAAGTTGAATATAAACTGGGACTACCTTTCAATGTTTATTCGCTTAACATTGCAAACTCAAACTCTGGGCCCGATGCACAAAGGGGATCATATGCAAATAATCTGCATGGATCTCCTTGTGCATTTGTCTCTGTTTGCAACTCCGAGCTGTCAAACGCATTTGACAACTCCAATGCAGACCCTGACCCCCCCCCCCCCCCCCCCCGCTGACCTCCCCACTGACTCCCCTCACACTGCCAAGGAACAAATACTTGGTGGTCCAGTAGACCCCTGAACCCCCCACACCTGCTCCCGGCCCCTTATGCAAGCAATCCCTGTTGGTCCAGTGAACCCCGACCCCCTGCACCCCATACCAACCCTCCCCTCTCAAAGCAAGGATAGCTCTGGTGGTCTTGTGACTATTTGCATAGGGTTTTCGGTAGCTGCTAATGGCACATATTAGAGCCACAGAAAACCCCTTTGTGCATTACTGGCTAGATAACATTTGCTTTAGGCTGGCTACAACCAGTCTAAAGCAAATGTTAACAGTACAGCAACCTTTGTGCATTGGGCCCTCTGTGTGTTTGGGAGGGAAGGAGTTGCCTAGCAAACCTACCTAACTTCTCTTCCTTCACCAGTTTTTCTTTGTTGTTTATCCCTTACAATACTAATTCAATGTTAGCTATCTTATCCTAAGCTGTCTAGTTCAGTATGTTAATTACGAAGTCCATTTAAGGCCATCATCTGATTCTTCAAACCATGGGTGCCAACATTTCAAAATTAATGGGGGGCACCAAATACAGTAAAAAAAAAAAAAAGATTCCTCCCTGGACATAGTGAAGGGGTTTGTTCAATACTGGGGGTGTTCAGTACACACTGGCACTCACAGAGGTGGCCCCTATGCTCCAAACATAATAGCTCTGAGAATACTCTCTTAAAATATATAGAGGGGTAATGGGTTCTATATGGGTTTAATGAAGTGGCATAACCATGGGGAGGGGGGCCTGGGCCCCCTCACTTTCAGCTCGGGACCTGTCTGCTTTAGGATGCCAAGCCCCACCAACCGAAGACCTCTCCTGCCTGAGTCATGCCTGCAGCAGCACTTATTCAACAAGTGCACTTCGCTGCCAATGCCAGTTCTCTCACGCATGTTCAGTTCAGGTCTGATTGAGCATGTGTGGGGGAGCTGGCATTAGCGGCTGCTACAGGTGCGACTCAGGCAGGAGAGGTATTTGGCTGGTGGGGTTTGAAATCACCACCAGCTCAGGGGATTTGGAGGGTGGAGACTGGGGTGGGGGAGAGAGAATTGCATGCCCATCCACCTTGGGCTAAGGCCCACCCAGAATTGGCCATCTGGCTACACCACTGGCTTAATGATATCAGGCTTGGGGTATTATGGTTTTCATTACCATCTTTACACTGATGACTCTCAGATCTACATCTCCACCCCTGAAATCTCAACCTTAATCCAGGACAAAATCTCTGCCTGCTTGTCTGACATTGCTGCCTGGATGTCTCAACGCCATCTCAAATTAAACATGGCTAAAACTGAACTTCTCATTTTTTCCCCTAAACCCTCCTCCCCTCTTCCCCCATTCTCTATCTCTGTTAATGGCTCTCATATCCTCCCTGTCTCCTCGGCTCGTAACCTTGGAGTCATCTTCGACTCCTCTCTCTCCTTCTCTGCTCATATTCAACAAATCTCCAAAACCTGTCGCTTTTTTATCTTCAACATTAGCAAAATTCGCCCCTTCCTTTCTGAACACGCCACCAAACCCTTATTCACACCCTTGTTACTTCTCGCTTGGACTATTGTAATTTACTTCTCACTGGTCTTCCACTCAATCATCTTTCTCCTCTCCAATCTGTCCAGAATTCTGCAGCTCGACTTATTTTCCGCCAGAATCGTTATGCCCACTCCTCAAGTCACTTCACTGGTTCCCTGTCCGCTTCTGTATACAGTTCAAACTCCTCTTACTGACCTTTAAATGCATCCACTCTATGACCCCTCATTACCTCTCCTCTCTCCCTACACTCCTCCCCGTGGACTCCGCTCTCTGAACAAATCTCTCTTGTCGTCCCCCTTCTCCTCCACCGCTAACTGCAGACTTCGTTCCTTTTGTCTTGCGGCACCTTATGCCTGGAACCGTCTTCCCGAACCTGTATGTCTAGCTCCATCTCTACCTGTTTTTAAATCTATGCTGAAAGCTAACCTTTTCACTACTGTCTTTGGCTCCTAACCGCTACTCATTTGCCCTCCTCCTCCCCTGGTCCTCTTTACCCTGTATTTCCCTTGCCCGTAATGTCTTGTCTGTCTGTTTTATCTTGATTGTAAGCTCTTTGAGCAGGGACTGTCTCTCTGTGTCAGGTGTTCAGCGCTGAATGCGTCTGGTAGTGCCATATAAATGCTATTAGTAGTAGTAGTATCAGCTGCAAACACAGACCTGTCAAGGTCATCTTCAGTATCGTCTTGCCTCATTACGATAGCCCCAATTTTCTGCAGTATCCATTCCAGATAATACTGTGTGCTACTGTACACGCCGGGGCTCTGGGCACTGGCACAGTCACGGCCCCAGCTGGTAATCCCTATTACATAGTACTTGGAAGTGATGGGGTCTTCACACATTAGTGGCCCTCCACTATCTCCCTAAGAAGAAAGAGAGGCAGTCATTGACGGGCAGAAGAGGAGAGAGTCAACATCATCCCCTTCCACCAAAAGGAAAGTTTTTTAAAGAAGAAATCCAGCAGAATAGTTGACCTTTACAGATGCATATTTCAGGTCTACTATGGCCCTTCCCAATGCCTTAGAACCTTCATCTTCACTCCCTGTCATCGAAGACCACTAATATGTCAGGTTTTTGGATATCTCTAATGAATATGCATGAGAGAGATTTGCATGCCTACTACCTCCATTATATGTAAATCTACTTATGAATATACGTTAGGGGTATTCTGAAAACCTGACCAGTTGGCAGCCCGGGCGTGAAGAGCAAGGTCTTAGAAGACTTGAAAGCTTGTCTCTTTAAACATACATTAGCTCTATACAATCATTTCACAATCCTTGTTCTGTTGACACTATGGACAGTCTATTGCCCTCTACTTAGACTCAGGCTAATATCTACATATCCAGGACTGAGCTTAGATCAAAGTGGATACACCTATATATATATATATATATATATATATGTGTGTGTGTGTGTGTGTGTGTGTACGGGGTGGGTGGGTGTAATTCTATAAGGGGTGCCAAAATGCAGGCTGCTAAGTGCTAATTCTGTAACGGCATCTGGGCACCTAGATTCTGTAATAGAATACTAGTGTAAATCGACATTTATATTCCAACATTTAGGCACGCCCATTTATGCCAGGTCTATAGCAGATGTAAATGCGCATGCCTAAATGTGCCACTTTAGCACATAAATGACCAGTATTCTATAACCTAAGCCTGTAATTGTTTGACATGCCCATGCCCCACCCCTACTGCACACGCCCCCTTGCAGTTACACACTGGGGCTCATTTTCAAAGCACTTAGCCTTACAAAGCTGCACTGTAACCTATGGAAATTTGTAAGTCTAAGTGCTTTGAAAATACACCTCACTATGTCCTGCACGTATATATCAAGTCTACCATTCTGTGCCTAAATCTAAGTGTATTCCATAACAATGCACATAACTTAATTGGCTTAACAAGCCAATTGTTTAACAGTACTTAACAAGCAATCATGAGCACTAATTGGCAATAATTAGAATTTACATGCATAACTTGCTAAGCGTATGCTGTAATGAATTTCCCCTAAATTTTAAAGCACGCAGTTCAAAAGAGGCATGGCCATGGGCGAGGAAATGGGTGTTTCGTGGGCGTTCACAAATTTAGGTGCATTGTTCTAGAATATGGCCCAGTCCACGTAAATCTATGCGCATGGATTTACGCCACATTTTCATTGGTGTAAATCAGTAGTTCCCAAACCTCGACCTGGAGGCGCCCCAGGCAGTCAGGTTTTCAGGATAACCACAATGAATATTAATGGAGAGATTTGCATGTAGTAGAGGCAGAGCATGCAAACTCGTGAATATTCATTGTGAATATCCTGAAAACTTGACTGGCTGGGGTGCCTCCAGGACCAGGTTTGGGAGGAATCACTGGTGTAAATGGATGTGCGTGGTTTTAGGCGCTGGGATATTAACTAAGTGTATTCTATATACTGCGCCTAAATCTTATAGAATACTCTTAGGTGAAAATGATTTGTGCGTGGATTTTCCATATGCCATATATAGAATCTCCCCCTATGCAACTTGTGAGTTCACATTATAGAGTAACACTGTATGCTCACATAGCATGTACGTGACATTCACACTCATACTCACCAATATTCTATAATCTTAACACACAAATGGTGCTTATGTTTAGGTGCTAAGATCATAGAATTCAGGGGATTCTATACATGACACAGAATCCAGGTAACCTTTGAGGGTGGGAGTGTGTACATCTTTGCTGGGCACACTCTGCACACAACACAGATTAAATGAAGGTGTGTACACTCTTTCCACACTGTTGCAGCCAATATGCATATGTCATGATGCACAGGGTAGACATCACGTAACTATCGGGGAACAGTTGCCCTTCTCCATAGCTCTCAGGGCAATTAAATCTGGTAATTGTATAAATGTTATTTTTTTTTTCACTCTACTTTGGTTTCTGTAACTGCAGTGGATTTTATAATAAAGTTACAGCTTTGTTAATACCTCTGCTCTGTGGTCTTATGCATTTTATATAACTGGTATGGTAGTCTTTGGAAACAGACACTGTGCACTTAAGGATTATGGACAGTAGACTATGAGTGTGTATATACATCCATACTCTGCCAAGCGAGCATATTATGGATAGTAGCAAAGGGTTTGTTTGTACGTACACATCCATGCACATTCCGTACATGATACCTTTTACAATATTAAGCCCAGGGTAACAGGGATGGATGTGTATATCCATACTCTTTCTGACCATAATACAAGATATAGAGAGGTAAGTAATGCCACACTGGGAAAGACCAAGGGTCCATCGAGCCCAGCATCCTGTCCACGACAGCGGCCAATCCAGGCCAAGGGCACCTGGCAAGCTTCCCAAACGTACAAACATTCTATACAATCAAGCCATTGTGACATCACTAATGAGGTTGGCTCTTATTGGTGGAATGAGCCACTATGACATCACAATAGGTTAAATCACTGCTCTATGTAATAAAAGTGAGCCAAGTAGAGGACCTAAGTACATAAGTAATGCCACACTGGGAAAAGACCAAGGGTCCATCGAGCCCAGCATCCTGTCCACGACAGCGGCCAATCCAGGCCAAGGGCACCTGGCGAGTTTCCCAAACGTACAAACATTCTATACATCTTATTCCTGGAATTGTGGATTTTTTCCAAGTCCATTTAGTAGTGGTTTATGGACTTGTCCTTTAGGAAACCGTCTAACCCCTGTTTTAAAATCTGCTAAGCTAACCGCCTTCACCACGTTCTCCGGCAACAAATTCCAAAGTTTAATTATGCGTTGGGTGGAGAAATATTTTCTCAGATTTTTTAAAAATTTACTACACTGTAAAGGTGAATATACCTTTACATTCTTTACTTACAATAATACCCTGCTAAACAAGAACATTGTATCTGCAGTAAATCGCATTTCAAGCCCAGGAAATAGGGCAACTTCCAATATTTCTATTTCAGGTCATGCACTAATGTTGGCATTAGCTCATATAACCTGAAAAAAATTGATGAGGGAACACTTACTGCCTCCTATTTAGAAGCTGCTAAGAGATCCCATGTTATGGACGTGCTAACCAGTTAGCACATGGTAATTGGAACGCATTGGCTGGTAAGTTTTTTTTTTTTTTTCATGTGCACCAAGGCTTAACATCCACATTAGTGCTTAACATCCTTTAATAGATATATTCCTTAATGAACTTTGCTGTACTTTGTCATCAAATAAGCAAACAGTTAATATACAAGCCTATGATGATAAGAAACATAAATTACGCATGTTGATTAAAAAGACATATGTCTTGTACTAGTGTGTTTGTTCTTTTGTTAACAAGTAATGCATTATATCCACCGACAAGACCTGGGACATGTGATGTTGCCACCAGATTATCTAATTTGTTCAAAGTATCATTTTTCCCCTTTTCTGGTATTCCTTTTGGAGCAGTACAAGCAGATGGAACTGGTACAATTCCAGAGTTCATAATGTGAGCATTAAGGAAGAATCGCTTCAAAGTCAGGGGCCATGAAAGTCTGTCTTTGTAGGTTAAAGTCTTGTGGACACACACAACCTTTATATACACCATGTTGCGCGGGTACGGTTATGGAACAGAGCAATTTAGTTTGCAGGATGAATGATCTGACCAATCCTGAAAATCAGCTGCCCGCTCTGCGTTGGGTGATAACGTTGCTGGAATTGGCACCCTGGGCGCAGGACATGTGGTCATCAACATCATACACGGTCTTTGCCTTCTTCAAATGCTCCTCCACCTGGTGATGAAATGACTCTGCAGACTTGAATGTGTGGCCTGATTCAAAGCATTTAATCTGGACTATCCGTGTCGAAATCTCAGTTCCATTCACTATTTGTGAACAAGAAAAGTGAAGAAAGCCAGTTTTTTTTTTATCTTGCCCTGAGCAATTACCAACCCATGGTGTGTCAATATCCTGATCACGATGCTGCAGAAGAAATGCACAAAATGTGCTTCCTGTATCTTCTTTCTTCCAACAAACTATAGCTTCATGCCAGAGAACTTGCTAAGGGACGATGATCACTTTTCACCACGAGGCACTAAAACTTTCATTGAATGCAATAAGGTGCCTCATAAAAAAAACAATTTATCTGAATGTTTCTATTCATGGCAGCGTTATTACATTTTGTAGATCTGCAAAGAAAACGGTTGCAGTTTTTAAATCACGATCCCTGTGATACTCATCTCGGCTAGTTTGCTTTATAGTTTACAATTGATTTCTGCTTCCTATACTGCCTTTACTGACAGGCAGGCCAAAGTGGTGTAGAGACTAAAATAAAAGGAAATGAGTGTCAGAATATAGAATAAGACAGAAAACCAGCCAAATGAAAAAAACATGCATTGAAATTGCAATAACATTTAAATAAGACCAAAATAAAAACAAACCCCAAATCTAAAACAATATAGTAAACATTAAATTTAAAATGAAATGTAGAAACAGGTTTGCTCCAGGCATGCTAATCAACACACTCATCCAATGCCTTCTTAAACAAACATGTTTTCAGGGTGGCCTTAAATTTTTTTGAATGATAATTCTGCCTGAATTTCTAAAGATAGACCATTCTAGGATGCTGGTGTGACAATAAAAAAGCACAGTGATGTATAGATTCTTGTCTAGAAATTGCTGGAAGAGGAAGGACCAGCCTAAAATGAATGAAGTAACCGTGGTGAACAATATGGTATTGTGAGGGAGGCAAGATACTGTGGGCACCCCAGACGCGAAGCCTGAAAAGTAAGGGACAAGACCTTAAATTGAATCCTAAATTTTACTGGAAGCAATGATATTTAATCAACAATCAGGAAACATGATCAAATTTGCAAGCATAACTGAGGCGTCATACAAATGTACTGTGTTAGATTTGAAGTTCTTAAAGGTTTATTTTCAATGTCCCAGAATAAATCACATTACAATAATCCAATCGAATTCAATAAAGCACATATAAGTGAATGGAAGGCAGAATCATCAAAATAGTGCCGGACAGTCCGGAGTTGTCTGAAAATGAAAAAGTCTGTTCTCAATAGAGCAGACATTTGTGCATTAAAAGTAAGTTGATAGTCAATCAAAACTTACAGATATGTGAAAAAATCTACTGGGGAAACCAAAGAGTCAAATAAGGACAGATTAAAAGACAGCTACGATGGTTGGCCAATAAGCCAACAAGCTATTGTCTTTTCAGGATTTAGAACCAGTCAATGATTCTGAAACCAAGAGGCAAGAACCTTTGTGAGAGAACACAATGTAGGAAGCTGGAAACAGGTCCAAATAATGGAACTTATAGATGAGGTAGTATTCTCTGATCCATCTTTTTTTTTTTAGAACGGCCAAATCACTTAAGCCAGCCAGATCATTGTGAGACATGGAAGCCCATAGCAATGAAATTTTTAAAAACTAAAATAAGAGGCTAACTGATCACAGGAGGGCAAAACCCTGGATGAATCTCTTATGGCATTACTTGTCAAATCTGAAAAATAGAAAAAAGGTCTTTGGAAGGAATTGAAGAATTTCTAATGAGGTTTGAATAAATAGGAAAAACACAGTGAATCCCTATATATATAAAAAAGGAGGGGATCCAATTAAACCACAACTTAAATGACCTCATAGCTGAAGTGAGCTTTGATGAGAGCTCCAGAGGTTGGCAAGTAAGACCAAAGCTGGGCAGACTTCTATGGCCTGGGTCTCATAAATGGCAAAGTTATTATTATTAACATTTGTATAGTGCTACCAGACGCACGCAGCGCTGAACACCTGACACAGAGAGACAGTCTCTGCTCGATAGAGCTTACAATCTAAAAATACAGACAGACAAGACAATTAAGGGCAAGGAAAGTACTGGGTGAGAAGGAACAAGGATAGGGGAATTGAGTAGTGGTTAGGAACCAAAAGCAGTGGTGAAAAGGTGGGTTTTCAGCATAGATTTGAAAACAGGTGGAGATGGAGCTAGGCATACAGGCTCAGGAAGTCCATTCCAGGCATAAGGTGCCGCGAGGGAAAAGGAATGAAGCCTGGAATTAGCAGTGGAGGAGAAGGGGGACGACAAGAGAGATTTGTCCAGCGAGTGGAGATTACGGGGAGGAATGTAGGGAGAGATGAGAGAGGAGAGGTAATGGGGGGC
Organism: Microcaecilia unicolor; assembly: GCF_901765095.1. Lineage (NCBI taxonomy): Eukaryota > Metazoa > Chordata > Amphibia > Gymnophiona > Siphonopidae > Microcaecilia > Microcaecilia unicolor. Next base: position 24,407,356 of record NC_044040.1, read on the forward strand.
TGCAGAATTGGTTCAAAGTTGGATCAAGATCAAGGCTGGAGTGGGTTTTGATGGCAAATCCAATAGGTGGGATTCCCAGGGAGAGCTGGGAATGAAGTATGTGCATATCATATCACATTCAAAGCAAATGCTATGATTGCAGGTGCTATGTATTTCTATGGGGAAAGGGGTAGAATCATAAAGTTGGTAGTAGTGAATAAATGAGCAGAGGGGAAGGAGAAGACATTCTTAGGGTTGAAAGCAATGGTATCGTGGTATTATGTTCCAAGATTGCATAATATAGCTGCCCATATGAGGTTGGCAAGGCAAGTTGCCCTCTGCCCTGTTTATGATGCCAATGCTTAACCATAAAGAAGTGGAACATGTGCGGAGGAGTGGCCTAGTGGTTAGGGTGGTGGACTTTGGTCCTGAGGAACTGAGTTCAATTCCCACTTCAGGCACAGGCAGCTCCTTGTGACTCTGGGCAAGTCACTTAACCCTCCATTGCTGCATTGAGCCTGCCATGAGTGGGAAAGCGCAGGGTACAAATGTAACAAAAAAAAAATACAACTCTGGACACCTTGTTGGGCAGACTGGATGAACCATACCGGTCATTATCTGCCAACATTTACTATGTAACAATATGCTCTTTTTGCCTCCTTTAAATAATAGTTAAAATAACACTGCAATTCTTTACAGAACTGATAAGCAAATGCAGATTTAGTTGTTTTTTTCACAACCTTTCCCACCCTACAAGATTGCCACTTTAATAGTTGGAGCCCATCATGAAACCAGGCTTGGCAACATAAGCCAGAACACTTTGAGATGTACAAGGGTGCTATATCATTTATAGTTTATCTTTATCTGAGTACTCAGTTCCAGCTATTTTGCTCATTCATGTAGGGGATATGTGCTAAAATCTGCAGGATACAAATAGATGGGAAAGTTGAGTGGCCCGAAGATGCTGTAACCTTGTGTCCAATAGCTTGATGTGGACACGGGCGAGGGCTAACCATTCTAAGGAATATCACTTTATCAATATGCTCTTCCAAATGCACATCTCACAAGTCACATAGGCATCCTTTTACAAAGGCGTGCTAAAAAATGGCTTGCGGTAGTGTAGGCGCAGGTTTTGGGTGCACGCCGATCCATTTTTTAGCACGCTTGTAAAAAAGGCCTTTTTAAAATTTTTGTTGAAAATGGACTTGCGGCAAAATGTAAATTGCCGCTCGTCCATTTTAGGTCTGAGACCTTACCACCAGCTATTGACCTAGCGGTAAAGACTCACGCAGTAACCAGGCGGTAATGACCTATGTGGGCCAAATGCCACTTGGCGTGCGTCCGTTATGCACGCCAGAAAATAAAAAATATTTTTCACGTGCCAAAAATGAAATTACCACAAGAGCCACGCAGTAGTCGGGTGGCAACGCCATTTTGGTGTGTGTTGGGCGCACATAGACGCTGTGATAAGGAAGAGGCTGTCCTACCCTGGTTAGGCCCCTAGAGGGCGCTGACCCCCCTAAAATGTCCAGGGAGAAGGGCTAGGTGAGTCAAAAGGGAGCCAGAAAGTGGAGGTATAGCTGGAGCTCGCTAGGACCGGGGAGAGTCCTGGAGGTGGAAACAGGTGCAGCCGGTTATGGGCTGGGTCCTGTTTGGGTCCTTATCCACTTAATACCCCACTGAAGTGTGAGAGGAGAGAGCTAGCAGCTGAAGAGGAGAGCTGGTGGCTGGAGCGGGAGCTGGAGATCCCCATGTGAAGTACTGGCTGAGCCCTTTTGACTTGTGGTGAACTGGGTGCAAGGCAGGGAAGCTGGCTGGGGTAAGAAGGCCCTAGAGTGCCAGGATAAGAACTATGTGTTCACAGAGCTACTGTGTGTCCCAGATGCCAAGGCTGTGTTTAGAACAGTGAAGAGGTACTGTGTGTCCCAGAGTAATATTGAGAAGAGACTGGGTGTGTAAAGCGGTGTGCTACAAGGAGGGACTGGGTGTCCTGGACTGAGCTAGTACTGAGCCCAAATGCCAGTGGGAAAGGGCTCAGGGGAAGAAATAAAGGGACATTGGACTGTGCAAGAAGAAATGTTTAAACTGTAAGATTGCACTGAGAGGAAGAAATGAAATGGTTAAGCTGGAAGAACTGTTGAGCTTGTGAAAGTGTTTTAAGCTAAGAGAGGTGTGCCCCATGGGCTGGAATAAAGATTTGTATGGAAGAAATCCTGTTGATAAGACCTGACTCGGTTTGCTTTTTTTGAGAACCAGGTCACCCCGAGTAAGAAGGGGTAGGATCTGAATTTGCATAAAATCTGCATACTAAGAACCAGCTCACCCTGAGTGAAAGAGGGACCTGGGAGCCTGAGGTGGGAGCTCCATCTTCACAATTAACCTCATCATGTTTACAACGCTTACACGGCTTAGTAAAAGGACCCTATAGTTTTTCCTTTGTGTGACTTCATCATGAAGGTCAGATTCTTCACACAGTTCACACTCTTCGTGTCCCAGCTGAGTAAACGATATCATCCCATTTCCAATCTTCCCCTCTTTGCTAAATTACATGAAAAAATAATCTTCACTCAACTAACTTCTTTCTCAAATAAAACATTTTCTATATCCTAAGGAGGCTGGATTACGTACCGCCCATAGCACTGAAATTCTTTTTTTTGCATTCTTCAATAAAATATGTACTTCTTTATATCAAAAATCATCAGCTGTTGTTTTTTCCCTAGACCTTTCTTCAGCCTTTGATTTAGTGGACCACATGTTTCTCCTCCATCATCTCTCCTCTCCTTTCTTGGTTCTCTTCCTACTTATCTTACCACTCTTTTCAGATCTCAACTCATAATACCCTTTCTAAGTCAGCCAATTACAACCGTGGTGTCCCTCAAGGATCCATTCTTGCACCATTACTATTCAATCTTTTCCTCTCACCACTAATCACTCTTATTCAGTCCTCCGGTTGCAGTCCATATTGTTATGCTGATGACATTCAAATATTATATACATATACTAATAATACTATTGATTGCACTATTAATCTCTGCCTCAACAATGTCTCTTCCTGGCTCCATGACCATCGTCTGTTTCTCAATATCTCTAAATGCAAATCCATTCATTTTGAATATGCATGAGGTAGATTTGTTTACAAGGAAAGTAATGCATGCAAATGTATCTCATTCTCATACATATTCATTGTAGATATCCTGAAAACCTGACTGGGTAGGTGCGTCCTGAGGACTGAGTTGAGAAGCCCTGCTCTACATAACGCTGGATAACAGGATGGTCAATTTTATTCTTTGCAGGTACTTTTCCTCTAGCATCTGCCTTTGGTGCATTGCTGTCTTTTGGAACGGAATGAAGTGCATGCTGCCCGAATGAGTCATTATTTTTTTCAAACCCAAGTAAAATGTTTTGCAAACAGACACTGTGTCCTCACCAGCATTCAAGAAATACTGGATAGTTTGGCACGGTGTGACTCTTCTGCTGTATACCTTTTCACAGTCTGTTCTCTGCAACTATTAAAGACAAACAGTTTGTTTTGATATCGGTCAACTTGCCAGACCTCATGATTAAGTTTTCAGTTCTGTTTCTCTGAGAATTTAGTTGGACGCAGCAGCTTTCAACCTTCATGGCAAGGTTCTCGAACTTTGTGCTTTTAACTGTTTTCTTGCCTTTGGTGATCGCAAACTTTTCTTCCATTTTCACATTGTGGTTGATGAGGTTTGAAGGCTTGCTGGCACTCTTCTGTGGTTGTGTTGACCACAAGGCTTGCTGGCACTTTGATTGGTTCAGTTGAGGCTGTGCTGTCAGGAAAGCTCAAAGGTACTGCAATGGAAATGTCTGCTACTCCATCTGAAAGACTGCTTAACAGCAGTGTTGGAGTACTATCAGAAACCACAGTGTTCAATAATACTGATAAGGACAGATTAACTTGTATTCTTCCTTACTCGCGCCAAGCCATATCTATCAAAGATGCTATTATCAAACATTGGCCCCTATTGTCCATCCACGGGATCCATCAGCTTCCCTATTTTGCACATACTAGGAGTCGGAATTTGGGAGAAATTTTCATCAACTCAAGAACACATCAGAATAGTACAGCGGAACCCACGGACCATAAACCATGTCTTAACTGTGTCTATTGTAGATTTGTTTGGGAGACTTTAACAGTCCAGAATCCGAAAACTGGGCGGATGTTTAAGTTTATTACATCTACAAATTGCAACTCTACACAGGTCATCTATGGTATTAGATGCCTGTGAAATAAATGGTACACAGGCCAAACAAGAAGAAGGGTAAAACAGTGCATTGCTGAACATGTCAACAACATATGTGTTCGGAAAAATGATGCTCCTCTGGTTGAACACTGGGAATGGACGAGGCATTCTGAACAGGATCTCAAATATGTAGTACTTTCTCAAATATGTGTGCCAAACGGGGGGGGGGGGGGGGGGGGGGAATGTTTCATCTCTCCTAATAAAAAAGAACAACAATTCATTTATCGTTGGGACACAGTGAGGGGCATAATCGAATGGGGTGCCCAAGTTTTCCTGAGGATGTCCTCGCAGGACGTCCTGGCGAAGGGGCGGGGAAACCTGTATTATTGAAACAAGATGGGCGTCCATCTTTTGTTTCAATAATACGGTCGGGGACGCCCATATCTCAACATTTAGGTCGACCTTAGAGGTGGCCGTCCCTAGAGATGGTCGTCCCTGGTTTTCGGTGATAATGGAAACCGAGGACGCCCATCTCAGAAATGACCAAATCCAAGCCCTTTGGTCGTGGAAGGAGCCATCATTCGTAGTGCACTGGTCCCCCTGACATGCCAGAACACCCTAGGGGGCACTGCAGTGGACTTCAGAAATTGGTCCCAGGTGCATAGCTCCCTTACCTTGTGTGCTGAGCCTGCCCAACCTCCCCCAAAACCCACTACCCACAACTGTACAACACTACCATAGCCCTAAGGGGTGAAGGGGGGCACCTACATATGGGTACAGTGAGTTTCTGGTGGGTTTTGAAGGGCTTACATTTACCACCACAAGTGCAACAGGTAGGGGGGGATGGGCCTGGGTGCTCCTCCCTGAAATGCACTGCACCCACTAAAACTGCTCCAGGGACCTTCATACTGCTGTCAGGGAGCTGGGTATGACATTTGAGCTGGCAAAAAATATTTTTAAAGTTTTTTTTTAGGGTGGGAGGGCGTTAGTGACCAGTGGTCATCTGGTCAGTTCAGGTACCTTTTTGAGGCTTGGTCACAAGAAAAAATGGACCAAGTAAAGTCGGCCAAGTGCTTGTCAGGGAAGCCCTTCTTTTTTCTATTATTGGCCGAGGACGCCCATGTGTTAAGCACGCCCCAGTCCTGCCTTCGCTATGCTTACGACGTGCCCCCATGAACTTTGGTCATCCCCGCGACGGAAAGCAGTTGAGGGTTCCTAAAATCGGCTTTCGATTATGCCGATTTGTGCGACCCTGGGAGAAGGATGCCTATCTTCCAATTTGTGTCGAAAGATGGGCGCCCTTCTCTTTCGAAAATAAGCCTGAGTGACACCTAGAGGTCTCAACAGAGAGATTGAATGGAGCAAACTGCTTTAAATTTTCCTGCCGGGATCCTATATAAATCAGCAGGGTGCATGCGTCGGCGTCCTTGTTCATCTGTCAGAACTGGTATACTTGGTAAGACTCCATTCCAGATCTCCTCCGCAGCAGAAAATGCTCTCTACATGCTGCATGTTTCGCCAAACTGGCGTCTTCAGGAGAACAAAAATAGGAAGGCGACCATGATGGGATTGTGGGGCTGTCGCCTTCCTATTTTTGTTCTCCTGAAGACGCCAGTTTGGCGAAACATGCAGCATGTAGAGAGCATGAATATTTTTAATCACGAAACATATGAGCACTAATATGGATATTAGCACAAACAGCAACAGAAGAAAAATATAAAAAAAGATATAAGATTGTCAGTGTCGACACAGCCTGATCCCTCACAGGGATCCCGAAGCATATGATCCATCATAACATTTAAAGCTAAGTACCATCTTTTTTGATTTTTCAGCTATTATAGGGAGGGAGGGAAGTTAGTGCTGTGATGTTGGGTCCCAGTGATATGTCATAAGCTGTTTTATGGCTGTAGTACATACACTGCAATCTGAGCACTACAATAATATATTATTATACATCAATTTGCACCCATAGGATAATTAATCTTATATGATGTTGATATGAAGTTTGGTTTCTACCATATTTTTTGTGAGAATGTTACAAGAAACCACATTCAGTGAACCCAGATTATTTTATATTAAGGATAAATCAAGACCAGTTATACATATGAAGTATCACGTACCATATGTAATGAGTTTATCTTGTTGGGCAGACTGGATGGAACATACAGGTCTTTATCTGCCATCATCTACTATGTTACTATTGGGCTCATTTTCGAAAGAGAAGGGCGCCCATCTTTTGACACAAATCGGAAGATAGGCATCCTTCTCCCAGGGTCGCACAAATCGGCATAATCGAAAGCCGATTTTAGGAACCCTCAACTGCTTTCCGTCACGGGGACAACTTTACTTGGTCCTTTTTTTTTACAACCAAGCCACAAAAATGTGTCCTAAATGACCAGATGACCACGGAGGGAATCGGGGATGACCTCCCCCTACTCCCCCAGTGCTCACTAACCCCCCCCCCCCACTCTCAAAAAAAACCTTTAAAAATATTTTTTCCAGCCTCTATGCCAGCCTCAAATATCATACCCAGCTCCATGACAGCAGTATGCAGGTCCCTGGAGCAGTTTTAGTGGGTACTGCAGTGCACTTCAGGCAGGCGGACCCAGGTCCATCCCCCCTACCTGTTACTTGTGGTGGTAAATGTCAGCCCTCCAAAACCCACCACAAACCCACTGTACCCACATCTAGGTGTCCCCCTTCATCCCTAAGTGCTATGGTAGTGGTGTACAGCTGTGGGGAGTGGATTTTGTGGGGCTCAGCACCCAAGGTAAGGGAGCTATGCACCTGGGACCAATTTCTGAAGTCCACTGCAATGCCCCCTAGGGTGCCCGGTTGGTGTCCTGGCATGTCAGGGGGACCAGTGCACTACGAATGCTGGCTCCTTCCACGACCAAAGGGCTTAGATTTGGTCGTTTCTGAGATGGGCATCCTTGGTTTCCATTATCGCTGAAAATCGGGGATGACCATCTCTAGGGACAACCATCTCTAAGGTCGACCTAAATGTGGAGATTTGGGCATCCCCGACCGTATTATCGAAATGAAAGATGGCCTCCCATCTTGTTTCGATAATATGGGTTTTCCCGCCCCTTCGCGAGGATGCCCTCAGGAAAACTTGGGCGCCCCGTTCGATTATGCCCCTCCACGTAACTAATATCTTTGCATCTACAGCAAACATTATGTTTTAACTACAAACCAGGGCTGGCGTGGGGTAAAGAATCCAAAACTGGATATTTATTTATTTGTAACATTTATATCCCACATTTTCCCACCCATTAGCAGGCTCAATGTGGCTTACATAATATCATAAAGGCGATCGCCAAGTCTGGTAGATGTTAAACAAATACAATTTAAAATAAGGGTTAGGTAAGGTTAGAGTAAACAGGTACAAAAAGGGACAAGGAATATATAATGTCCAATGCGATGTAAGGTATTGATGCATTGCAGAGTTGAGGCATTTAAGTAGGGCCGGTAGGGTAGGCCTTGCAAAACAGATAGGTCTTTAATGATTGCCTGAAGTTTTGATGGTCGTGGATCGCTTTCACACTCTTTGGTAGTGCATTCCACATTTGTGTACTTAAGTAAGAAAAATTGGATGCACAGGTTGATTTGTATCTGAGTCCAATGCAGCTTGGATAGTGGAGGTTCAAATAAGTATGTGACGCTATGGTTCTGTTTCTGGTCGGAAGATCTATCAAGTCGATCATATATCCTGGGGCATCACCGTAGACAATCTTGTGGACCAAAGAGCAGATTTTGAAGGTAATGCGTTCCTTGATTGGGAGACAGTGCAGTTTTAATCGGAGAGGTTTAGCGCTATCAAATCGTGTTTTATCGAATACCAACCTGGCAGCTGTGTTTTGGGCTGTCTGGAGTTTCTTCATACGCTGTACTTTACATCCCGCATATAATCCATTGCAGTAATCTGCGTGGCTCAGAACCATTGATTGTATCAAGTTACGGAATATTTCCCTCGGGAAGTAAGGTCTTATACGTTTAAGTTTTCACATAGAATGAAACATCTTCTTTATAATGGAGTTAACTTGGCTGTCAAGTGTAAGATGGCTATCAATAGTAACACCTAAGATCTTGAGGCTATCAGAAATAGGAAGAGAATAAACAGAAGTGCTTAGGGTTGTGGGTTTATAATTATTGTATGGGGATGAGAGGATAAGACAATGTGTTTTTTCGGTGTTTAGTTCCAATTTAAATGAGTTAGCCCATGAATCCATGATATTCAGAAAGTGCGTGATTTCATTGGAGATTTCAGAAAGGTCATGTCTGAAGGGGATATAAATTGTGACATCGTCTGCATAAATGATCGAGTGAAGTCTTTGACTGGATAAGTAGTTGGCCAAAGGGGTGGAGGAGTAGCCTAGTGGTAAGTGCAGTGGACTTTGATCCTGGGGAACCAAGTTCAATTCCCACTGCAGCTCCTTGTGACTCTGGGCAAGTCACTTAACCCTCCTTTGCCCCTGGTACAAAATAAGTACCTGAATATATGTAAACCACTTTGAACATAGTTGCACAAACCTCAGAAAGGCAGTATATCAAGTCCCATTTCCATTATATTGAAGAGTATTGGTGATAATGGGGAACCTTGAGGTACTCCACAATGTGCATTCCACGGTGATAAAATGTTTGTGTTTGATTTAACTTGGTATGTTCTGGTGGTTAAGAAACCCTTGATCCAATTAAGTATATTACCTCCAATCCCGAGGTGTTCAATTAAACCCAAAAGTATACTGTGGTTTATCATGTCGAATGCGCTCGACATGTCGAATTGGAGGAGGAATGTACTTTTACCTATGGCAATTTCATGTTTGAATTTAGCTTGAAGAGTGACTAGTACAGTGATATAGTTCATATTGTGCAATTTTGGCAGATACAATGTTTTTCCGTTGGAGGGAAGAATATGTACTACACAGTGAGCCAGAAGTACAAATACACGCCTGCAGCCTTTGTACCTGCTACAAGTTACAGCTAGAAATGCAAGGGCATGAACGTATACCAATACACTCTGTGCATGATAAGAATTAGAGGTAGATGTAAGGATTGCATGTGAATAGACCTGATAGATCTGCATACCTGGCAGCTGTCAACTCCGCCTTCTTCATAGCCAGCACATAGATTAAAGACTCCGATGACCCCATCATACCAAGATGAAGAATTACATACTTCGATATCGATCTGGTTCACACGAGCCTCCTGTAGGATATCTGCAGTTTTTAGAGCTGGAGGGAGAAAAGGAATATTATATTAATTGTTAAAGCAGCCTCCTCTTCCCTTTTTACAGAAGAGGCAGAGGTCTGCATTACACTCACTATAAGGTCATCTTTCCTCCCTTTCTACAGGAGAGGTAAAGATCTGAATCGCACTCACTATAAGGGCATCGTTCCCCCCTTTTCTACAGGAGAGACACAGATCTGCATTTCACTCCTTTGCAAAACAGTTTTCTGTATTAACAAAGAAAATTGGATTCTTTTTAGGTTATGATATATATATATATATATATATATATAATTTATTTTACCAACATTAGAATTATCCAAAGATAGGTTTTCTACATTTGGTCCTTTATAAGTCTTTTCTTCAGATGTCACCAGACATCTTTCCCTGCACAAGTCTGTAATAGACTCCTCTCTCTGTCCTTTCTGGAGCCTCCTCACATGCCTGTGATTGTGACAGACTCCTCTCCCTATCCTTCTTTGAGTCTCCTCGATTTGTGACTGTGACAGACTTGTCTCCCTGTCTTTTCTGTAGCCTCCTTACTTATCTGTGATACAGTGACAGACTCCTCTCCCTGTTCAACCTGGAGCCTCCTCATATGTCTGTGATTGTGACAGACTCCTCTTCCTGTTTTTCTTGGAGCCTCCTGATGTCTGTGACTATGACAGACTCTTCTCCCTTCCTGGAGTCTTCTCAATCAGTGACTGTGATAGACTCCTTTCCTTGTCTTTCTTGGAGCCTCTTCACATATCTGTGATTGTGACAGACTCTTCTCCCTGTTCTTCCTGGAGCCTCCCCACGTGTCTGTGACTGTGACAGAATCCGTTCCCTGTCCTTATTGGACCCTCCTCACATATCTATGACTGTGACAGATTACTCTCTCTGTCCTTTGTGGAGCCTCCTCAGTCTGTCACTGTGACAGACCCCTCTTTCTGTGCTTGCTGAAGCCTCCTCACATGCCTGTGACTGTGACAGACTCCTCTCTCTGTCCTTCCTGGAGCCTTTTCATTTCAGTGACTGTGACACTCTTCTCCCTGAACTTGCTGGGGCCTCCTCATGTCTGTGACTGTGACAGACTCCTCTCCCTGTCTCTTCTGGAGCCTCTTCACATGTCTGTGACTGTAACAGACTCCTCTTCCTACCCTTCCTGGAGCCTCCTCACATGCCTATATTTGTGACTGTGACAGACTCCTCTCCCTGTTTTTCCTGGAGCCTCCTCACATGTCTGTGCCTGTGAAAGAGTCCTCTCCCTGTCCTTCCTGCAGCCTCCCCACAGATTTGTGACTATGACAGACTCCTTTTCCTATGCTTCCTGGAGCCTCTTCACATGCCTCCTTCACAGTCTGTGACTGTACACACTCCTCTCCCTGTCCATTTGGCCGCTTTTCCACAGGTTTGTGACTATGATAGAATCCTCTCCCTGCCCTGACTGCAGCCTCCTTGGTCTGTGACTGTAACATACTCCTCTCTCTCTTCTTCCTGGAGCCTACCCACATTGTGAAAGACTCTTCTTCCTGTCCTGGAGCCTCCTCACATACCTGTGACTGTGACAGACTCCTCTCCCTGACCTTCCTGAAGCCTCCCCACATGTCTGTGATGGTAATTGTGACTGGACTATGCTCCCTTAACATATCCATTCCTCTTGTGGCATACTCCTGTCCCTACATGTCTGTGGTAGAATAAAGGAGTGGAGTCTCACTGTTGTCCTCGGTGATGCCCCAACCACTGATGTAGCATGGGAAGAATTCACTAACGAGCATCTCGCTGTTGGGCAAACAAGCGGGCTGTGTGACATAATTGTACTCGACTGGTGCATTTAGCAGAATGAGAGCAATATCGTTTGCCTCAGTATGGGGGCTGTACTTCTCGTGAATGAGGAAAGACTTGATGTGGCGGATCTGCACATTGTCATCCAGGTCTGATAGCTGATAGGCTCCTATCAAAAGTTTCCAGCTGGGTGAAGATCTGAAAAAAATAACAACATTCTACACTGTGTTATCAGTATTATAGCAAAGTTCTCTGTTGTCTGGGTGATGGGGCTGTTGGTGGAACCATTAACTAAGGCAATACAGTCCTCTGAAATACAATTCTATTGAAAATTCTTAAAACTGACTCACCTTCTCTCATGTCTAATCAATGGAAGGATCATTCCATAGGAAAGGCATAAGCAGTGGTGTGCTGGAGCAGGCTCTCACAGGCTCGCAAGAGCCGGTTGTTAAGTTTTTAAGAATTTTGGGAGCCGGTTGTTAAAGTAAGGCCGTCCATGGCTACTTTAACAACTGGCTCCCAAAATGTGGGCTTGGGCCCCCTGCTGAATTCTCTTTTACTTTGCTGGTGGGGATGCTGAGCCCTGCCAGCCAAGTAAATAGACTACTGCTGCTCCCCTCTCCTTGTTTCCAGCTCTGGGCAGCAGGCTGAGACTTCTCGAGCATGTGAGAGAAGTTCCAGCATGCTGCTCAGAGCAAGACGTTGGGAGTGGTGGCTGCCAGCAAAGGTATGCCTAGCGTGCCCGCACGAAGGGAGGGAAGAGAGAGAGGCAAGTGTTGCCCCCCCCCCCCTGGCCACCCCTGGCCCTTCCAACTGCAGAGCTGGCTACGTCTGGAGAAAGAGCCTGTTGTTAAAAATTTACCAGCACACCCCTGGGCATAAGCATGGGTGGGCTGTAGCCCATTCTGTAGGTCTCATGGGCCTGCTTAGACCTAAGGTTAAAGAAGGCACTGGCCTGTTTATCATCAATGAAGTTCTGCAGCAGGCCAAATAGCTACGAAAATCAGCACACACTTAAAGGCTTTGCAGCAGTCCCACCCTCTCCTCTTGAACAGACTTCCTGTAACCAAGGAAACCCATACAAGAGGCAGCAGGGTTGCTGCAAGGTCTAAGATGGCTCAGGATCCTGTTCTAATTTTATTTCCTGCTGCTGCTCAAATGCTGCCATCCCCATGCATGGACTAGCCAAAAAGCTAAAACAGAAGAAAACAGGAAAAGAGCCATGGGCCATGTGGGGTGGGGCGGAGGAACAGAGAACCTGTGGATGGACCAAGGGAAAGTGGGAGGAGGAACAGGAACCACAAAGGGATTGGATACATAGGAGGGAAAAGGAGCAGAGGGAATCAGAGATAGAGGATCCAGGAATATGTCAATGGGGAGAGAGGGAAGCCAGAAAAGGGACCATGGGGGAGGGATCTGAGGAGAGGCATAGGAGAGAACGGGACCATATGGAAGGAAAATAAGGAAGAGGGGTCAACGTGGTTAGAGAAATGAAAGTGAGAGGGGCCATAAGGTGTGTGCGTGGGTGGGGGTGGGGGGGGAGAGAACTGGAAAGAGTTCTGGAGGTCGGCAGGAAAGAGTTCTGTGGGAAAAGTAGGAGGAACAGCAGTTAAAAAAGGACCATGGGATATAGGAGGAAGACGACTCAGGAAAAAGTCATCAGAGAAGTGTGGAAAAAGAAGGGAGAGGACCCAGTGCGAGGAGACCCAGATCCAGGGCCCTCTTCCATGTTAAAATTGGGTCCTATAAAAAAATAAAAAAGCTTGGCTATCCTACTCTAATTTCCTTCCTTGTAAAATGTATGAATGGGGCTCTCTCAACATCTGAGGCACAGCCATTCTCTACTTTCAGATGATTATACGAGCACCCATATCTCTTCTTTTCCATCTCTGCACAGTAACTCTGCTTCAAGCATCCCTCCCTCCCTATATGTTTATTAGGTATTTAAAAATACCGCCTTTCGGGGCTAGAATCAAAGTGGCGAACAAACAAAAGGAAAAGGAACATAATATGAAACAAGAAAGTACAAAGAGAAGAACAAAAAGGGAAGGTCAAACACTACAAGAAACTAATAGTGATTCTAGCCTACAAGGTTTGCAGGTTCTGCAGGGTGGCAACAGCTAATGCACCCGGGATCAGGTTACTTCTGGAATGCGTCAATTATTGACTTTGTAGGAAATTTTATTGGGGATTTAATTTAGGGTAGGAGTGTGTGGTTAACATCTATGTCTAATTTTAACCAAATATTTTTGGAACAAAGTGTTAGCTGAAATATATTTTGTGCATGTTTGAACATTAGTCATTTTGTATATGTGTTTAATGATACTGATTAATGTATGAGTAGGCAGCCCTTTATTGTATATTAATGAATATGCATGAGAGAAATTTGCGTGCCTACTTCCTCCACTGAAAACCTGACCTGTTGGTAACTCTAGAGGACTGGGAATGAATATCAAAGCTGTATAACATATTCAATGACAGCTAAAAAAACATTACCTTCCCAGAGGTGGATATTACAACAGCAACAGACCCGGAAGCTGACAGTATAAGAGCAGCAGCACCTCCCTCCCAACAACATGGCTTTTGCAATAACAGCAGCCCTGGAGGTGCTTCCAGCAATGAATATTATAATACTGTACCTCCTGGAGGTAAATATTAGAATCAAGCCCACACTGTTTCCTAGCGCTGGTACTTCACACTGTCCTGGTCTGTCTCACCCTTTCATGTTTCTGAAACAGTGGGCTGCAGTCAGCACCCAGTGATTGTTGATGAGGGACCCCCCACATGAGTGTCGATGTCCTTTCCTGGAAGGGATCTGGATGCTGACTAACCATGGCCAGGCTCCAGGCTGGGCATTCACTCCACCGATAATGCGCATATTGCCAAAGTCTGTCACCAGAGGACGTTGCCCACACTCTGCAGGGGGGGAACAAAGAGAGAAGAATGAATCTTACAGCACAATCCAGCTTATAATCGAACGACAAAAACGCCTATATTGCGACCTAAATCGGGAGAAAGGCGTTTATCTCCCAAAAATGAATAACGTGGTATAATCGAAAGCCGAACTTGGACGTTTTCAACTGCACTCCATCGCGGAAGCGTACAAAGTTGACGGGGGCATGTCGGAGGCGTGGTGAAGGCGCGTGGTTATCGGGCGATCAGAGATGGGCGCCTTTCGCCGATAATGGAAAAAAAAGTATGCGTTTGTAGCGAGAATTTAGGGCACTTTTCCTGGACCCTGTTTTTTCACGAATAAGGCCCCAAAAGGTGCCCTAAATGACCTAATTACCCCCAGAGGGAATCGGGGATGACCTCCCCTGACTCCCCCAGTGGTCACTAACCCCCCTCCCACCACAAAAAAATGATGTTTCACAACTTTTTATTTTCACCCTCAAATGTCATACCCACCTCCCTGGCAGCAGTATGCAGGTCCCTGGAGCAGTTGTTAGGGGGTGCAGTGGACTTCAGGCAGGTGGACCCAGGCCCATCCCCCCCACCTGTTACAATTGTGCTGCTTAATGCTTAGTCGTCCAACCCCCCCAAACCCACTGTACCCACATGTAGGTGGCCCCCTTCACCCCTTAGGGCTATATACTTGTGGGCAGTGGGTTTTGAGGGGGATTTGGGGGGCTCAACACACAAGGGAAGGGTGCTATGTACCTGGGAACTCTTTTACCTTTTTTTTTGTTTTTGTAAAAGTGCCCCCTAGGGTGCCCGGTTGGTGTCCTGGCATGTGAGGGGGACCAGTGCAGTACGAATCCTGGCCCCTCCCATGAACAAATGCCTTGGATTTATTCGTTTTTGAGCTGGGCACTTTCATTTTCCATTATCGCTGAAAAACAAAAGCGCCTAGCTCACAAATTGTTGAATAAAACATGGACGTCTATTTTTTGCGAAAATACGGTTCGGTCCGCCCCTTCACGGACCCGTTCTCGGAGATAAACGCCCATGGAGATAGACGTTTTCGTTCAATTATGCCCCTCCACGTCTCCAAATGGGTTAGTTTTGCACATACCATGGTAGTAATGAATTTCGCTCCTAAGCCAGAGTATGATCTCAATCTCTCTAATTTGCTGCTAGCAATTGCTGCCAGTAATTGTATTGTGTCAAACAGAGCTTCTCTCTGGAGTTCTAAGGAATTCCTCTTTCCTCCAGACAGTGTTTGGCAAATTCTCAGTATACCACCTTTTATTTTATTTTTTTAAATATTTTTATTGAATTTTTCAAATATATAGCAAGCAATTTCAAGACAAAACAAAATATATACATAGTAACATATAGTAACATAGAGGGGCATAATCGAACGGGGGCGGCCATCTATAATGACGATCTCGTAAAGTGGCGTACCCGACTCTATTATCGAAACAAGATGGCCGGCCATCTTTCGTTTCGATAATACGGTTGGGGATGCCCAAATCTCAACATTTGGGCCGCCCTTAGAGATCGTAGCCATTGGTTTTCGCTGATAATGGAAACTAATGGCGGCCATCTCAAAACCGGCCAAATCCATGCCATTTGGTCATGGAAGGAGCCAGCATTTGTAGTGCACAGGTCCCCCTCACATGCCAGGACACCAACCGGGCACTCTAGGGGGCACTGCAGTGAATTTCACAAATTGATCCCAGGTGCATAGCTCCCTTACCTTGTGTACTGAGCCCCCCAACCCCCCCCCCCAAAGCCCACTGCCTACAACTGTACATCACTACCATAGCCCTTAAAGGGTAACAGGGGGCACCTAGATGTAGGTACAGTGGGTTTTGGGCGGGTTTTGGAGGGCTCCCATTTACCACCACAAGTGTAACAGGTAGGGGGGGATGGGCCCGGGTCCGCCTGCCTGATGTGCACTGCAGTACCCACTAAAAACTGCTCCAGGGACCTGCATAGTGCTGTGATGGAGCTGGGTATGATTTGAGGCTGGCATAGAGGCTGGCAAAAAAATGCTTTTTAATTTTTTTTTGGGTGGGAGGGGGTTGGTGACCACTGGGGGAGTAAGGGGAGGTGATCCCCAATTCCCTCTAGTGGTCATCTGGTCAGTTCAGGCACCTTTTCAAGGCTTGGTCATGAACAAAAAAGGACCAAGTAAAGTCGGCTAAATGCTCGTCAGAGCCAGCCTTCTTTTTTACATTATCGGCCAAGGCTGGCCATCTCTTAACCATGCCCCTGTCCCGCCTTCGGTACGCTGCCGAATGCCCCCTTGAACTTTGGCCGGCCCTGTGACGGAAAGCAGTTGAAGCCAGCCAAAATTGGCTTTCGATTATGCCAATTTGGCCGGCCTTGGGAGAAGGCCGGCCATCTCCTGATTTGTATCGGAAGATGACTGCCCTTCTCCTTCGAAAATAAACAGGATAGTAACATAGTAGGTGATGGCAGAAAAAGACCTGTATGGTTCATCCAGTCTGCCCAACAAAATAAACTCATATGCGCTACTTTATATGTATACCTGACCTTGATTTGTATCTACCATTTTCAGGGCACAGACTGCAGAAGTCTGCCCAGTACTAGCCCCGCCTCCCAACCACTAGCCCCACCTCCCAACCACTGGTGCTGCCACCCAATCTCTGCTAAGCTTCTGAGGATCCATTCCTTCTGAACAGGATTCCATTATGTTTATCCCACGCTTTTTTGAATTACGTTACCGTTTTCATCTCCACCACCTCCCTCGGGAGGGCATTCCAAGTATCCACCACTCTCTCTGTGAAAAAATACTTCCTGACATTTTTCTTGAGTCTGCCCCCTTCAACCTCATTTCATGTCCTCTAGTTCTACCGCCTTCCCGTCTCCGGAACAGGTTCGTTTGCGGATTAATATCTTTCAAATACATGAGTACATTGTACATTTACTAAAGCTGAGATTTACAAACATCACCATGGGGTCGTTTTACTAAGGTGCGCTGAAAAATGGCTTGTGGTAGTGTAGGCATGGGTTTTGGGCGTGCGCTGATCCATTTTTCAGCGTGCCTGTAAAAAAGGCCTTTTAAATTTTTTTGCCAAAAACGGACGTGCACAAAATCAAAATTGCTGCCTGTCCATTTTGGGGCTGCTATCTAACCACCAGCCATTGACCTAGTGGTAAAGTCTCATGCAGTAACCAGGCGGTAATGATGTACGTGCATCAAATGCCACTTGGCGCGCGTCTGATACACGCGTCTGAAAATAAAAATTACCGCAAGAGTCATGCGGTAGCCATGCAGTAACTCCATTTTGGCGAGTGTTGGGCTCACATAGACGCTTACTCGGCTTAGTAAAAGGGCCCCTATATGACTAAATAATAGGAGATAGAAAAAGATCTAAAGTTTCTATTTCTTAAGTCTAGCTGGAATACCCACTGAAGTATAGGCAATAGACTGTTCATATTTTTTGTATAATAAAATCAAATTCCACCAAAGATAGACATTCACTTGAGAGTTGTCCTTCCAATGTGAAATAATCAATTTTAAAGCAACAGATATTAGAAAATCAAACAATAATTTATCTTCATCTGAAAGAAAAAATGGAATACAAATGGACTTCCAAATTATATATGTTGGTAAAGATGATGCTTAGAAACCAAATATCTCTTTTAGCTTATTCCAAACATCAGACCAAAAAAGAACAACAGTAGAACATTCTAATAAGAGATGTATAAGAGTTCCTTTTGTAGATAATAAACACAGTTATGTACCCTGGAGTAGAGTCAAAGGGCAAAGGCCATAAATCGTAAGGCCCAGGAACTTATGATCTGATCTGATATCCTTATGGGCAAACAGGCCTGGGAAAGGAGGAAGCATAAACAAACATGAGAATGTGGTCTAGCAGGTGAGCGAAACCAGATAGTTTTGAAAAAAGACCAGATGATCCCGAGTAAGATAACTTGCTGAAGACTTGTAAATCATTGTTAAATACAAGTGTATAAAAATAGCTATTTCAGTTCAGTATGTTAGAGTGATAGATACAGAGAGCATATGTATGCAGCAGTTCTATCCTCCGATGAGAAAATATTAATTGTATCAATACTTGGTAAGTAAATAAATTACTTTTCTCATAAGCGGCAGCCTCGGTCTTTTATCTCTACAATTGTATTTTTTGCATGACCAGCAGAGGTCAAAGTTTGAGGAACCAGATGCTTTACTTTTTTTTGGAGTCCAGAGAGCTCTATGATACATGAAGAAAAGAGATTGTGTTAGAGCAGCTGATAAAGAGGCTCTTGAACCAGTTGACCAAACTTGAGACCGTTGAGTTTCTGATAATGAGTCATTGAGATCTAACTCCCATACTTGTTGAGCAGAAGTAGGAATTCTACACTACAGGAAGTAGTAGTGTAGGATTGCATTGATCTATAAAACAATGAGGCACTTTAACCTACAATGATCTTCAACAGAGCTAGAAAGATCCGAGATGTGATTAATATACATAAGATTCCATTTTTTGGATTTAAGTACACTACACAGTTGGTACCATTGTAACATTTGAGAATTGGGAATATCAAAATCTGCTTGTAATTGAGCAAAAGTTTTAAGACTACCATCAGATATCAATTGACTCAAAAATCAGATATTACATTTTTGCCAAATAGGCCAATTTATGGTCTTGTCTCTAATCATCAGTTTCTTATTGTTCCACAAAACAATATTAGAGATATTTGGAGATTTGGGGAGAAAGTTTGACAAAATTGAAAAAGCTGTTACAGTTGTAGTTATAACAAGTCTATTAATAAGGACTGGAAACCTATAGCTTTTAGGATCCGACTTTGCTAAAACATTCGGAGGAATAGGGTGTGATAAAGACCTTTCTAACTACAACCATGAAGGAGTACAAAAAGAGTAATCATCAAAGAATCAAAACTATCCCATAGAGAGAGTGAAAGAAGTATGATAAAAAATAAAATCAGGAAAATTGACTCCGCCCTTCTGTTTAGGTAACTTAAGGGTTCAAATGGATATTTCGGGGAGGTTTGGAGTTCCACAGAAACTGTGAAAGAATTCTTTCAATTGACAGGTAGTTGTACTGGAAGAATACTTAATAGATAATTTATTCTAGGGGTGAAAGTCATTTTAATAGTAACCAGTCTACCCCACCAGCTTAGAAACAGTGGAGACCATTTTGAAATGGAAATCTTTATTGAATTTGTGATGAACTCAATATTCTTATTAATGGTGTCATGAAGGGATCTACACAAGCATATTCCAAGATATTTTATAAATGAAAGTTGTGTTTTAAATGGAAAAGAACCCAATTCTTGAGCTGTTATTTCATCATGCAATGGAAGGCATTCAGGGGCCCTTTTACAAAGACGCACTGAAAAATGGCTTGCGGTGGTGTAGACGTGCATTTTGGGCATATGTAGGATCATTTTTCAGCGCACCTGTAAAACGTGCCGTTTTAAAAATTTTCCTGAAAATGGACGTGCAGCAAAATGAAAATTGCTGTTTGTCTGTTTTGGGTCTGAGACCTTACCGCCAGCCATTGACCTAGTAGTAAAGTCTCACGCGGTAACTGGGTGGTAATGACCTATGTGCATCAAATGCCACTTGGTGTGCGCCCAATATGCACGTCAAAATTATTTTCAGACGTGCGTATTGGACGCGCGCCAAAAATGAAATGGTAGCTGGGCAGTAACTCCATTTTGGCGCACGTTGGGCCCACGTAGATGCTTATGCAGCTTAGTAAAAGGGCCCCTCTGTTTTTCCCCAATTTTTTTTTAATTTTTAATTTATCAACTTTTTATTTTAAACAAACTCCTAAGAGTCACAGAAATACAAGCAATTTCAAGTGTCCTTCCAGAAAATATATAAACAGAAATAATTTTCCTTTAACTATCGACCATAAAATTAAGGCAAATTGATCCAAGATTTAAAGAAAATACAAAAGTATAAGATAATAGTTGCTGCTGCCAAGAAGATCTCCCCCCTTAGCCTATCTAGCAGTGTCGTCTGGTGGCCCGACTGTTACATTAACATCCTCTTTAGAAACCAAAAAATCTATCAACTGTTTCGGGTCAAAAAACTGAAACATTTTTGTTTGATACACAATTCTACATATACAGGGAAATTTTAAAATAAAGTTAGCTCCTATGGCGAGAGTTCTCGGGCGTAGTGCCAAAAAAGCACTTCGCCGTTTCTGAGTTTCTCTCGCCAAATCTGGATATAACCTTACTTTTGAGCCAAAAAAAAGGTTGATTGTAAATGCCTAAAGGAAAGCCTCAAAACAGTGTCCCGATCCATTTCCAAAGCAAAAACAACTAATGTTAATCTTTGTGTTACAACCTCCAAAGAGGATTCTAGAAAAGATGTCAAGTTCATCTCATTCCCTCTATTGAGTTGAGGGGTATTATTCTCCGCACTAATTTTGTTAGGCAAATATTGTGCTTGCACAATAGGGGGTAAGTTTTCACTCGACATACCCAAAGTCTCAATCAAATATTTTTTTTACCATATCCCCCAATTTATTTTAAAACCAGATAGAGTACAGAAAGAAGAAATCAAAGATAAAATATGTGTTATTGAAGGAATGTTAGTATATAATAGTAAATCATCAGCATACAGAGATAATTTAATAATGCATGAACCTATTTGAAAACCTGGTATATTTGGATTTGCCCTAATAGCTATTGCTAAGGGTTCTATGGCTATATTAAACAATAACGGAGATAAAGGACAACCCTGTCTAGTCCCTCTAGATACAGAAAAATATGAAGTTAAACTACTATTGACAAGGATACTCATTTTAGGATGTTGGTATAATAGTTTCACCATATTTATAAATATAGTTCCAGATCCAAAGTCTTGCATCATCAAGAACAGATATCTCCATTCAATTCTGTCAAATGCTTTTTCTGCATCTAGAGTAAGTGCCACCAACTTATCCTTATGTTGATTAGCCACAGGAAGAATATTACAAAATAATCTTGCATTATCACTTGTGGATCGATTATTCATAAAGCCACATTGTTCAGGGTGAATGATATCCGGCAATACATTTGATAACCTAAGTGCAAGTAACTTAGCATAAATCTTACTATCTAAGGGGCCCTTTTACTAAGCTGCATAAGCGTCTATGCACGCCCAACATGCGCCGAAAATGGAGTTACCGCCGGGCTACCGCGTGGCTCTTGTGGTAATTTCATTTTGGGTGCGCGTCCAATATGCGTGTCTGAAAATATTTCAGATACACCTATTGGGAGCGTGCCAAGTGGCATTTGATGGGCATAGGTCATTACCACCCGGTTACCATGTGACACTTTACTGCTAGGTCAATGGCTGGTGAACAGAATACTGAGGAAATATACCCAAAGAAACAAAGAACACAAGGATCCCGGTTGCCATTAACTTATGTGAAGGGGCATAATCGAACGGAAACGTCTATCTCCATGGGCGTTTATCTCCAAGAACGGGTCCGTGAAGGGGCGGACCGAACCGTATTTTCGAAAAACATGGACGTTTATCTTTTTTTGAGCTGGGCGTTTTTGTTTTTCAGCGATAATGGAAAATGAAAGCGCCCAGCTCAAAAACGAATAAATCCAAGGCATTTGTTCGTGGGAGGGGCCAGCAGTCGTAGTGCACTGGTCCCCCTCACATGCCAGGACACCAACTGGGCACCCTAAGGGGCACTTTTACAAAAAAAACAAAAAAGGTAAAACAGCTCCCAGGTGCATAGCACCCTTCCCTTGTGTGTTGAGCCCCACAAATCCCCCTCAAAATCCACTGCCCACAAGTCTACACCATTACTATAGCCCTAAGGGGTGAAGGGGGGCACCTACATGTGGGTACAGTGGGTTTGGGGGGCGGTTTGGAGGGCTCCCATTTACCAGCACAAGTGTAACAGGTGGGGGGGGAGGGGATGGACCTGGGTCCACCTGCCTGAAGTCCACTGCACCCCCTAATAACTGCTCCAGTGACCTGCATACTGCTGCCAGGGAGGTAGGTATGACATTTGAGGGTGAAAATAAACAGTTGTGAAACGGCATATTTTGTGGTGGGAGGGGGTTTGTGACCACTGGGGGAGTCAGGGGAAGTCATCCCCGATTCCCTCCAGTGGTCATCTGGTCATTTAGGGCACTTTTTGGGGCCTTATTCGTGGAAAAACAGGGTCCAGGAAAAGTGCCCTAAATTCTCGCTAAAAACGCATATTTTTTTTTCCATTATCGGCGAAAGGCGCCCATCTCTGATCGGCAGATAACCACGCCCCAGTTCCGCCTTCACCACGCCTTCGACACGCCCCCACCAACTTTGTCCGCATCCGCGACGGAGTGCAGTTGAAAACGTCCAAATTCGGCTTTCGATTATACCGCTTTATTCGTTTTTGTGAGATAAACGTCTATCCCTCGATTTGGGTCACAATATAGGCGTTTTTCTATTTCGATTATAAGCAGGATAGTAACATAGTAGATGACGGCCGAAAAAGTCCTGCACGGTCCATCCAGTCTGCCCAACAAGACAACTCATGTGTGCTACTTTTTGTGTATACCCTACTTTGATTTGTACCTATGCTCTTCAGGGCACAGACCGTATAAGTCTGCCCAGCACTATCCCCGCCTCCCACCACCGGCTGTGGCACAGACCGTATAAATCTGCCCAGCACTATCCCCGCCTCCCACCACCGGCTGTGGCACAGACCGTATAAATCTGCCCAGCACTATCCCTGTCTCCCACCACCGGCTCTGGCACAGACCGTATAAATCTGCCCAGCACTATCCCCGCCTCCCACCACCGGCTCTGTCACAGACCGTATAAGTCTGCCCAGCACTATCCCTGCCTCCCAACCTCCAGTCCCGCCTCCCATCACTGGCTCTGGCACAGACCGTATAAGTCTGCCCTGCACTATCCCCGCCTCCCAACCTCCAGCCCTGCCTCCCACTACCAGCTCTGCTATCCAATCTCGGTTAAGCTCCTGAGTGCAAGGTGTTTGATTTTTTTTTTTGGACTTTCTTCAATAAAGGCTCCTTTTAGAGTGCATGGTCCTTGTGTTTCTTGTCTCTTTATATTTCCTCATTTCTAGGATAAGCAGCATAAAATCTGTTGTACTGTTTTGGGATCTTGCCAGTTACTTGTGACCGGGATTGGCCACTGTTGGAAACAGGATGCGGAGCTTGATGGACCTTCGGTCTGTCCCAGTATGGCAATACTTAAGTACTTATGCACATAGAGACAAGTGCCTCAGCACTCTATACTCCAAAGTACCCATCCTGTCTTAAAGCGCAGCCAAGAAAGCAAACAGGAAAGGAGGTCACTGCCTGAGTTTATTACCCAAAGCAACTGAAGAAAAGGTTGCAACAGAAGATCCAGGTCTAAAATATGCTTAGTTATAGTCTGCCATAATGAATCGCCTGAGAAATAAATAGGGATATATCACTAACCACTAACCTTTGTCTTATCCAATATAAACAAGGATGACTCTCCATACAGCTCAGAACAGGTGCAGAAGTCACAGAGACAATGAAGATATGAGCAAACCATTATGCGATTGAGAACATCTTCTAATCATTCCTCACTTATAAAATGGAACCAAATACTTTTGAGAGTTATCATTGTACAAGATTTAGATGTTCAATGCAGTTTAAGTTTATAAAAAGCTATAATCAAATGCTAAACAGTAGGAGTGAAATTCTTTTATTAAAGGCTGACTTAGTATTATCTTTACCTAAATCCTATAGCCAATCATATCCCACCTTTGGATCAAAATGTTCTCTATAAGCCATTTTCAACTTTACCCTCTAAGCAAAAGAAGTGAGAACATCAGAGGTCCCACACAGTCAAAACGGTGGCATTATGTTCCCACTGACCACTTCTGGCTGGGTGTAATGAATCAACGCAGTGCAACAGTGGCACAGACAGTGAAATGTTGACGATGAATAAAGGGAGGCTGTGTGGTGTGCCAGTGCAATATGCAGTGAGATGCTAGTTGGGAATATGAGACTGTGTGGAAAAGCAGTACTACAGCCATGAGATCAGAGCCAGGTTAAGGCCAACTGATGCCCTAAGCACAGCCCAACAATGGTGCTCCTCAGCCTTTCCATGCTTAACTGACAAGACACTAAGAGGGGCGTTGTTGATGCGACGTCTAAATCCAATTTTGGACATTTTGCAAAAACGTCCAAAAATCTAGTAGCGTACATGGCCATTTTTAAACCAGAAAAATATCCAGCTTTTTGTTTCAAAATGTTTTTGTGCTCTGTGCATCTATCTTTTAGGACCATTTTTGAAGAAAAAAAAACTTGCAAGTGAAAAACACACAAAAACAAGCTATTGGGATGTATGGGGGGGGGGGGGGGAGGGGCAGCATTCTTAGTAGACTGGCCACATAGACATCCCATCAGAGCAGTGGGACACCCTAGAGGGCACTACAGTGCACTTCACATTAAAGATCCCAGATACACATCTCATTGTTACCCCCTTATATTGTACGGTGAGCCCTCCAAAACCTAACAAAAAACTACTGTACCCAACTGTACACCACTAGAATAACTCTTGTGCCTGCAGGTGTCACCTATATGTAGGTACAGTAAGTTTTTGGTGGATTTTGCAGAGCTCACGCTTTCCACCACGAGTGTACTTGCTAGCGTGAGATATGGGCCTGAGTCCTCTTCTTTACAGTACACTGCATCGACCACTTGGCTATTCCAAGGACCTTCTTGCTGCTTTAATAAGACTGTTTATAACATCTGAAGCTGTAATACAGGCTGATGTGTACTGTTTTTTTCATATCTTTGGGGAGGTGGGAGGGGGTAAGTGACCACTAGGCAGGTAAGGGAGTTATGCCTTAATCCCTCCAGTGGTCATTTAGGGCACTTTTTGATCACTTAGTCATGATTGAAACAGATCTAGCCCAAAACATCTTAATTTTGGCCTTAGATTTTTTCATTTGTTTCCATTATCCTGCCCAAAACACGCCCCTGACATGCTCCCTTGAAATTTGGATGAACTGTGGAGCAAAACATCTAAAACTGGGGTGTCAAAAATTGCAACTTGGATATTTTTGAGAGAATAACATCCTTCTGCCACCTTATGACCTTTTTTTGGACTTTTTTTTGTTTTGAAAATGAGGCCCTAAATAAATGCTGAGAAATATCATTATTGTCGAAACAAAACCTCATATTTATAATGATTTGAAAAACATTGAAATTCATGTTGGAGAATGGGCATGACAGATTTAATGGCATAATAGCTAGGGGGGAAAAAAAATCTGTGGTGCCCCCCTTCCTTTGGTGTCTGTCCTAAGCACATGCTTATTTTGCTTAATGGTTAATCCATGGTGCATGAGATTTTGGCTGGGTATTTAAGGCTGTGTGATAAAGCAGTGGCACAGACTAGTCTAGCAGCACAAAGTTCTAATTTTCACATTCAGACTCAGCTCCTTTACTTACGCTGTGGGATGAAGCTGAACGATGTTGGTAAGAACATCAAAGGAAGTAGAGCGATGGGGACCGGTGAGCCCCCCATCTCTAGAGAACGGGCAGCTGACTCATCCATGAAAGCTTTCACTCAGTTACCTGCAGAACTCTTTGACCTCACTGGACTCAGATCTTAGAAGTGACATCACAAGGCCACATTATTCTACTGGTAATTACATAGTAACATAGTAGATGACGGCAGAAAAAGACCTGCATGGTCCATCCAGTCTGCCCAACAAGATAACTCATATGTGCTAATTTTGTGTATACCCTACTTTGATTTGTACCTGTGTTCTTCAAGACACAGACCGTATAAGTCTGCCCAGCACTATCCCCACCTCCCAACCACCAGCCCCGCCTCCCAACCACCGGCTCTGGCACAGACCGTATAAGTCTGCACAGCACTATCCCTGCCTCCCAACCACCAGCCCCGCCTCCCACCACCGGCTCTGGCACAGACCGTATAAGTCTGCCCAGCACTATCCCTGCCTCCCAACCACCAGTCCCACTTCCCACCACCGGCTCTGGCACAGACCGTATAAGTCTGCCCAGCACTATCCCCGCCTCCCAACCACCTACTGGTAATTGTTGCTATGTGTTTGGTGGTGAGATACTGGGAGTATGTGGGACAGGGAAGGATATTCTTTAAGAAAGATCTGCATTCAAGATGGCGACACGCAGCTGAACGAGGATAGAGCCTTACTCATATCGATGCTGACTAAAGAATACTTTTTTCTAAGATGCCTCATACTAAAAGAAAGGGAGCGGTCCGGGAAAAAGCTTTGATAACCTGGACCTCTTCCCCTTGTCAAGCGTCGATTGAAAAGTACACCTCGCGAATTTCTACCCAGGAAGCCGTGAGGAGTCCGGCTGTCCTCAATCTAGGGGAAAACCTTGAGGACTTGGACTTAGATGTCACCCTTTCACCTCCGGTGCTTCATCCGCCTCCCCTCCCGACAGCCGCCAGAACCAGAGAGGATCACCCGGAACCGAAGTGTTTGCTGTGGCGACCTCGATCGAAGGTGCTGGAAAGGCGGTTTGTTCCGGAGAGCTGGAACCAATGAGTTCCGGCGTTGAATTGAAGCTATTGAAACCTGCTTCGGGAACGGTGTCATTGGAGAGCGTTTGGATCGTTCTCCAACAGTTGGCAGCTACCGTAGAGAAATCTACAAAGGAAGTTTCTACACTTGTGAGTACCATGAACACCTTTTCTGAGTCTCTGGCGAATATTAGAACTGACTTTTCAACACAAACTACGAAGATTAATCAAGATGTAAAAAAGTTACAAGACTTATCCTCAGAAATGATTAAAGATAGACTTATAATTAAAAGAAGGATTGAACAAATCGAAAATCACAATCGGAGACTTAATTTGCGTATTTTAAATTTCCCAAGAGAGATAGGAATATCACCATTGGAAGCCTTTAAAAAATACCTGATTGAAGTCTTGAGATATTCCCCTGAAACTCTTCCTCCGGTGAATAAAGTTTACTACATCCAAAACAAGAATTCCTCAGAAAAAAAAATCTTGGAAGGAAATTTGAATATATCTGAACTGTTGGAAGTTTCTTTATCTGAACACTCTGAAAGAATGACATTATTTGTTCAACTAGTTTTCCAACAAGATATTGAAGCGATAAAAAAAATATATTTCCGAAAAATGAATGATTTGTTTTATGGTAAAACAGTACGAATATATCAGGATGTTACAAAGCACACACAAGAACTTAGGAAATTGTTTCTGAGTATGAGAAAAGAAACTTTAGATATAGGTGCTTCGTTCTTTTTGAATTATCCTAGTAAGTGTGTTTTGAAATATCGAGGACTTAAATATATATTTTTTCTGCCAGAGCAGTTAAGAGTGTTTCTGGATTCAAGGAAATCATCTGCGGCAGCTGACAATTGATTAGAAGTAGTTTAAATAGGTATGAAAATGCATGTTAAGCCTATTCCTGAATTTATAACCTGTTTAGATTTCCCTTTCTATGTTCCATGCCCCCCTTTATATGCTTATTAGTGATTTAAAGAAGACAAACAATATAAGATTCTAATTACTTTCTAAGGATAATTTATCCTAATATTTTACTTTGTCTGATTTTCTGTAACAAGTTTTTCTTGTGATGTTAAAATTTTGAAATTATAAATAAAGAAGTAAAAAAAAAAAAAAGAAAGTTCTGCATTTAGAATTTGTACCACAAGCCTTTGTTAACTTGAGTCAGAAATGCAGTAATGCATTACAATAGGAATTACACAGATCTTCAATTCATATAACAGATAAACACGCAATGATCATAGACTCCAATAAGATGGATCCATGAAAGGAATCCTGGGAGGCATGCCACTCATGACTCAAAAAAAAGCAGAAGCATCCCCTAAACAAACAGCGAAAGAAACAAAACAGAAAAAGATGGGGGTATACCACTGTTGTTCCAATATGAAGGTATTTATTAGCAGTTAATCAAATTCAAACAATAAAATGACTCAATGCAGTACTGCGTTTTGGTGCCACAGGCGCCTGCCTCAGGAGTCAAGTAATTCAAAAAAGGCTGACTAGTTGGAATCGGTATGACAAGGCATCCAAGAAAGAATGCAAAAAATCTTCAAAATGCCTAGTGTGTCAACCAAGGACAGGCTTTGTACAGTTAAACATGATATGAGGACCTGGTCTAAGTTGCAGGGTGTGCAGCAAGATAATTCAGGTGCGGAGTGAGTGTATATGGTCAGTCACCACATGTATTAAAGGCTTGTGAGAAGAGCCAGGCTTTCAGCTACTTCCTGAAGTAGAAGTAGTCTCAAGTTAGACGTAAGTTCCAGAGTGTGGGGGCTACTCCTGAGAAGGCTTGCTGGCAGGTATCGCATTTTACAAGTTTTTGATGGTACAGATAGTGATGCTCCTTGAGAGGACCTTAGAGGTTTCAAAGGTGTGTTGAGAGCTAACTTATTCTATAAGTACTCTGGTCCATTTTGGCTGAGGACCTTGCAAATTAAACAGAGTTTAAGATGTTGTCCTAATTTACCTAAGAAGAATGATAATTGAGTATTGCCTCTTTAAACACTAAAAGGGCCCAGGACAAAGGTTCGTGGATGGCCCTTTAGTGAATCTTACTTGCCTAGGAGAGAGAGAGTGTGTGTGTGTGCAGGGAGTGGGGGAGGTGAGCAGTGCCACAGCCTGATATTGTGCCAATACATTCTCTACTTTCTCTTCATCACCCTACATTACCTCTATTTCAGCCACTAAGCTTAAGCCGGAACTGTGGGAAGTGAAGTAGATCTTGACCAATTGGTGAAGAGCTACTCAAAGTAGACAGAGTGAAAAGGCAGAGTGGATATTCATGAGGGTATTTGATAGAACTTAGGAAAACTCTGGCAGCAAAAGCCTCTGACATGTTTAATTCTTCTGTAGACGCATGAGGAGTTCTGGAGGACTGACAATGGGAAGATATGGCTCCTCTTCACAAAAATGGATGTAAGGAGACTGATTGGCCTGTGGTTTCAGTCTAACCTCAGTGGTGAATGAATTGATGAAATTCCTGCTAAAATAGAAGTTAATATCGTTTCTGGAATTCAATGGATTACAGGATCATGGTGTTACAAATAAATATAGAAAATGACGGCAGATAAAGACCATGTGGTCTATCCAGTCTGCCTATTCTTACCATCCACTCGCCTGCACCTACCCTCCTCTCCTCCTTCCTGTACACATTGATTTGATTTGCTTACTTTATTTTTGTCTATTAGATTGTAAGCTCTTTGAGCAGGGACAGTCTTTCTTCTATGTTTGTGCAGCGCTGCGTACGCCTTGTAGCGCTATAAAAATGCTAAATAGTAGTAGTAGTAGTAGTAATCTTCCTCTCCGTTAGAGATCCTATATGTTTGTCCTATGCATTCTTAAATTTGAATATTGTATTGGTCTCCTCCTCCAGAAGGCCATTGCACACATCCACCATTCTTTCCATAACGATGTTTTTTTTTATTAGATTACTTCTGAGTCTATCCCATTTCACCTCCATCCCTTGCCCCCTCATTCCCATGCATCCTTGCAGTTGAGACTCCCCTCCTGTGTATTTTTGCCACAAAGATATTTAAATGTCTCTATCGTATTTCCCTCTGCTGACTTTCTTCCAAAGTATACTTCAGTGGTGTAGCCAAGGGTGGGCCTGGGTGGGCCCAGGCCCACCCACTTTGGGCTCAGGCCACCCAGTAGGAGCACACCTATGGTGTGGCTGGCAGGGATTCCCGAGCCTCACCAGCTGAAAACTCTCAACAACTGTCCCTCCTGCATACCTTGTAAATAGCAGATGGCATGCAGGCAAGACAAGGAGAGACCAAATCACCTGTGGGACAGGGAAGGGTTCTTCTGCCCACCCATCTTGGGTCCAGGCCCACTCAAAGTTGGGTGTCTGGCTACGCCCCTGGTATACTTATTGAGATTTTTAAGTTTGTGTCCATATGCTTTAGGATGAAGACCACTGACCAATTTACTATCTGCCTTTTGGACTGACTGACTCCATCCTGTTTATATCCTTTTGAAGGTGTGGTCTTCAGAACTGTACACAGTACTCTAAATGATGTCCTTCAACTAAACCTAGAGGGAATATATCAACAGTTACAGCAATATGCAACTTCAATAACAGAAAAACCGTTAAAAAAATAAATGTGGTAGAGTGCTTGATGTAAAAAAAAGGCCAGAAAAAAAGGATCTCTATTTGTAATGTTCTCCTTAGGATAAGCTCAATTGAAGGGGATAGGGTGTGGATTAAGCAGACTGTAGAGGGAATGTCTTGACGAACTTCATTGACTGGGTAGATCAGGAAATAGTATTGCTTTGTTTAACTGTCTGATGAGACCTCCTGTCACATGGTGTTGCTTGCTGATCGGTTGGCTGTTTCTTTGTTCTATCTGTGGATTAACTTGTTTTTATAACCACGTGTATATACATAAAGGATTTATTCAAGCCAATCAGCTTCTTCTCAGAGAAAGTTGTTTGTGACCCCTGAGGCAGGCGCTTTGGCGCCAAAACACGGACCATGTTTTGGGTCCTTGATATGAATATTCTGAATAAACTGGTTCTTGATATTATCTCCCTATTGGTTTGCACATTTGTCAGCCTTTACTTTTGGAGTACCATGTGCAATTCTGGAGGCCCACGTCTACAAAAGGTCAGTCCAGAGGGTAACTACCAAAGGAGCAGATGCGGACAAAGGTTTATTTTGTATACTTTAGAAGAGGGGAAAAAATGGGAAAAGGACTGCAGACTCCAGAAGCAGAAGGAACAATCTTGTGCTTAAAACAATTTATTGATAAAAGACTCGACACGATGCTGTGTGTCGGCCCAAAAGGCCTGCATCAGGAGTCTTTTAACTAAATGGATCTCAAAATCTTTGGAAGTTGAATATTTCAGAATGTATCAATCAAGAGGATGGTCTTGAAAAAGACTACTTTGTGATGGACAATACGAGCCTTCGGATGAAGTTGGCAAACAGTCAGATAGGGAAAACGTGAAATACATGCAAGATAAAAAAGCACAGAAGCTGGGCCTCTTTTAACAGAAAGGAAACTCTGAAATGAGGTGTCATAGAAGGGCATAATCGAACGGCCGGCCATCTCCATGACCGGCTCTGCAAGTGGGCGGAGCCAACCGTATTTTCGAAAAGGATGGCCGGCCATCTTTTTTTTCGATAATACGGTTGGGGCTGGCCAAATGTCAGAGATGGCCGGATTTGAGATGGCTGGCATCAGTTTTTGCCCATAATGGAAACCGAAGCCGGCGATCTCAAATCCGGCCAAATCCAAGGCATTTGGTCATGGGAGGGACCAGGATTCGTAGTGCACTGGTCCCCCTCACATGCCAGGACACCAACCGGACACCCTGGGGGGCACTTCTAAAAAGTTTAAAAAAAATTAAAATAGCTCCCAGGTGCATAGCTCCTTTACCTTGGGTGCTGAGTCCCCCAAAACCCACTCCCCACAACTATACACCACTACCATAGTCCTAAGGGGTGAAGGGGGGCACCTACATGTGGGTACAGTGGGTTTCGGGTGGGTTTTGAAGGGCTCCCATTTTCCACCACAAATGTAACAGGTGGGGGGGATGGGCCTGGGTCCGCCTGCCTGAAGTCCACTGCACCCACTAAAACTGCTCCAGGGACCTGCATACTGCTGTGATGGACCTGAGTATGACATTTGAGGCTGGCATAGAGGCTGGCAAAAAAAAGTTTTTTAAGTTGTTTTTTTGAGGGTGGGAGGGGGTTAGTGACCACTGGGGGAGTCAGGGGAAGTGATCCCCGATTCCCTCTGGTGGTCATCTGGTCAGTTCAGGCTCTTTTTTGGGACTTGGACCTGAAAAAAAAGGGTCCAAATAAAGCGGACCAAATTCTCGTGATGGCCGACTTTCTTTTTTCCATTATCGGGCGAAGCCAGCCATCTCAACGCACGCCCCCGCCCCCGTCCTGCCTTCGCTACCATGCCGACATGCCCCCTTGAACTTTCGCCGGACCTGTGATGGAACGCAGTTGAAGCCGGCCAAAATCGGCTGTCAGGATTTGGCCGGATTCAGGAGATCGCCAGCCATCTCCCAATTTGTGTCGGAAGATGGCCGGCGATCTCTTTCGAAAATGAGCTAGATAGTGTCAAAGTGGTTAGATTCACGAGTAAACTAAGGAAATATTTCTTTATACAAAGGGTAATGGATGCATGGAACAGCCTCCCAGGGGACAACATCTGAATTCAAGCCATTGTGGGACAAGCACAGAGCATTTCTGAGGGACAGGAAGAGATTGTAGAGAGTAAAGGGTAAAGGCTCATGGATTTGATATACTGCCTTTCTGTGGTAAAACCAAAAGCGGTTTACATATTCTATGCAGGTACTTTCTCTGTCCCTGCTGAGCTCACAGTCTGTTTTTGTACCTGGAACAACGGAGAGTTTAAGGGGCTCTTTAGGTAAGCCGCTTAAGCGTCTACATGTGCTTAACACATGACAAAATGGAGTTACCGCCCGGCTACCATGTGGCTCTTGCGGTAATTTCATTTTTGTGCGCGCATTCAAATACGTGCGTCCAAAAAATAATTTTTATTTTCGGATGTGCGTATTGGAGGCGCACCAAGTTGCATTTGATGCGCGTAGGTCATTACTGCCCAGTTACCGTATCAGACTTTACCGCTAGGTCAATGGCTGGCAGTAAGGTCTCAGACCCAAAATGGACGTGTGGCAATTTTCATTTTGCCACACGTCCACTTTCGGCAAAAATTTTGAAAAAAAAGGCATTTTTTTCAGGTGCCCTTAAAAATGATTCTGCGTGCGCCCAAAACACGCGCCTACGCTGCCACAGGCCATTTTTCAGCGCACCTTAGTAAAAGGACCCCTAAGTGACTTGCTCAGGGTCGTAAGGAGCTACAGTGAGAATTGAGTCCATATTTAAGTGATTAATGTGGATGCGCAGACTGGATAGGCTATATGGTCTTTTTCTGCCTTCATGATCTATGTTTCTAGGGATGCCTATATCTTAAATGCCTCACAGCTCTCACAGAGTTTCACATTGCATGGTTTTTGAGTAGGTTCTGTGAGAGCAAGTACGAGAGCTCATAGCATGTGTCTCACTTATTAACTTGGTATGTACAAGTGCATATTAAAAGTCCAGAGGAAAAAGTGGTACAGTAACTGAGGAAGGGATTTTATTATCCTACAGAGATGTCCCAATGGATTCTATAGGTATTTCACAGGACTCTTTTAATCAAAGGAACAAACAAATCAAAAGGGCATTTTATTAGTAACATAGTAATATAGTAAATGACGGCAGATAAAGACCTGTATGGTCCATCCAGTCTGCCCAACAAGATAAACTCATTTTACATGGTATGTGATACTTTATATGTATACCCGAGTTTGATTTGTCCTTGCCTTTCTCAGGGCACAGACCGTAGAAGTCTGCCCAGCACTCTTCTTGTACTAAGTTCTGGAGCAAACGTTGAAGCCCCATAAAATTTACACTCCAGCCCATCCCTATCTATTCAGTCACGATCCGGGTGTAGACCGTAGAAATCTGCCCAGCTCCCGTTTTGTTTCCCAATTATCTCCGTTAAGATTCCATGGAACCATTCCTTCTAAACTCAGAAAGAATGGGTTTCACCATCTTAATTTCATATGTCTACCTTGCTGGTCAGTCTCCACATTCACAGAGCTAAGCCCTCTGCGGAGTCAGCCAGCACTTTCAGAGATATTGCATGAGTCATACAAATA
Organism: Microcaecilia unicolor; assembly: GCF_901765095.1. Taxonomy (NCBI): domain Eukaryota; kingdom Metazoa; phylum Chordata; class Amphibia; order Gymnophiona; family Siphonopidae; genus Microcaecilia; species Microcaecilia unicolor. The sequence continues at coordinate 24,441,139 of NC_044040.1, forward strand.
TGCTCATACACAAACACCCCGAGAGGACTTAGTGTGCTCAAGGTTACATGGCCACACTGGGTCTAACACAGTGTGCTCACAGATATATTATATTATATTTATTTATTTATTTATAAATAGTGGACATATCTTCTTAATCTTTTAAAGCAATGTGGAGAAACATTTCTTTTCTCTGCTGCGTTTTCATCTGCTTCGTAGATTTCCACTTCCCCCCTTCCCCCACCCACAGTTACAGAAAGAATACAGTGCTTTTATTCGATTGTTGTAAACCTCTTAATCTCCTGTATAGGCTCAATTTGTGGTCTATCACATGTCTGGAAAAAAATAAATATTGTAGTCTAGTTGAACCCTTATAATGCACAAAGGAGTTCTTATAGCCAGCCTCTTTTTCACTCTTTTTTTAAAATATTGATCCTGAGTACTTCTCTCTCATTTCTCTCTAAAAATGAGAGATAATGTGCACATGGGCTCCTTCAGGGGTCTAATCTTGTAAACTTAGGCCACAAAATTCAAAGGTATTGAAGGGGGGCAGACTCAAGAAAAATGCCAAGAAGTAGTTTTTCACAGAGAGAGTGGTGGATCCTTGGAATGCCCTCCCACGAGGAGGTGGTGGAGAGGAAAACGGTAACAGAGTTCAAACATGCGTGGGATAAACATAAAGGAATCCTGTTCTGAGGGAATGGATCCTCAGAAGCTTAGCTGAGATTGGGTGGCATAGCTGGTGGTGGGAGGCGGGGCTGGTGGTTGGGAGGCGGGAATAGTGCTGGGCAGACTTATACGGTCTGTGCCAGAGCCGGTGGTGGGAGGCAGGGCTGGTGGCTGGGAGGCGGGGATAGTGCTGGGCAGACTTATACGGTCTGTGCCAGAGCCGATGGTGGGAGGCGGGGCTGGTGGTTGGGAGGCAGGGATAGTGCTGGGCAGACTTCTACGGTCTGTGCCCTGAAAATGATAGATACAAATCAAGGTAAGGTATACACAAAAAGTAGCACATATGAGTTTGTCTTGTTGGGCAGACTGGATGGACCGTGCAGGTCTTTTTCTGCCGTCATCTACTATGTATGTTACTATGTACTTATCTGGATAATGGCAGCCACTCTCCAGAAAAGTGCCCTAAGCAGCCCAGTCCTTGGATTTTTGGTTGCACTATATGGATAGCACCGCTGAAAATCTTTACAAACTGCCTCAGCGCTATTTGGATGGTGCTGAGGTGAGTGGAGGAGTTGCCTAGTGGTTAAGGTGGTGGACTTTGGTCCTGAGGAACTGAGTTTGATTCCCACTTCAGGCACAGGCAGCTCCTTGTGACTCTGGGCAAGTCACTTAACCCTTCATTGCCACATTGAGCCTGCCATGAGTGGGAAAGTGTGGGGTACAAATGTAACAAAAAAAACATTCAGCCCAACTCAGGAAGACCAGCAATATTCTTGCTATATATTTATATATATATTTTTGTTACATCTGTACCCCACACTTTCCCACTCATGGCAGGCTCAATGTGGCTTACATTTATTTATTTATTTATTGCATTTGTATCCCACATTTTCCCACCTCTTTGCGGGCTCAGTGTGGCTTACAATAAGATATGAATAATGGAAATACATTTGTTACAACTTGGTTATAGGTTACATTGTACAAGTTTTGTGAAACCATCGAAGTATCATTAAGTATATGACAATGGGACATCAACATTGAACGTTGGAAAGAGACAATGGGAAGCTTAAAGGGCAGTGTTAAGACACAGAGATATATGGTGTACATATTCCTGTGAGCAGATGTATGAGTGATGTGGAATTACGGGGGATGAGGGTTAGGAGTGGATGTATGGAGCATTGATGATCAGTGCGTGTGGACTCTATGTGTTTTGGCTCTTGCCATAAATTGTTTCAAACAGATGAGTCTTCAGTAATTTGCGGAAGGAGGCTTGTTCGTAAGTCATTCTTAAGTTGCGCGGCAGTGTATTCCAAAGTTGCGTGCTAGTGTGAGAAAAGGTTGACGCGTGTAGCGTCTTATATTTTATGCCCTTGCAATTAGGGAAGTGGAGGTTGAGGTATGTTCTGGATGATCTTTTAGCATTTCTGGTTGGAAGGTCTATCAACTCGGACATATAGTATACATATTGTATACAGTACAGGTACTTATTTGTACCTGGGGCAACGGAGGGTTAAGTGACTTGCCCAGAGTCACAAGGAGCTGCCTGTGCCTGAAGTGGGAATTGAACTCAGTTCCTCAGGACCAAAGTCCATCACCCTAACCACTAGGCCACTCCTCCATTCGTATAAGCTTAGGCCAGCTAAAAGGCTGCCCTGAATTTATCTAGCTAGCTACATGGATAGTAGACTAACAGGCTTATTTTCGAAAGAGAAGGACACCCATCTTTCAACACAAATCACAAGATTGGCGTCCTTCTCACAGGGTCGCCCAAATCGGCATAATCGAAAGCTGATTTTGGACTTCCTCAACTGCTTTCCGTCGCAGGGATGACCAAAGTTCACGGGGGCGTGTTGGAGGCATAGCGATGGCGGGACTGGGGCGTGCCTAACACATGGGCGTCCTCGACCCATAATGGAAAAAAGAATGGTGTCCCTGACGAACACTTGGATGACTTTACCTGGTCCTTTTTTTCTTACGACCAAACCACAAAAATGTGCCCTAAATGGCCAGATGACCACCGGAGGGAATCGGGGATGACCTCCCCTTACTCCCCTAGTGGTCACTAACCCTCTCCCACCCTCAAAAAAATTTTTTTAAATATTTTTTCCAGCCTCTATGCCAGCCTCAAATATCATACCCAGCTCCATGACAGCAGTTTGCAGGTCCCTGGAGCAGTTTTAGTGGGTGTAGTGCACTTCAGGCAGGCAGACCCAGGCCCATCCCCCCACCTGTTACACTTATGGTAGTAAATGTGAGCTCTTCAGAACCCACCAGAAACCCACTGTACCCACATGTAGGTGCCCCCCTTCACCCCTTAGGGTTATGGTAGTGGTGTACAGTTGTGGGGAGTGGGTTTTGGGGGAGGGCTCAGCACACAAGTTAAGGGAGCTATGCACCTTGGAGCAATTTATGAAGTCCACTGCAGTGCCCCCTAGGGTGCCCGGTTTTGGTCTTGGCATGTGAGGGGGACCAGTGCACTACGAATGCTGGCTCCTCCCACGACCAAATGGCTTGGATTTGGTCATTGCTGAGATGGGTGTCCTCGGTTTCCATTATCACCGAAAATCGGGGACGACCATCTCTAAGGATGACCATCTCTAAGGTCGACCTAAATTTCACAATTTGGGCGTCCCCGACCGTATTATCGAAACAAAAGATGGACGCCCATCTTGTTTCGATAATATGGGTTTCCCTGCCCTTTCGCCGGGATGTCCTGCGAGGACGTCCTCAGGAAAACTTGGGCGCCCCTTTCAATTATGCCCGTCTAAATATTGCCGCTCTCCGAATAGCAGTGGTACTTGCTGCTCTTTTTTGTATATTCAGCGCCATTCACTATCTGGATAGCGGCACTGTATAGACCTGAATAATTGAAACGCTGCATCAGGCATTTTAAAAAAGCACCAACTGTGGTGATGACATATGGACCTGTTAAATTGTATTATTAGGAAGATGGAAGTGTGCTTCTGCTCTCTTGAAGATGGATGAATTTCCATTCCACCCATTACGTGTTAGCTGCAGTGGAGTTAGCCCTACAGATTAACACAGTGATCTTGTACAGAAATGCCAAACAGGCCAACTCTTCTGCAGACTTCTCAACCAAAATGTAGCTGTGCCGACTTCCTATCTCTAGGAACTTTAGCTAACTAAAGTTGAAGCTATGATGACTGGCACTTTTGTAGATAAATTGCAAGCTTGTACAACTTCAATCCCTTTGTATGTATGTTGCTGTATGTCCAAAACATGCATTCGTATCTCTATATATCATCACTGAGGTATAATTTTCCCATTCTTATTCCAACGCATTTTGTAGTACAAGCAGCATGCGTTTGGATAGAAATGAGGAAACTAGGATTGGAGTAGTATTGAACTCATGATGACAAGAAAGTAGGCTGGTGGCAGAAACATAAAGAGATCTGCTGGTAGAAGAAAAAGCAGGAAAAGGGCACTCAGAACACAAACCTGTAAAATAGGCAAGGTTTTATTGAGAGGGGTTCAGGACTATGCATGTCTCCTTCAGCACATATTTACCACCACCGTTTGGTCTTCCAACCCACAGACCCGTGCATGAGTGGGCGATACTTCCAGTAATGAGTAATAAATGGTTTGTAAATAGCATTATTTTGCTGAAAGGTCATCTGAATTGTACTGGTAGTTTCCTTCTGTACCTCATCACTGTTGCTGTTATCCGTGATTTCTTCATCCTCATCCTCATATTCATCTTCATCTTCTTCTTCATCTTCACCTTCTTCTTCACCTTTTTCATCTTCTTCTTCACCTCTTTCATATTCTTCAACGTTTTCATCTTCTTCTTCATTCTCTTCTTCTTCATTCTCATCCTCATCCTGCTCATCTTCATCCTCATCCTCCTCCTCATCTTCATCCTCCTCATCTTCATTCTCCTCATCAGTGTCACTGTCGTCATACCTGTAGTATGGTTGAGCTTCTGACCACGGCCTTTGGTTTTCCTCTTCCATTACCAGGTCCTCTGATATCTCTTGATTCCCAATCTCTGTTGGCTTCTCAAATTGTGGTAGAGATGTGGAGATTTCACTAACTGGACGCCATGTCCCAATCTCAGGAATCTGGACTGTTGCCTTGGTTTGGATTGTTTTCAGGATCCAGCTGTGGAAGTACTGGGTGGAAGTATAGACCCCAGGGCTTAGAGCTTGGGCACAACCTTTTCCCCAACTAGTAATACCAACAACAAAGAAAAGGGATGATGTTTTTTCTTTGCACATAAGTGGACCTCCACTGTCTCCCTGCAATTGAAGAGATGGGTCAGTGTGATACTTAGAAATAATATAGATCACAATGAAATCTTCAGTCAGTCAGAAGATCAAATTATCATGAATGACATCTTCAGTATTTTTGCCAGCATTTTTAATGCTACATCTCCCTTTTTTGGATCTTAAAAATATAAATGCTGTGCTAGGACAGACCAATGATCCATCATGTCCAGCATCCTATCTCTAATAGTGGCTCCAGATCATTTGGAAATAATAAGCGGATCCAAATGTGGAGAAATCCATTCCCAGCTACTCACTTTCAAAAGTAAAAGGTGGAGACTGCTAGAATGCACATATGAGAGACAGAGATGGAAATCTAGTGAGAAACATTCTCTTCAAATAAAGACTTGATTTTCTGGTCCATTTACTAACCTGCTTTAAGGTTTTGCAGTTAATGCATTTGAACAGCCAAAGTTAAAATGTATTAAGTGCAAAACTTCTGCAGTAACTATAGGCACTTAGGGGAAGGGAACAAAGGGAAAAGGTCACTACTGTGGATTACTAGCATGGCAGCTAATGTATGCTAACGACAACCACATTAAGAGCAAAGCTATTGCTTATCCCTGGGGTTAAGTACCATGGAATCTTGCTATTTTGGGGGACTTTTCCAGGTACTTGTGAGTTGGCCTGGACTCTTTTGGAAACAGGATACTGGGCTAGATGAAACCTTGGTCTGATCCAGTACGGCAATACTTATGTTTTTATGTAAATCTACTGTTTTGTTTGAAGCCTCCAGAAGGGGGGGGGGGGGAGTGCACCATGGGATGAATATATTCAGAGATGCTGAGATCTTATACAGCACCTCCACAATCAGCACTAAGTTTATGAGCACCAACAAATCTCTAACTAGGGTTTTCGGAATAGGCTAATCCACTCCTGGCTTTACCCCCCCCCCCCCCCCCCCCCCACAGCATGCATGGGTTTGTAGCTTGCTTCTCTTAAGCATATGAATAGGGATACCAGAGCTACAAGTCTATGCAAGCCAAGAGGGGCTGGACCAACCTGTTCTGAAACTCTGGATCCAACTGGTCACCTATCCCCAGTGCAACCACCACCTGCTCTGTCATGTTAGTACCACTACCAACATGGAAAATGTGGCTGCCATAGAGCCCAACATCTGGACATAATCCCAGGCACAAGGGTGGGGAGACAGGACTAAGATGTGAAACTAATTTTGAAGACTGATTCTTCTCTGATCCGGTGAAAAGACCTTGCACTGAGCTGTGTCAAAATGAACCCCCAGGTATTCCAGAGTCTGTGTGGGTATTAGGTGGTTTTCAGGAAGATTGATGTCCCTACCTAACGACTGTAAGAGAAACATCACTATGAATGTGACCTGACGACTCTCTTGGGCTGAAGAAGCTCTGATCAGACAGTCGTCCAGAAGGGGATGAACTCTGATGCTCTCTTTTGTCAAAAATACTGCCACCACCACCATGACCTTGGAAATGTTCTGGGGAGCTGTAGCAAGACTGAACGGCATCACTTGGAACTGAAAATGCTATCCCAGAATAGCAAAATGAAGGAAGCGCTGTGCAGTGGCCAAACTGGGATATTTAAGTAAGCCTCTTTGAGGTCCAAAGCCATGTGATATTCTCCCAGCTGCACAGCTGCTATGACAGAATGCTATGTTTCCATGTGGAAATGCCCGACCTTCAGAATTTTGTTGACCTTTTTGAGGTTGAAAACCGGGCGGTGAGATCCTCCTTCCTTTGGTACCACAAAATAAATTGAGTAATAGGCCTTGACTGCGCTCTTGTTTGGGCATTGGAACCCACCACCCTTAACTCCTGCAAGGAGTGCAGAGTGGAGAGTTCCACCATTCACTTGTGCAAAGCACTGTATGGGGTGGAAGTGGTGGAGACAAAAACAGTATCTGAATTCAAAGCTTGGGACAAGTACATAGGATCTCTACGGGATTGATAGGGAGAGTAGATGGCATAGATAGGCAGACTGGATAGGCCATGTGGTCTTTATCTGCCTACATTTTTCTCTGTTTCTATGTTTCACTATTAATTTTAGAGGCATAAAATTGACATTTAGCTGACTGTATGTGGACATGATAGAAACGATGGAGCTCCCTACAAGAAGAGAGAAAGAGATGATGAGGAAATTAATCTCATCCAAAACTGTTTAGCCCTACACACCTGACACTTGAGTATATGAGGCCATGTTTGAACCATGGTCTAGAAGGGTTTGGGCGAGCTGGGATTAAACACAGAGGGGCAATGGAATCCACTGTGGAGGAAATAATGGAATTCTATAATGAAGACCGAGATTGAACATGGGCATCAAATTCCGGAGAAAATGAAGAGCAGAAAGGATTAGGAGCTGATGGATTATTCGAGGAAAGGTTCCATGAAGCACACATGAGAGCAGAAGCCACTGAAAGAGGTGGCAGAAAGAGCTGGTTTAAAGGATCCAACCAAGACACAGTGGAGGTTTTAACTGGATAGATAATTAGTAAAGGCAGAACTAGAAATGGCCAGGTCAGCATATGAATCATTATCGATGAAAATTGTCGACATGAATACTGAGGTCACATAAAATTAAGAGACTGGGGTAGCAAATTATAGCTTCAGAAATGGTCTGGGACAGTAAGTCCCAGAGAACAGTGTCAAAAGAAAGTGGGAAATAAAGAAGGAGGTGGTAAAGGGAAGGCTTAGAAGCAAATTTCACAATAATAGTTTTTGAGTATGGTGAAGAGTGCTGAGAGAGCCTTGTTAGAGGATGAGTTCAGTCATATAGAACAGAGCCCCACCACCACCCCTATGGGTTTGGGGGTGGGGGGAGGGAGGCACTGAGAAAGGATAGCCTCATCCCCGTCTCTCATAAAAGATGGTCAGGAGAAAGAAATGGCATCATCAACTACAGAAGATTTTTGCCAAACCAACCCCCAATTCTGCAATGAGCTAGACAGAATTGTTTACAGAAGGAAGAATTATTATTTGAAGCGGTGTAGAGGAAGTCAGAGAGGAATGCAAGGAGCCAGAAATTTTACCTTTGGGCAAGAAAGAGTGATAACCGAAAGGATCCGTGGCCCCAAATTGATGGAATAGAATAATGTCACGGACTGTCACGGAGTCCAGAGTAGTGAGCCCTTGGGCCACTGCCAGTGACTGGCAGAAGCAGGTGAACCACCCAAACAAGAAGTGAGGCTGAATGGTACAAGCAGGACCGGAACTAGCAGGATGGGAACTGAAGTGGTAGATGAACAGGGTTGGAATAAGCAGGACTGGAACAACCGGATTCTGGAATGGGCTTGGCTGGAACCGGATGCTGGAACGGACTTGGCTTGGCTGGAACCGGATTCTGGAATGGGCTTGGCTGGAACCGGATTCGGGATTCTCAAACAGGCTTGGCGGGAACAGGATTCAGGATTCTCAAACAGGCTTGGCTGGAATGGAAGCTGAAAGCAGACAGGGTTGGAACAAACAGGGGAGGAACTGAAGCTGAAGACAAACAGGGCAGACACAAGCAGGATTAGAACTGAAGCTGAAGGCTTGCAGGGCTGGAACAAGCAGGGTTGGAGTAGAAGTTGGAAGACTGGCAAGACAAGAACTAGCAGGGCTGGAACTGCAACAAACACACACAGATGAAAACTCATCTGAAGACCTCTGTTGCAAAGGCAAGCCTGAAAGTTCCCAGGTGCTTAATAAAGGCAATTACAGATGAGGTCACTAGCAAGAGTGAGGCTTGGCAGCAAAAACACCAGAGCGAGGCTTGGCAGCAGGAACACCGGGGCGAGGCTTGGTTGCAATAGCACCAAAGTGAGGCTTGGCTGCAGGAACCCCAAAGCAAGTCTGGAATGCTGGAACATCAGAATAGGATTGGATGGAATGAACTCTGGAACATGTTTGGGAAACAGGAAGAAGACAGTCCACAGCAGCCACAGGGCCTGGTCACCAGGAGGCGAGGTGAGTGTAGGCATGGGATACAGTCACAACCATGACAAATAAATATCAGGAGTCATAACCAAGTGGTGCAAGCAAAGGCTTAGCACACTGAAAAAGAGCAAAGGAACAAACTCTGTTACGAAATAGTGGCAGACAAGAATACGATGCTAACATTGCTCCCAGAGTCACCTCAAGGAGCTTGCCCAAAGAGCATGTTCTGCTCTTTGGGCGCACTCCTTCGGTGTGTGCCTGCGGTGCAAATGCTGCAGCAGAATAAGGTTTAAACAGTGTGAAGGAAGTTACGTCCAGGGCAGGAAACTGGGCAGAATCATGGCAGAGCAAACTGAGAAGGACTAACGAGGACTGCGACAACACATTGTCTCCGTGGCAAGAAACTGGGTGGAGTCAAAGCAGAGCAATGTAAATTTTACAGAGGCAGCTATATTTTGTGAATCAGGCCCTGAGAGGGGCTAGCCAGGACCAGGACAACATCTGCAAAGAAAACCACAAGTGCAGGCATGAGAGCACAAGAAGCTTCAATACAGGCAATAACATAACAGTACAGATAATACACAGTCCCCTCCTTCTCCCTTCCCCACCCAAACCAGCATTTCATTAGGAGCTGGCAATATGCAACTGGGACTCTCAGTAAACACACACATTCTGGAACATCTGCATACCTGGCAGCTGTCGATGCCTCCCTGTTCATACCCAGCGCACAGGTTGTAGGGGCCAATGGCACCATTGTACCAGGTGGAGCTATTACAGCGCTGGAGTGGGATTATTTCCACCCTCCCTTCCTGCAGAACGTCTGATGGTTCTTTTGCTGAAGAGAGATGATCACAAACGGAATTTCTTTAATTGTGTTTGTCTCCACCTCTTGGGCAACTCAGATTCTAATTCTTCATACTGCAGTAAATTTACTACTGGTGAAAAACATCAGGTAACACTGGACAGGACACTAAAATACTGCAATTTTTTTCACAGAGCCAGGAAAAGCAAGACAGCATACTTCTGTCACACACACTGACCCATCACAAGCAAGACAGCATACTTCTGTCACACACACTGACCCTTCACAAGCAGTAGCAGTGCAAGCTTCCCTCACACACACAGCCCCCTCCTAACCGCTGCTTGTGCAGGCCCAAGCTTTCCCTCTGATGTAACTTCCTGCTACAGGAATTTGAGTCAGAGGGAAGGCTCAGGGCCGGAGCGAGCAGCAGGTAGGAGTCCCCGCCCACTGCCGGTGAAGAACAGCCAATGGCAAAAAGCACTCCTAAGAGTGGAGGGCTGCCAGAGTTGGTCCAATGGGTGCTCAGGTAGGTGTCTACTGAAGACCACAGACTTGCAAGGACTGAAGAGTCTAGGAGAACTTCAGATCATACTTGAGGTGGGGAGAAGAGGCTATGTCTCAGGCTATGAGGGAAAAGAGTGCTGGCACTGAGGGCTATAAGTATTGGAGCTGTGGGGAGAGGGGGATGAGGTCTGGAGCTGTGGTGAGAAAGAATACTGGGGCTGAAGAGGACTGGAGCAGTGCAGGTTACAGCATGAATGCTATTGCATGCACTCTCTAAGTTCATTGCATGTCAAGTGGTCTGGTGGTCCCTGCGTGGGCTGCAGTATGGGGGTCAAACAGATTACTATATCTCAGCAAGTATTGCATTGGCGAACGTAAAACTTTACCAATGTTCATTGGGGACATGTATGAATGTTCACAGAAAATTTCATCGAAATCCGTGAGGAGTGGCCTAGTGGTTAGGGTGGTGGACTTTGGTCCTAGGGAACTGAGGACCTGAGTTCGATTCCCGGCACAGGCAGCTCCTTCTGACCCTGGGCAAGTCATTTAACCCTCCATTGCCCACCGCATTGAGCCTGCCATGAGTGGGAAAGCGCGGGTTACAAATGCAAAAAAAAAAAAAAAATGGTCGTGCAGGGACTACCATAGACAAATCTACTGTACTTAAACTATCTCATAATGATGATTTAACAATTCTGCTTTAAACGATTGGTGTCTACTATTTCCTGGACCAGTTTGGTCCTTCTCCCACTAGAAATAGAGACCATTAATCAATATCCCTCTGTCTCTTTTTGTATTTGAGTCACTCCTCAGTCTTCTCTTCTTTGTGATAAAACCCAACTCAGCCAACATTTTAGGCTCTGCTGATCCCTGTGAAGGATTCATCATTATAGAATAACAGGCATGACCAGGTCAATATTCATAGAAATCTAGTAACATTGAAATAATGGTAAACAAATGCCACACAGCCTATGCAGCCTGCCCATCTACACCAATGACAGCTCTACAAATCCTTTCTCTCATTCAGAGGTCTTTTGTGTTTGCTTTCTTGAATTCAGATATCATTCTCATCTTAACCATGTACAGTACCAGTGTACAGTACTCACATCAACACAGTCATCACCATAAACAACCTGCATGTGGTAGTGAATTTCAGTTGGAGGAACTCCTTCAACAGTCAGAAATTCTATCATGGCATGTTGCTTAAATCGCACCAATTACTCTACTACTACTACTACTCATTTCTATAGTGCTACTATACGTAAGCAGTGCTGTACACTTGAACATGAAGAGACAGTCCCTGCTTGACAGAGCTTACAATCTAATTAGGACAGACAGACAGAACAAACAAGAGATAAGGGAATATTAAAGTGAGGATGATAAAATAAGGGTTCTGAACAAGTGAACAAGGGTTAGGAGTTAAAAGCAGCATCAAAAAGGTGGGCTTTTAGCTTAGATTTGAAGACGGCCAGAGATGGAGCTTGACATACCAGCTCAGGAAGTCTATTCCAGGCATATGGTGCAGCAAGATAAAAGGAATGGAGTCTGGAGTTAGCGGTGGAGGAAAAAGGGTGCAGATAAGAGAGATTTACCTAGTGAACGGAGTTCCCGGGGAGGAATGTAGGGAGAGATGAGAGTGGAGAGGTACTGAGGAGCTGCAGAGTGAATGCACTTATAGGTCAATAAGAGGAGTTTGAACTGTATGCGGAAACGGATAGGAAGCCAGTGAAGTGACTCACTGTGTGCTTCCATTTCACAAGCAAAAACAATACACCCTCTTCACACAGACTTCTTGCCAACTGAGATGAAAGAAAAAATAATTCAAAGAACAAGCATCAGTGCTGCCATCTGTTGGTGAATTATGGAGGTGGAAGCGTTACTTTTCATCTAACCCTCATATTTATTAATACATATTATGCGAGAACAAATGTTCTGATTACTAGAAAAAAAAAGTCCAGGGTTTTTATACTTTTTCTGGCTTATAAAATACAAAGGGTTGGAAGATGTATTACATACACATGTTAAAGTGTGACTTCATTCCTTATTATAGTGTTTTACCACAGCCCAGATGGCTGCTTATCTTCTCTTCAAGGCCATAGACTTAACTTCAGTTCATTGGGTTTATTATACAGACCTCATCCTTTCTAAGGGTTATGAGGTCAGAAAACAGCTGTTGCTATCTTCTAATGAGATTGTTACTTAACAGTGCATTTTCAGCTGAAACTGAAACTCTGTCCCTCGCCTTGCAATCACTCTCAACCCCCCCCCCCCAGCAGAAGACAGGCCCTCTGGTGGCAGCTCCTTCCTCCCAAGTCCCCCCCCCCCCAGCGGCAGCTCCCCACTCCCATGCCCCACCCCATGGCAACCCCCCTCTCAAACCTGCCCCCCCAGTGGCAGCCCCCTCCTGGGCCTACCCTTTCGTTTGTGGGTACTGGGCGCAGGAGCATCCACACTCACTCCTGCTTCTGTGTAGACCCGGCTCAAAAATCGCTTCAAGTACAGAGGTCCTGGCAGCCATCCTGAAATTGGAACTGGCACGGGCAAGAGGAAGCCTCACTCACTCTCAAGATGGTTGCCAGGACCTCCCTGACAGTCTTGCAAGACTGCTGCTGGAAGCCCCAGAAGCCATTTTCTGAGCTGGGCATGCACGGGAACAGGAAGAGGAATGAGTGGGGACACTTCTGTGCCCACTGCCCACCAATGAAAATGTAGGCCCAGGAGGGGTCTGCAGGCTTAGTTAGGAGTGGTAGTTTCTATGGGGGAGATCATTGGGGGGGGGGGGGGGTAGCTGCTGCCAAGTCCAAGTCTGGGGAGGGGGTGTTCGGCTTTGGTTTCCGCTGAAACCGAGCAACCAATTTCAGTCGCAGATTTGACCTCAGTAGAAAGCAAAGTTTTTGGTTTCTGTTGGGCTGTATTATTATTGATGTACATTTTACCCTATCTGTTATAATAGCTACTAATGGCTACACTTTAATTCTCTAAAATTATCACAATTGGTACACAAAAGCCTTTTTGTCAAATATCACATTCATTCACAGTCTGACAAGAGTTGAACAACCCAAGCATGTTTCCACACAGGGTTATTAGAGATCGTTATATTGCTGACAGAGGAAGTCTCAAATTTTAAAGATTCTTTCAAAGTTCCCACTATTAGGAGCATAGAACAGAACGTATACATCAGCAGCAGCACAACAACAAAGAGACTTTTCACAAATCCTTTGCCAACAAAGCTTCAAATCACCACAAAACTGCAGTCTTTACAATATGCTCTTGTTTGTATTTCTTCAGGTCTCCAACACAATTTGAATTGCAAATTGTGCCCGAATACTTCAAGTTTCAGACTGAAGACCAAAGAAAAGTGCAAGGGAAAACCAATTTGCTTTTTTTATTTTATTTCCATTTTGTGGAATCTGTAGATTCCGTTTTCAAAGCCAGGTAGTTCTTCAAAGGTCTGAGCCATTTGGGCTTTGTTCGCCTGTTCTGGGGGATGGTTCGGGCTCTGCAAGACTGGGTGGGCTGCCTGTGTCCCAGAGATGCACAGCACACTGAGCTGATTACTGCAATCAGTAGCTACTTTTCCTTTTCTTTTACTCTGTTTTCTGCCAGAGCCAGGTTAATCATTACGTAAACTTGGCAGTTGCTTAGGGTGCCACCTTTTGAGGAGGGCCAGCAAAGAGCAACCACAACCAAACCAAATAGATCCAAACAATCAAAGAAACCCAAAGAACCACTAAACTTTACTTTTGCCTGTAATATTTATGATATACAATGATATGTTTTTATAGGCTCATTCTGGGAGGGATGATATTGGGCTAATAATGATTGTTGAATTATTAACATATTTAACCTTCCTCTCCTCTATCCCCATTGTACCTAATCACATGTATCTATAATTGACCTTATCACCTTGTATTTGTTTTTTTCTACCTGACTAGGCGAATGCCTTTACGGTATTATGTAAGCCACATTGAGCCTGCAAATAGGTGGGAAAATGTGGGATACAAATGAAACAAATAATAATAATAATAGTAAAATAATAAATAACATTTCAAGGAGAGAGGTCTGAGGGCCTCAAAGGTAACTGAGAGGAGGGTGCAAGGCTGAAGGTTCGACTAGAATAGTGCCTGGCCCAGACTGAGCTTTTTTGCTTCCACAATTTGCATTTTCGGTGCAGATATTTCTCCAGAATCAGCTGCTTCTTTCCTTCTCAACAGGGTAGTGTGTGTGAGGGAAGCTTGCGCTGCTGTTGCTGCTGCTTGTAATAGGGCTGTGTGTGTGAAGGAAGCTTGCACTACTACTACTCATCATTTCTATAGCGCTACTAGACGTACGCAGCGCTGTACACCTGAACATGAAGAGACAGTCCCTGCTTAACTCTGAAAACATTACAACATCACTTTAACAGAAAACCAGTGGGATCATGACCCTAAGAGAAAAGAAGCTCTGGAATAGGAAGCTATAGGATGAAGGTGAAATGGGGTAGAATCAAGAATAATCTTTTTAGAGAGAATTGTATACTGCTTTTCAGCTAGAGAAAATTCCTCCCAAAATGGAGGTTATGCAGGTGAGCTGATTTCCAATTAAGTAGAATATGCTTTTGTGCTACTGTAAGATGTCCAACAATTTTGCTTGAGAAGAGGAGAGATTTAATTGCTGTGAACATGACTTGAACAACATTATCGAAGATGTTAGTTCACAGTCCAGCGAAAGAATTTTCTGTATTATGGGCCAAATTGATTGCCAGAACTTGAGCACATGTTCACACTCATATAGCATATGAATTAGAGTTCCTGTGTTTTGAGAGCAATGCCAGCATTTATCTGAAGGAATGAGAGAGGTTCTGGCTAATTTGCGAGGTGCCCAAGTGACTCTATGATACAGAAAGTACATAGATTGGAGAATTGACGCAGAAGGTAGCGAACTTAACGTCTTTGTCCAGAGAGAGGACCATTGCTCTTCGACAAGTACTTGTCCAACATCCTCTTGTCATATAGTTTGAAGTGATACATTGAAGTTATAAGATGAATTTATTAACATTTTGTAAATCTTTGATGCAGTATGACCTCCCACCAGGAGAGATTGAGCAGTATCATATAAAGAGGGTAATTGAAAAGTCAGTTGAGCAAATATTGGAGAAGACGCAATACAATGAGTCAGTTGTAACCATTTGAAATAAGCAGGAGACAGAGAGAACTTTCCTGTTAGTTCAGAGAAAGAACGAAAGGATTTATTTTCCTGAAATACATCTGAGAGAGTCCATATATCTTTATCAATCCATTCTTTCCAATAGAAAGGGAGTTTGTTTATTAGAACATGAGGGTTATACCATAGTGACATGCAGGAAGATGTTGAAAGAGGCGTAATGAGCAACTTGTCAATCACAAGAAGTGTCTTGATAGTGGCAGAGATAATGGGGTCTAATTTGTGTGAAGGAAAAGATGTAGAGGAAAGTAACAATAAAGGAGTAAATGGATGCACTAAGACTTTCTCTAAAGTTAACCAAATTGGTTTATAATCAGAGTTTTGGAAGATCCAGTTGCAACCTTGTTGAGATAGAAAGGATTTGCGATAATTGTGAAAGTCAGGAAATAAATACACCACCAGAATCCTTCGTACTCTTAAATTTTTTAATAGCTATTCTGGGTGACTTGTTACTCCATAAAAAACTGCTTAACAGTTTATCTAGTAGAGTATAAAAAGATGTTGGGAACAAAATGGGGATCATGGAGAGAATATAATTAATCTTAGGAGATATCATAATTTTGATGGTTTCTAAATGACCCCACCAGGATAATGAAAGAGGATACCAAGAATGTAATACTAATTTAAGATGGGTGATAATTGCATCTGCATTGAATTGAACGATGTCATCTAGTGAGGGATATAAATCTATTCCCAAATATCTAAGTTTTGTTTTAGCCCATACCAACTTAAAAGAGTTTGCAATATCAGGATTAGCATAGGAATTCAGTGGTAAAAGCTCCGTCTTTTGCTGATTAACTTTATAACTGGAAAAATATGAAAATGTGTTAATAACTGAAAACATTTTAGGAATGGAACCATAAGGGTCAGAAAGAAACAGTAGGTACATCATCAGCGTATGCTGAACATTTAATTTCAAGATCTTTATAGACAATGCCATTAATATTTTGATTTGCCCTTATTACTTGTAAGAGAGGCTCTAGAGCTATGTTAAAAAGGTATGGGGAGAGGGGGCAACCTTGTCTAGTACCACGCTTAAGAGTAATTAGATTTGACAGTGTGTTGTTTGTGATAATTTTGGCAAAGGGGTTGACATATAAAGTTTTAATTTTATTGAGAAATTCAGAGGGACATCCAAACCATTCTAAAGTTGTGAATAAATAATCCCATTCCACCCTATCAAAGGCTTTTTCTGCGTCTAAAGATAAGGCTACTATAGGATCATGATGAGAATTAGCCAAGTGAGAAATATGCAGAAACAAATGTGTATTGTCACTAATAAATCTACCTGGCATGAATCCGACTTGGTTGGGATGTATAACTTTGGAAATAATTTTTTTGATTCTGTTTGCTAAAATTTTAGCATATAATTTATAATCGACATTTAACAGAGAAATGGGATGATAGAAACTAACAAAGGGTCTTTATTGGTTTAGGTATAACAGTGATGATTACTTCCGAGAATGAGCAATGTGAGACATTTTCAGGAGCTAAGGAGTTTAAAAGTGAGAGGAGAATGTGCGAGAGGTCTGATTTGAATAATTTATAAAATTCTATTGGAATCCCATCAGGTCCTGGAGCTTTCCTTTTGGGAGTATCTCTAATTGCACAATGAAGCTCTAGTTCTGAGATTTCTTTCTTGAGCATTTCAATGTCTTTGCCTGACCATTTGGGGCCAACTAATGGAGAGAGAAAATCAGTAACCTCATTATGCATATGGAGGGAGATTGATACAAATTGGAATAAAAATCATGAAAAGCTTTAGAGATGCCCTCTTTTGATGTATTAATAGTCTGGTTAGACAATTTAATAGCAGGAATTTGAACTTTAAGTCATTTCCTTTTAAGATAGTTTGCTAAAAGAGTACTGCTTTTATCTTTTTCAGCATAATATTTAGAATGTAGATCAAAGATTTGCTGTCCTGCTTTGACACTGAGGAGTTTGTTTAACTAGTATTTAAGGTTATAAAGAGAATTGAGTAATAAAGGATTACCGGACTGTATATAATTAGCTTCTACACTTTTAATTTGCAATTCTAATTCAGATATTTGGGCTTTTTCTTGTTTTGCTTTATAGGAAGCTAAAGAGTTAAATTCACCTCTTAAGGCAGCTTTGAATGCTTCCCAAACTGTACTAGGATTTATTGGAGTTGGAGTATTAATTTGAAAAAATTGCTTAATAAAAGATTTGAGTTTTAAAAGAACGCCTTCATCACTGAGTAAATTGGAGGGTAATCTCCATATTGGAGACTGCCTAGGAGAAGAAGATGACCAAGACAAAGATAAGGAGACTGGAGCGTGGTCAGAAACTACTATGGGTGAAATAGAGGAGTCTCTGACTTGTTCAACCCTAACCACTAGGCCACTCCTCCACTCCACACAAAATAGAATGAGGAACTTGGTAATTGTTAAACATTATAATACGCGTAAACAAGAAATCAGTAATAGTATGTGTAGATATGTTGTGACAGCCATCGTAAATAACTAGAGAAAAGATATGAGACAACAAACATATCTTCTAAAGGTACAAAATTGCGCTGATGCTTTAATCAGAACTGTATTAAAGCGAGAAAGTGTTTTTGTATTTTTACTTTTTAAAAAAAAATAATAACACTTGCCCCTAGAGAGATAAGAAAAAACATTGCAGTCATCATATAAATGACGCCAAAGTCATGAAAATAATTAGTTCAAGTTAACAAAACCTTTTATATGAAACACATTCACCATTCATGTAGACTGCACGAGCTACTGGAGTAGAAGAGAAGAGGTTATTAACAGCGATATTTATATTAAATACCTGCAAGATGTATAATTCTTAATGTAATAAGGGGAAGCAAAGACTAAGAGTCCATTCCTGCTGTTTGGAGCTGATCCAGATATTGCTGTAGTTGTTCCGGAGATTCAAAGAATTTCATGGAGTTATGAAGGGTCACTGCCATGCGGGCAGGATATTGTAATCCATACCTGGCTCCCAGTGATTTAAGACGGGCCCTCATTTCGAGGAAAGCCTTGTGCTTCCTGGCTGTGGTTTTAGCCAAGTCCGTTACAATTAAGAACCTTTTTCCGTCGAATTTGAGATTTTCAGAGTTTCTTGCTGTAGTTAGAATCTGTAATGCTCGAGGAAAGCACAGTAATTTCGCTACTATGGGACATGGATGAAGTACTCCTTGTTTGAGATTTGAAGGAGATCTGTGTGTCCTTTCAAATTGCGAGGGGAGATCCGATGATAAATGAAGAACCTGGGGAAGCCTTGATGGGAGAAATTTGATCATATCCGATCCTTCCGCACCTTCAGTGGCTTGGAATTCTGTATTTGGTAATCCCCAGGAATCTCCTCTGTCGCCGGTATTGTTTAATATCTTTATGAGCTCCCTAGGTTATTTTCTCAATCCTTCACTACCCTGTTTCCCCGAAAGTAAGACATCCCCTGAAAATAAGATGTAGTAGAGGTTTTCCTGAATTGGTAGATATAAGGCCTCCCCCGAAAGTAAGACCTAGCAAATTTTTGTTTGAAAGCAGGGCCACCGAGAGCTGGACAAGGCCACCCCCGGGCCGCCCCCCACCTGAGGTCGCCAGGCCCCCCCCTCCACCCACCCTCCGTTGCTCCCGGAACTAACCTTAAACGCCTCCTTTCACCTTCACAGCAAGCAGCAGGGCAGACCTCTCCTTCCTTCCGTGCCCCGCCCTCGCGGACGTTACATCAGGCGAGGGCGGGACACGGAAGGAAGGAGTGGCCTGCCCTGCTGCTTGCTGCAAAGGTGAAAGGAGGCGTTTAAGGTTAGTTCCGGGAGCGACGGAGGGCAGGCGGGCCAACCCTGATCCAACCCCGATGTTTCCCCGAAAAATAAGACAGCCCCTGAAAATAAGACCTAGTGCATTTTTGGGGGCAAAAATTAATATAAGACAGTGTCTTATTTTCGGGGAAACACGGTATTTTATATTGCCTCTTTCTCAGACGACATCTTTATTTCATTGCCCTTGCCAAAGGATATTGATGATAATGATGTTCTAATTTCTGAATGCATTTTTAACACTCATAATTGGGCATCATTGGAATTTATTAAAACTTAATACAGCTAAGACCAAGCTGCTCTACTTTGACACATCCATAACTAGAATTCCACAAAATCTGGTCCTTAAATCAGGGGAATGACTGTCTTTTGAAAAATCATCTAGAATATTAGGGCTTTATTTTGGATACACAACTCCAAGTAAACAACTTGTGTAGAGGGGCATTTGCTAAACTACGACAGCTTAGAGCTTTAAGATCTTCTTTTATCCTATTCAACAGGGGGGGGGGGGCGGTGGGGGCGGTCCGCCCCGGGTGCACGCTGCTGGGGGGAGGGGGGTGCCGCGCGCGCCTGTCCTCCGTTGGTCCATGCTTCTTCTCTGCCCCGGAACAGGTTACTTCCTGTTCTGGGGCAGAGAAGAAGCATGGACCAACGGAGGGCAGGCGCGAGCGGCACCCCTCCCCCAGCGGCATGCACCCGGCGGGGGTGGGGGGGTGGGGTTCCTTCACGGGGGTGTCCTTTCGCCGGGGGGGGGGGTCCGCGCTGCATCGGGGGGGGGGGGCGGTACCCGGGGGGGTGGGGCGCATCGGCGATCCGCCCCGGGTGCCAGCCCCCCCAGGAACGCCACTGCTATTCAATTCAGTTTATTAGTACAGGCTATAATTTTACTACACTTAGATTATTCCAGTTCATTGTACGCCAGCATTAATCAGGTTCTTTTCAAGAGACTTCAATTGTTGCAGAGCTGTGCCTTGAGGCTAATTGTTTCAAGAGTGGACTTTAAGAAAGCTGGCTTGGTTCTGAAGATTTTTTATGGATGTTGTCCATTAGATCATATTAATTTAATTCAGAACTGGTGTCCGGTCCTCAGTGGGAAATATTACTGACCAGCCTGAAGAGACATAGGGGGTCAGGGTCAGCCATGTGAAAGGTGAAGGCTGTTACCGAGCAGTCTCAGCCTATGGCTGGGATCAGGTGGGAAATTAACCTGGTCAGAAAGAGGTTCATTAAGGGGCACAGTTTTAGGCTGTGTCCTGGAAATGCTGGTTCAGACTTATGAGAAGCTTATGAACTGCTATGGACTTAAAATGCAAGCTGGGTTAGGGAAGAAAAGAGAGACCTTTCCTGTGCAGTTTTTGCATGAATTCTTTTGGGTTTATTTTTCCTTTGAATCCTGATGCATGTATACCAGTGGGACGTGTGCTGTGTTTTGAAGACTGAACATTGCTAATGGAATCTAATTCTTTGTGATGAATAAAAGCTCTTTATGTTTTGGAACCTGCAGTAGTGTAGTCAGACAACCAATTCTGTTGGGCCTTGGCCCAATGTGGGTGGGCATGTAATTCTCTCTCCCCCACCCCCATGGTGTCTGCCCTTGGCTCCTCAAAATATAAATGCCTGAGCTGATACGAGCGGACCTACCTCACACCCTGACCGCTCCACCATCGGAGCGCCAGCTGAGAGGAGCAGACTGACGTCGAGGGACGGCAACCCTCCCGAGTCCCGACTCATCCACCAGTCCTGCGGGAACCACGCCGGAGACCTGAGAGTCGGACAAGAAAAGAGGAGCGACGGAGGGCCAATACGGGGCTAACTCCCCTCTGCTGAGCTCGCGGAGCTGTTTCCAATTGTCGAAGCCCCACACGGAGAGACGGGGGAGCCACCGGAGACAAACTACCAGACTCATTGTTCAGGCTGGAAAAAGAAGGGCACCACATACACATGACCTTAGCCTACAGGAAGTGGCAGATTTGTTCGGCACCGCATAGCACGTGGCTTGCGTCATGGAGCGTCACTTCACTCACTACAGCTATCAGTGCCGCCCCAGAGACAAAAAGCAGGTGGGAGGTGGCTGAGCAGGCCGGCGCTGCTACGAGGCAGAAAGGCAGTGGCTGCTCAGCTCAGCTGTGCACTTTTCAGCGCTTAAACTGGGCGGGCCTGAGCTGAGATTGGGTGGGCCCACCCATAGCTACACCCCTGGGAACCTGGTTGCTGTGTGTCTGAGCTGCAGAGTTGGAAAGCCTGGACCGGAGCTGGATCAGGGGGATTTTTCCTGACCTCTTCCAAGGAAAATGTAAGAGGGAGCAGACCTGGTGATACAGACCATGTCACGCCATGGTGGGACATTACAAGATACAGGAATGGAACCAACAGCATATGCAAAGCAGGATAAAAAGCTCTTTTAAAGAAATAGATCAGCTTATAAGGAAAATCAAGTGGCAAATGCACAAACACGGTGAGAAATATTACTCCAGGAATTATACATGGATGAAGCCTGGACACATGAATGGTTAGCAACTGAAAACTAAGGATGAGAGATTGATAGTTGCAGCTCAGGACAGCAGATTAGAGACAAGATGATGCACAGCGAGCATAGAAAAAACTGGCACAAGAAACATTTGTAGATTTTGTAAGAAAGAGCTGGAAACGGTTACTAATTTCATGGCTGACTGCAAAGTGCTGATGGCAGAAAATTTTTATATGAAAAGGCACAACAAGGTGGAGGGGGACGTCTCATTAATCGGAAAGTCTGTAAACATTACAACATCATACACCAGAAAAGCATTGGGATCATGACCCTAAGAGAACTGTGGAAAACGAAGAGGTTATAATCACTTGGGACATCCCCATCCCGACAGATGAAAAGCTGGATGCAAGGAAACCGGACATAGTGGTAAAAGAGAGAAACACCAGAACAGCATTAATATAGAAGTGTCAGTCCCACGCAAAGTGAATTGCATTGATAGAGAGATCCTCAAGTACCAAGAAATACAGACTGAGACAAAAATGTGGCAGAAAGATATACAAATATTTCTCTTCATTTTGGGTGCCATAGGCTTGATCAAAAAGAATTTCCAAACACACCTGGATAAGTTGCCTATACATGTTACAGGTTACAAAATCCAGAAGGAAGCTCTCTTTGGTACCTGTGTCATAGCCAAGAATGGGCCTGAGTGGGCCGCAGCCAACACAATTTGGGATCAGGCCCACCCAAAATTTCATCTCCCTTAGTGTGACTGGCAGGGAACCCCATGCCCCACTACTCGAAGACCTCCTCTCTGCCGAAAGAACTTACATCTTGGATGGCTGCCCAGTGGCGTTCCTGGGGGGGCTGGCACCCGGGGCGGATCGCCGATGCACCCCACCCCCCGGGTGCAGCGCCCCCCCGATGCAGCGTGGACCCCCCCCGGCGAAAGGACACCCCCGCGAAGGAACCCCCCCCCCCCCGCCGGGTGCACGCCGCCGGGGGGGGGGGGGGGGGGTGCCGCGCGTGCCTGTCCTCCGTTGTTCCATGCTTCTTCTCTGCCCCGGAACAGGAAGTAACCCGGGGCGGACCGCACCCACCGCCCCCCCTAGGAACGCCACTGCGGCTGCCAGCACTGTCCCCAAGCCGCTGCTGCCAGCCACAGGCCTTCCCACCATGCGCATGCTCAGGTTTCACACATGTGCAAAACTGAGCATACGCAGAGGCCAGCTGCCCAAGATGTAAGCTTGTTTGGTGGGGAGGAAGTGTTCGGCTGGCAGGGCTTGGGGATTCCCACCAGCACAAGAATTTCATTTACTTTGGGGGGGGGGAGGGGCACTGGGAGGGGAGATGGAAATTAAATTTGGGTTTTGCTTTAGTTTGTGTGTGTGTGTGTGTGGGGGGGGGGGGGGGGGATATGAAATTTTTGGCCCACCCACTTTGGTCTCAGGCCCGCCGTAAGTCAGCTGTCCGCTACTCTACTGATTGGTACAAAGCAAGTTTTATGGCACGTGTTAGCAGTAAATTAGAGAGACCTAGATGATACTCCACATGCCTTGGCATAGAAGCGAGGATCATTCCTGTTATAGTATGTGCAAAACTAACCCATTTGAAGAAATTACCCTGAGATCATAGAACCAATGCTTGAAGCATGGTGAGAAAAGGGGGGAGGGGAGGGACTTACATTTTACCTCTGTAACTCCCCAGCCACTGGTGTAGCACCAGTCCATTTCTGAGATATGAATGCTGTTGTCAGGGAAGCAGGCAGGCTGGATGTAGTTGCTGAATGTGACTGGCCGGTCCATCTCCAGGAGGGCAATGTCATTTTCCTCTATCTCAGGGTTGTATTCTTCGTGGACTATCATACGCTTGATTCTGTGAATCTCTGTCTGAGATCCAAGGTCTGAAAGCTGATTGGCTCCTGCCACAATTCGAAAGTTGTATACTTTCCTGACAAGAAGCAGAGAAGATCTGGGTCACATTTACCTGGCAAAGGACATAGAGACAGCAGCTGTGGTCATAGTGAAGAGACAGGTTCACTCTGCTTGTGGGACATAATTTTGTAAAGCTTTTTCCATGTATAAAGCATGTTTCACACAAGGAAAGGAGTTCTCATAAAATTATATACAGTGTAAAGAGTATGTAGAAAGGGCTAGGGAACAAAAAGAGAAAAGGAGAGGAAGGACCTACAACGCCCAACATGCCCCAAAGGAACCCGGGGGTAGGCAAGAGTATCCCCGTTACAGGCAGGCCTTTCCCAAGAAAGACCTCGAAATGAGAAACTACGACTCCCAGCAAGCCCCAAGGGAACCCAGGGATGGGAGAGAGTACGTGCCTTCCTGGGAGCCACCAGAAGAGGGCCGCAGGGGAGTGAGTAAACCCAATTCTCCAACCTGGGGGGAGGAGTGGGTGGAGAAAGAAAAGACACCAAAGAATCTTAATGAAGAAAAGGGGCAGCAGCTGGAAGGAGGGCATGGTGTAGAGAATATGGATTGGGCTCCTGAGGAGGAAGGAGAAAAGAGAGGCCTTGCCCGAGGGAGCTGACTGAACCTGAGAACACCTTGGAAGAGCCGATGGACTGTGCAGCTCTGGCTCAACGAAGGCCATAACAACAGCGGGGCCAAACTGGGTCAGCGGGAGGAGGTCAGGTGAGAGTGTGACTGACCAAGAGGGTGGGACCCTAGGCTTTGAGCCCGCGCAGAGCCATGGAGAAAAGAGAGAGAGAGAAAAAGACTGTTGCTTATGTTTTTTTGGGGACTCTCCAGGAGAAAAGAGGGAGAGGGGAAGTAGCTGCTGAAGCCTGGACTGGGTAACTAACTGGCTTGAAGAGAATACAAGGGGTGTATGCTGTTAGATAAATGTAAAGGCTGGTAGCTGAAGCAGGAGGACCCCCATGAGCACTGTGTGTCCCGGATGAAAAGACTGTGTGTCTAGAACAGTGAAGAGATACTGTGTGTCCCAGGTACTGTGTGGCCCAGATGAAAAGGCTGTGTGTCTAGACCAGTGAAGAGGTACTGTGTGTCCCAGGTACTGTGTGTCCAAGATGAGAAGACTGTGGGTCTAGAGCTGGGTGCTACAAGGAGGGACTGTGTGTCCGGGACTGAGTTAGTACTGAGCCCAAATGCCTGGGTGAGAAGGCTCAGGGGGAAGAAATCTATGAGTATTGAACTGTGCCAGAAGAAATGTTAAAAATGGAAGATTGCACTGAGTAGGAAGAAATGAAATGGTTAAACTGGAAGAACTGTTTAAACTTGGGAAAGTGTTTTAAGCTAAAAGAAGTGTGCCCCAGAGGCTGGAATAAAGATTTGTTTGAGATGAGACCTGACCATGTTTTGCTTGTTTGAGAACCAGGTCACCCCGAGTAGAAAGGGGTAGGAGCATGATTTGCATAAAATCTGCATATGGTGAACCAGCTCACCCTGAGTGATAGAGGGACCTGGGATCCTGAGGTGGGAGCTTCATCATCATAATAGCCTCATCATTTTCACAACAGACATACACATGTAAAAAGTAGGTACACAGAAAAAGCATGCCTACTTTTGAAGGCACTGTACATAGACATTCCTAGGGTCTAGTTTGGGTAGATCTAGTAGAATTACAATCTATGTGTGTAATTTATAAATATGTGAGTACACTCACAGAGTACACATACACATTTACACCTACATCAGAACAGGTGTAAATTTGTGCATGAGGGTTTTGGCACTATTGGACCTGGTTCTAGGTGCTGTTTATAAAGGTACAAAGGTGTCTATGGTGTCTTTATTCTCTCATAGTCTGGACTGTAATTTATAAAGGCAAACACCAACCACAAATGCTTTTGTATAGACCTTGTAAATATTGTGGATCATTATAAAAGGAGTGGCCTAGTGGTTAGGGTGGTGGACTTTGGTCCTGAGGAACTGAGTTCGATTCCCGGCACAGGCAGCTCCTTCTGACTCTGGGCAAGTCACTTAACCCTCCATTGCCCCATGTAAGCCGCATTCAGCCTGCCATGAGTGGGAAAGCGTGGGGTACAAATGTAACAAAAATAAAATAGATACTATTGGAGATTCTACATGGAACGTTGCTACTACTGGAGATTCTACATGGAATGTTGCTATTCCACTAGCAACATTCCATGTAGAAGGCTGCGCAGGCTTCTGTTTCTGTGAGTCTGACATCCTGCAGGCTTCTGTTTCTGTGAGTATGATGTCCTGCAGGACGTCAGACTCACAGAAGCAGAAGCCTGCGCGGCCACATTGGTTATCTGCAAGGGCCGACTTCTACATGGAATGTTGCTAGTGGAATAGCAACATTCCATGTAGAATCTCAAATAGTAGCAACAGTGGAGGAGTGGCCTAGTGGTTAGGGTGGGGGACTTTGGTCCTGAGGAGCTGAGTTCGATTCCCACTTCAGGCACAGGCAGCTCCTTGTGACTCTGGGCAAGTCACTTAACCCTCCATTGCCCCATGTAAGCTGCATTCAGCCTGCCATGAGTGGGAAAGTGTGGGGTACAAATGTAACAAAAAAAAAAAAAAAACCTGAAGATTTCCTGCAGTAATGGGAAAGTTGTCAAATTGTCAAGGTTTTAATCATTGGTGCCTGTCCAGTAAAATATTTTCAAACAAGTGTTTTCACAGTTTTTATCCTTATAAATTAAAAGACCAACTTGCCGGTTTCATCATTTTCAGCATAGATGTTCCTCCTTTTATGATTTTGAAGACAATGTGAAGGAGTTGATGGAGAAATTAGGTCTTACCTAATAATTTTCTTTCCATTAGTCCTTCCAACAACCAGGAGGTGGAGATAAAGAACTGAAAACTGAGGTGACACATGTATAGATCTGTTTGGTTTTTCAGATCAGTCAACTTTGTATAACTACTACTACTACTACTTAACATTTCTAAAGCGCTACCAGGGTTATGCAGCGCTGTACAATTTTAAACAAGGAAGGACAGTCCCTGCTCAAAAGAGCTTACAATCTAAAGGACAAGTATGCAGTCAATCAAATGGGGCAGTGTAGGCTTCCTGAATAGAGGTAAGTGGCTATGTGCCGAAAGCTACAGTGAAGAGGTGGGTTTTGAGTAAGGATTTGAAGATGGGCAGGGAGGGCGCATGGCGTATGGGCTCGGGAAGTTTATTCCAAGCATAGGGTGAGGCGAGGCAGAAGGGGCGGAGTCTGGAGTTGGCGATGGTGAAGGGTACTGATAGGAGGGATTTGTCCTGTTAGCGGAGGTTACGGGTAGGAACGTACGGGGAGATGAGGGTAGAGAGGTAATGAGGGGCTGCAGATTGTGTCTTGTGTCTTGGTTTTCTCACAGACTATAAGACAGGCTTGCTTAACCCTAGTGATGGGCTATAAACTTTAATAAGTGTCTGTTTGTTTGTTTCAGACAGGCTTTTAACATAATACAGGGACATTTTCAGTGAAGGACCACAATGAGTGATAGGTATTCAAGGGACAGAGGTTACAAACGGCAAATGATGAATATTTGAGAAAAATGCCAAAGAAGTAGAATTATGTGAAGGTGACCTTAAAGGGCAGAGTTGAAGAATACCAGATAAGTAAGAGAGAGAAAATAAGGCATTAAGTGATTGGACAAATTAAGCTTCAGTATTCAGACTGGGTACCTTTTGTACTAGGTCAGAGTCTGACAGTTTCCGAAGGGAGGGGGGGGGGGGGGGGAGAGAGAGAGAGAGAGAGAGAGATTTTATTTTCCTTCAATTTTCTGTAATACTGGGATAAAGAATTTGTATTATAACCATTTATTTACTCTAATAAATATTAGCATTATTATAAAAGAGAAAACCTAAACTCTAAAGTGTTTTCCCTTTGCCAGAAAGGCTTGTTTTTTCTAGTCTCTTCTGTTCAGCTTCCCTTTAGAGGCAAGAAGGGAGTGTCCTATATAAACACACATATCTCTTCTGGTATCCAGTCCAGCTCCTCGTATTTACATAGACAAGCAGTAAGGAGAAACTCAGAATAAACACAGCAACCTTAAACAACTTGCTAACCTAACACTAACCAGATGAGCAAACATATGTGGACCTCTCTCATCTCTGGACAACTTGTAGAGAAAGCAAAGTTGTCTACC
Source organism: Microcaecilia unicolor (assembly GCF_901765095.1). Taxonomy (NCBI): domain Eukaryota; kingdom Metazoa; phylum Chordata; class Amphibia; order Gymnophiona; family Siphonopidae; genus Microcaecilia; species Microcaecilia unicolor. Next base: position 24,468,799 of record NC_044040.1, read on the forward strand.
TGTAGCAGGTGGATAACATCATCCATGAAGCCCGGTTAGATTTGAGGCCAGAATTTAAAAGATGGAGGAGGTACTCCATAAGGGTAGGAAGAGAGCACCTAGCAGGGTCAAGTGCTCTGGTTGTACACCAGAGGGAAAATCTCCTCCACTTGAAATGGTAACATTTCTGTGTAGAAAGTTTCCTAGATGCAAGGAATATCCTAGAGAGGGCATCTGGAAGGTTTAATGAATGCAAGTCTGTTGTCAAGAACCAAGCTGTTAGGGCCAGAGAGCGAGGGTCTGTATGGAGGAGGGACTGCTTGTTCTGTGTTATCAGGGTTGGGAAAGGATCTAACCTCAATGGCTCCTTGGGCGATAACTCTAGAAGGAGGAGGAATCAAATTTGATATGTCCAGTAGGTAACAATTAGAATCATGGTCCCTTGACCTTGACGTAGTTTGAGAAGAGTTTTCGTGAAGAGAAGCAGTGGGGGAAAGGTGTATAGAAGATCTTTTCCTCAATGGAGCAGGAAGGCATCTAGGGCTACTCAGTTGGAAGCATAGATTCTGGAACAAAAGCAGAGAAGCTTGTTCTGGGGAGAAGCGAACAGGTCAATCGCTGGGGTTCCCCACTGCTGGAATATTTGGTGAGTATAAGCATGTTGAGGGACCATTCATGAGGCTGAAGGACCCTGCTCAATTTATCTGCCACAGCATTCTGTTTGCCGGCTAGATAAACAACTCTTATAGAGATGTTTTGAGAAGCTGCCCAAGTCCATATCTGGATTGTCTGTCGACAGAGGTGATAAGAACCAGTTCGTCCTTGTTTGTTCAGGTAATACATTGGAACCTTGTTTGTGCGAATGAGTGTTATCAAATTTACGATGTGGTCTTGGAAAGCTTTGAAGGCATTCCAGATTGCTCGCAATTCCAGGAGATTGATATGATGTCATTTTTCTCATGGGAACCAAGAGCCCTGTGTGTGGAGACCATCAAGGTGAGCACCCCAACAAATTGGAATACTTGGAAATGTTTTGAAGTGGTTCAGTGGATTCCTTATTTTTAGGTCTTATGAGGTAAAGTTCCAAGGGTTAAGATCATGTCCATGGAAACCCCCAATGTGGGGTTCTGCAAGGATCACCTCTGTCACCCATGTTGTTTAACATTCTCATGAGTTCATTAGGCAAAATATTTTGTCAGCTGAGATATAAAGTCCTTATATATACAGAAGATGATATCACAGTTCTTCTTCTGATATTATCCTCTGTAGCTGAAATGTCCCAGAAGGTAGTGGACTATTTAAATTTACTTGAACAATAGATTCAGGCTCACTATTTGAAACTAAACAAGGATTAAATGAAGTTTTTATTAATAGGACAGGATGAAATATATATAATGATGTATTAAAACTGAGTAATTCTAATTTCAAATTTGAATCGAGTCTGAAAGGAATTTTTCTGACAAGTTCTTTAATTATGGATAAGCAGATGAATGTAGTTATAAGGAAAGTGTTTTGCTGTTAAGAAAACTACATAGAATACGACATTATCTGCATCGATATCCCTCAATGCTCTACCCTCAGATTAGTGGTACAAAGCCTAATATTGTCTCAAATTGACTACTGTAATATTGTCTATCTGGGCAGTCAGAAAAATCTTTTGAAAAATCTGCAAACAGTACAGAATACAGCTGCTTGGCTTATTTTTTCCACCCATATAAAATAACAAAGTACCTTCTATGTTTGTAAAACTTCATTGGTTGCCAGTAGAGGCCTGCACACAATTTAAATTGTGCACAATAATCTATAAGATGTTACATAGATTTGTCCAAGAATACATGTTAGATTGGATTTGTTACTCAAGGAGTAGCAAGTCTCATATTCTACGTAATACCTTATCTTATCTTAGTAGAGGAGTGGCCTAGTGGTTAGGGTGGTGGACTTTGGTCCTTAGGAACTGAGTGCAATTCCCACTTTAGGCACAGGCAGCTCCTTGTGACTCTGGGCAAGTCACCTAACCCTCCATTGCCACATTGAGCCTGCCATGAGTGGGAAAGCACAGGGTACAAATGTAACAAAATAAATCTTTACACTTTCCAAACCCTAGGGGAATCCGTCTGAAAAGAACATTTTCAATGGGATTCCTTTATCTGGCATCAACTGTTTGGAATGTGATTCCATATCACATTAGGAAGCTGCAGAATTATCTATTATTTAGATGCTTGCTATTAGCTCATAAAAATGCTGATTGTGATGTTTATCCCAAAAGACGTCTGTTTTCTTGATTTCTAGAATCCACATGGTATAGGCGGAATATAAGAATTTTTTATAATGTAGTATAGTGAAAATAGAGACAGTTGAATTACAGGGAACATTATTGAATTCATACCTTTTGCTCTAGGGCTCCACAGGTTTGAACGATGAATTAGATTAGGTGACATTGATTTGAAGTGGCCCTAATGGCTGATTTGTTGTGTGTCGTCATGCAATCCACTACTTTAAATAATATAGTGCCATTTTGTTCTCTTTCTGCAGCAGTGAAGCATGGAATTCAATTAAGAAGCTTGAGTGAAGATTCATATCTGTAGACCTGTGAAATAGAAGGGTGTTTTTCTGAAGAGGACTTTATTTGAATATATACTGCACCAGCAAGCTTTTCTCCATTTCTGGCCGATTGGCATACAGCTTTACTTTCTGTGGTGGTATTCCCCTCTGCTTTGTTACGTAAAATAAAACAATAAAATACAAACCAACCAAAGACATTGTTAAAATGCCAAGCTTTCAAATCTCTTTTAAAAGTGGAATAACATTGACTGCAGTGCATGTCCATAGGGATCTCATCCAAACCCCCGGGACAAAGTTGATGCTAATCTAAGCCCATTTGGGATTTGAAACAAGTTCAGGGACTACTGTCCTGACACACAATTGTCAATGCGGACGATGTTCGCTACTTTTGCATATCCTCTCCTGAAGAAGTAACGAAACAGTGAGAATTCTATAACTGTCGAGAGAGTGACTTAAAAGAATAATTTGTGTGGATCTTGAAAGGTCTATACTTATATTATACCATTTTTTTGCTAAGGAACCCACTGAGGTGCCTCTTTAATGAGGTTTTCTTTTCCCTCCTGGATTGGACGCTAAGTAACCTTTTTGGCTACATGGTATTTCGTAATCCTGTTTTTTTCCCCCCCATCTGAATTGTACTTTTTCATTCTTCCGTTATATGACATTACATCCATTGGGTCTATTAGATATTATCTGTGCCCGTTGTTAATTAAATCTACATTAGCCCTACCCCGTTTTTTTACTATAGACTGGTTCAGTTTGTAAGTTTTTCGGAGGTGGTGGCTGGCCCATGATTGAAGCCTATACAGGTGTGTCCACTGAGTTGGTACCCTTGGCTAATGAGGCCTTTTATTTAAAACAATAATGATATATTTTCATATACAGCTCAGATAATTCTTATAACCTATTCAAGAGCAAATAGTTTTTTTAGTTTCTTATTGCTCGTAGCAAATTACTGAATTTTTATACACAATTGTAAAGAGCATTTAAGTTGAAGATCAAGTTTGTTACCGATAAGTCCTTAGTTGAGACATTTCTATTTGTGCATATGGTGACTGAAAATAAGCCATAATTTGGAAATAGTCATGACATTGAAACACTTGTTTTGAAAATACTTTCTTGTAAAAGGAACAATGATTAAAGTCTTGAGAGTCTGACAACGTAGCACATTACTACAGAAAATCTGTAGGTTGCTGCTTTTACTGTCACAATATTTAACGAACGATATTAGTTTTATGAGAGTATTTGAGGGTGATGTTTACCGTTATAAAATATGCCTATCCTAAGCACCGCTTCTGACACTTAACAAAGATACCCAGTTCTAAATCAGAGCTCATAATGCACAAACATACCTATGATCTGAGATAATTGCATGCAAATTTAAGCACGCAATTTTCTCTGATCATGGGGTAGAAGTGCTCTCATTCACAATCCTCTTGCACTTGTTTGACATGTCTGGGCTGCCAAAAGCCCAGACCTGTCAAACACAGGGGCCTGGAGGTTCATGGGACCACCAGACCCTATCTACCCCCACCCAAGCCAAGTGAAATGGTGACTGGAGGTCTGGCGGACCTCCAGTCCCCCTGACCTGATCCCCTCCCCCCCCGACACAGGTTCAGTAGCCCCGGCAGGAATCCCAAGCTGACCCCCCTCCCCCCAGCAACAGGGGCTGGAGGTCCTGGTCCTCCTGACCCCCCCCAACACAGGTTCAGGGTGCTGGATATCCGGTGGGTCTCCAGCTCCCCCAACCTCCTTCAGCATTCCTGAGATGTCCCTGATGGCCCAGTGGGCTGCGGTCAATCCCCCACTCCCTACCTTGTTGGAGGAGTGAGGTGGTCTCCCTCCTCTTCCATCGGCGCCGCCTGAAAAATGGTGGCGCCCAGCCCTGCCCAGTATATCCTGGGATGTGTTTGCTTCTGATCATCGGCCCAAGCGTTCATAACGCAAACAGTGTGCTCCTCTTACAAACAGATTCCAGAATTGAGTCTACTTAGAGTACAGAGCACAGGTACAAGGAGAACTCTGGTTCACTCAGCTTGTTCACCCAGACATTGAGATATATGGTCACCTTACTTATGTTTGCAAGAGATGAGCAATCCATTTACACAGAAATCCAATTAGTATTGAAAAAAAAAATGGTTCTAAGAAGCTCTTGTGTAATTTCAATTAGAATGGCTCCAACACAGATCACTGTAGTCTAAATTCTTTTCACTGTGACATCACTTTACCTTTCCTGCCCTTCAAAGCAGTGGGCTGCGGTCACTATCCATTTGTCATTTAAAAGAGAGCCCCCACACATATGAACATAATCTGAGAATGAAGGCTTTTGGATACTGACTAGCCAAGGCCAAGCCCCAGGTAGTGAATCTGTCCCTCCCACAATACGGGAACTTCTTGCCACACCAAAAAGGGGCCGTTTGCTGCATTCTGCAAAGAACAGAGAAAGAGGGTATGTCAAGAGCCATCGGTAGCAATACTAAAAAAACAGGGGCCAGTATACTGTATATCATTACCATGCAACCAGAGACCCAGTGATAAGACAGCTGTTAGGCAAGAGTTCCAGGCATAGCACTAGAGTTCATAGTTCATCTTTATTTACTATACCGCAAATAATACAAATATCTAAGTGGTTTACATGAAAAATGTAATTCAAAGGAATAGACGAGAAAAAGGGAACATAAACAGAAGGGAGGCCTAGGTTAAATTATACTAAACTTAATAATAAAAAGGGGCGGGAAGAATTTGGGAAGTCAAGTTAACAATCATACCAAGATACAGAAGGAGGGGAGGGAGTGAACAGAGACAAGACAGAGGAAGTTATGCTGTAGCAGGTAGAGTCCTAAGATGTTAAAGAAGACAACTTAAGATGGTAAAGAATAAGCTACAATGACATAATGTGCTTTGAATGAAGCCTTACGTTTTTTAAATGTTAATTCAGAACAGAGATCTAAAGGGAGAGCATTCCATAATGCAGGCACAACTACACTAAAGGAAGACGAACAAGCCAAATGTGAACGTATTTGCAAAAAAAATGAAGGGACAACCCAAAGATGTTGGTAGGCTGAATGAAGAGTGCATGACGGGGTGTAAGGGATAAGAAAATGAAAAAGAAATGACGGGATACCAGAACGCAGAATCTGACGAGTAAGAATATTCGTGCAGTCAGGGGGCCCTAAGTTCTTCAGGGCTGCAGCGCTAGGGACCTAGGCCCAGCAATGGCAACAGCCAAGCATAGCAATACTGTAGACCCAGAGTTGCAGGCACAGCCATGGCATTGCTCTGCAGCCAACAGCCTGAACAGAGGAGTCTTGCTGAGCAGGGGTGTAGCCAGACAGCAGATTTTGGGTGGGCCTAGAGCAAGAAGTGGGTGGGTACCAAATGTTCTCTCCCCCACCCCCACATCAAAAAAATATCTCAGCTGATGGGAAAATGCATCTCTCCAGTCTCCACCTTGGTAGTCTGCAGCAGGCATGCGCTGAAAACTGAGCATGCAAAGGTGCCAGTATTGTGGAGAGCAGCATTTTCATTACCATGTGCTACTGTTGGATGGGCCTAAGCCCTAAGTGGGTGGGCCCTGGCCCACCTGTGGCTACGCCACTGTTGCTGAGCCAGGTATTCAGGCAGAGCAGTACAATCAGAGGGCCCAGATGCGGAAACCCCGTAGAATGAATGAGTGACCATGACTGGATGACGGACAGATGAGTACATCTTCCATCCATGTTGCCACTTGTGCTCTTACCCCTGGACATACAAAACCAAGGAAGGAAGAAGAGCAGCAACAGCAGCAGGGACTCCATCTCATGTTAGTGACTCTTCCAGGCTTAGAACTCCTGGTGGAGGGAAACTCCGCTGTCATAGACTTTGTGACTTCAACAGGGAGTGATGACACTTTCAGAACCAAGAACCCTTAAGAATAAATGGTTCCAGGTTCCCAGATATGGTTTGGAATTACAATGACACATTTTCCAGTACTTCTTTCTTAAAATATAGACAGTCCTTCTCTTGTTCTCCCCTCTTCCCCCAACCTTTGCCAATATGTATTTTGCATTATGGAGATGAGCTGGATGTAACCGCAGAAGCTGGTTACTACGTTTATACATTTGAAAAGCTGAAAAGTTAATTAAAGATAAAATTATAAAATTGAAAATTTATTATTTTTTTTTTTGTTCAATCAGTTTTTATTGATTTTATATTAGAAATTTAGTACCAATGACAATAACAGTTAACAAAAAGGTCAATGTACTCTGACTATATATATATATATATATATATACATATATGTATATACGTATGAAGCATGCATGCATATCAGATGTTATAGTATTAGTGCCAATATATGAATAGTACCTGTTCATTAATTAAGTTAATTATTACCTAACTGGATGAATATTTAATCACCGTAGACCAAATTTTATTATATGCCATGAGGGAACCACATTTCTCTGCTGCTACTTTTTTGTATTTAGCTGTTAGACATACTGAATTCCACCACATTTCGTATTTACAAAGTTAACCTACGAAATGTGGTGGAATTCAGTATGTCTAACAGCTAAAGATTTTACAATCTTTCCAGTTTTGACATATCAATTTTATAGCCACTTGGATCAATATACGTGGAGGGGCATAATCGAACGGAAACGTCTATCTCCATGGGCGTTTATTTCCGAGAACGGGTCCGTGAAGGGGCGGACCGAACCGTATTTTCGAAAAAAATAGACGTCCATGTTTTATTCGACAATTTGTGAGCTGGGCGTTTTTGTTTTTCAGTGATAATGGAAAATGAAAGCGCCCAGCTCAAAAACGAATAAATCCAAGGCATTTGTTCGTGGGAGGGGCCAGGATTCGTAGTGCACTGGTCCCCCTCACATGCCAGGACACCAACTGGGCACTTTTACAAAAAAAAAAAAAAAAAAAAAGGTAAAAGAGCTCCCAGGTGCATAGCACCCTTCCCTTGTGTGTTGAGCCCCCCAAATCCCCCTCAAAACCCACTGCCCACAAGTCTACACCATTACTATAGCCCTAAGGGGTGAAGGGGGGCACCTACATTTGGGTACAGTGGGTTTGGACGACTAAGCATTAAGCAGCACAATTGTAACAGGTAGGGGGGGGATGGGCCTGGGCCCACCTGCCTGAAGTCCACTGCACCCCCTAACAACTGCTCCAGGGACCTGCATACTGCTGCCAGGGAGGTGGGTATGACATTTGAGGGTGAAAATAAAAAGTTGTGAAACATCATGTTTTGTGGTGGGAGGGGGTTAGTGACCACTGGGGGAGTCAGGGGAGGTCATCCCCGATTCCCTCTGGTGGTAATCTGGTCATTTAGGGCACTTTTTGGGGCCTTATTCGTGAAAAAACAGGGTCCAGGAAAAGTGCCCTAAATTCTAGCTACAAACGCATACTTTTTTTTCCATTATCGGCGAAAGGCGCCCATCTCTCCTCGGCCGATAACCACGCCCCAGTTCCACCTTCGCCACGCCTCCGACACGCCCCACGTCAACTTTGTACGCTTCCGCGATGGAGTGCAGTTGAAAACGTCCAAAATGGGCTTTCCATTATACCGATTTATTCGTTTTTGTGAGATAAACGTCTATCTCCCGATTTGGGTCGAAATCTAGGCGTTTTTCTCTTTCAATTATAAGGTGGATAGTAGCTGAATTATATGTGGTGGTAATATATTATTAATATCGAATTCCCCTGCAATTATCATTTTGTAAGTTAAAGATATAAACTATCCAAGATATCAAAAGATGCATCCAATCGTTGCTGGTCCTGTTGTAAAAATCTAGGAACTTTGGGCCACTTAATACATCGTTGCCCATTACTGGATGAATATTGGTCCCACATAGAACATGTATTATTTTCTTAATACAACAGTATAAAATTACACAGCATTATGCAGCAACATTTATTACTTTATTTTCAGCCAAATTAAAGGCATTACTTTTTAATAGTGATTTATTTGTAACAACAACTTGAATTGCCAGTAACCAGCAACAATCTACTATAATGTGGTGGGGTGATAGCATTGTTTTTAAGAACATAACAATTGCATACCGGTTCAGATCAAAGATTCACTTAGCCCTGAATCCTGTTTCCAACAGGCGGCCAATCCAAGTCACAAGTGCCTGGCAGAATCCCATAAAGCAGAAAGATTTTATGCCAACAACCCCAGAAATAAACATGAGCTTTCCCCCCCGAGTCTACCTTAACAACAGTTTATGGACTTTAAAGGAGCACAGATTGAGTCAGTCTGGGTTTTACTTCCATCGAGGTAAAAGTTTATGCAAATTATAGTAATCGGGTGTACCGATGACGAAGTTTGCGTTATTGACACTGCCATATTAACATGATTTTGGCAGTAAACACTACTGAGGTCCCCTAAAAAAGTGAACGAATCATTTAGTTGTGGTAACGTGAAGAAGAATGAGAGATGCTGAATATGTCATTTGAAAGAACATATGAGTAAGAAGCTGGGTCCCAAAAACCAAAAAATTGTTCTTTATCTGTAGGATAGTGGGACTGCTGAAGATTTGTTTTTTTGATATAGCCACTGAATAGGCTCCTTTTTCTGGAGCCATATGGTAACCCTACTCCAGGAGCTTGGCCAAAGTTGATATTCTTTGTCTTATTTTCTATTCCTTTCCTAATCGTTCCTAACATTCTCTTTGCTTTTTTGGTCACCACTGCTCGCTGAGTAGGCTGTTAATGTAAGAGCATTACTAAATATAAGGTTACTCTTTTCAAATAAAGGAGGAAAAAACGCCTCAAGAAAAAGCTTTTCCCACGATTATAGGTGGGATAAAAGCTATCATTTCATCATCATGGGCATCACAAAAAAAACCTCCTCTACTTAATTATTTAAATTATATCTTTTTAAATTAATTATATTCTTACTGTCCACTTTGCCAGAGATAAAGCAAAGATTGTCCACTCTGCTTTATCTCTGGCAAAGTGGACAGTAAGAATATAATTAATTTAAAAAGATATAATTGAAATAATTAAGTAGAGGAGGTTTTTTTTGTGATGCCCATGATGATGAAATGATAGCTTTTATCCCACCTATAATCGTGGGAAAAGCTTTTTCTTGAGGCGTTTTTTCCTCCTTTATTTGAAAAGAGTAACCTTATATTTAGTAACTGGGTTCTGTATTTATATGGTTTCATGATTTATTAGATTGAACCAGTTTCCTACTGATATTTTTAGTTAATGTAAGAGCATTCACATGCAATCTTACTGTTTGGAATACAGGGCGCAGCCTTGAAACTGACTGCTGAGAAGTCCATGTGCACTTTTCAGAGACTGTAAAAGTGCTTTGAAGATTTGGTTATTCAGCTGTACCTTCTCATAAATTTTCACTACTACTTTTGATAAGGTTAGCACCCTTGGCCCAAAAAAAGAAGCTGCTAATCCCTGAACTACAATCCCCAGAAGCCCTTGCAAAAAAGAAAGAGCAGGGTAGCCCTAAAAGGGTAGAAGGGATTTCTAACTCCAGCAGGGGGAGAAGTGGCTCCGTGCAAGGTGAGCCAGTTACTCCCTTCCCCACTAGAGGGAGAAGAAGGGAAGAAGCCCAGTTCCCTTGGCTGCATAGGCAGTATATAATTCCCCCCCAGCTGTGAGAAGGGAGGGTCAGATTTCCTGGAAGTTCCCAGCAACCAGGAGAGAGAGGAGTCTTATTCAAGGAAGGAATCCATGGAGCAGGGATGTAGCCAGATGGTCAAATTTGGGTGGGCCTGGGCCCAAGGTGGGAGGGCATAGAATTCACATCTCCCCCAAACCCCCTCTGGTTTACTCCTCTCTCCACCCTTCCCTGCCCACAAACCCCAAATATTAAATACTTGAGCAGGCGGGGATCCCCAAACCCTGCTTCCTGAAGATTTCCTCCTCCTCCTGGAGCAGCCAGCACTCTTCCAAACGGCAGCCAGCAGCACTTGCCTCAAACTGATGCTGCTACCGGCTTGTCGTGCATGCTCAGTGCTTATGCATGTGTGACAACTGAGCATGTGCAGAAGAGCCGGTCTCCAGGCAAGTGCCGCTGGCTGACATTTGGAAGAGCGCTGGTGCCCAAGGAGAGAAAATCTTCAGCTGGCAAAGCTTGGGGATCCCCACCAGCCACAGCAAGAGTGTCACAATTTTAGGTGGGACTGAGTCCAAAGTGGGTGGGCCCTGGCCCACCCAGGCCCACCTGTGGCTACCCCACTGCCATGGAGTACGTGGAGGAGGGAGAAAGCCTGCCACTAGATCTTCCCTGCCTGGAAGAGCACACTACCATGGAGTGGGAGACTACAAATGCAGCCCTTTCCAGCACATAAGGGCAGTGCGGGAGATTGTAAGCTCTTCTGAGCAGGGACCGTCCTTATTCGTTAATTTGTACAGCGCTGCGTAACCCTAGTAGCGCTCTAGAAATGTTAAGTAGTAGTAGTAGTAGGTCACAGATGTGGAGGTGCTGTGAAGAGGGAAGTGAACTGCCAGCCCTGCTCACTGCAGGGCATCATGCGTGCTATGAAGAGGAAAGGTGAATGAAGTATTGTTTTCCTTTGTGGAGATTTTTCTATGAGAGTTTGTTGGAACTGTGCTGTTATAGAGAAAAGCAGGTGGAACTGTTAAAGTACCTTTCTTAGGGGGGAAAAGGTCCCCTCTTGGACAGAAGAGGGTAACCCCCACCCGGCCTTTGGCCCAACTAAATTGGGCCAGTGTTTTTCTTGAACCAGGCCTGGACTTTTGGGAACTGCATTGGGATTCTGTGTGTGGAACTGAACTTGAAATAAAACATTTTGCAGTATTGTACCTTACCGGAAACCTGTGTGAGGAACAGGACTTCCGACTACAATCCAGAGCGGAAGGGGTGGACCCCTCTAAATACTACTACTGCATTTCTGTAGTACTACTAGATGTAAGCAGTACTGTACATATTATGGACCAAATTCTATAAATAGCACTGAAAAATCAGCGCAAAAAAAATAATGCACTAAGCGCTATTCTATAAAAGATGTTGAAAGTTAGGTACCATTTATAGAACATAACATAGTAACATAGTAGATGACGGCAGAGAAAAACCTGTACGGTCCATCCAGTCTGCCCAACAAGATAAACTGATATGTGCTACTTTATGTGTATACCTGACCCTGATTTACATCTGCCATTTTCAGGGCACAGACCGTAGAAGTCTGCCAAGCACTAGCCCTGCCTCCCACCCACTAGCCCGCCTCCCACCACCGGCTCTGCCACCCAATCACCGCAAAGCTTCTGAGGACCCATTCCTTCTGAACAGGATTCCTTTATGTTCATCCCACGCATTTTTGAACTCCGTTACCGTTTTCATCTCCACCACCTCCCGCGGGGGGGGGGGGGGGGGGGGGGCATTCCAAGTATCCACCACTCTCTCTGTGAAGAAATACTTCCTGACATTTTTCTTGAGTCTGCCCCCCTTCAATCTCATTTCATGTCCTCTAGTTCTACCGCCTTCCCATCTATGGAAAAGGTTCCTTCCTCCTCCTATGGTCCACCATCTTCCTCCTCTCTTCCTGCTTTCCATATTTATAACACCAGGCTTCCCAAGGCAGATTGCAACAGTTAACATGAACCCATCAAGAAACAGGATATCCTCACGGAAATTTGTACATCTGTATTATATAGAACAGTGTAGAAAAATGAGCACAAAAATACAGTGTTTATTAGTACTGTTTCTACCAGCTACAATAATTTTTAGGCTGTTTTAGTGATATTCAATTGTTATTTCATTATATTTATATCTACATATGGGAAGCTTTCAAATAACTTGAAAAAAGCTATAAAAAATATATATTTTATCCTCCACCTTTTAAGGCACTGCCTATCCAAGTAGAACAGCTTTAGACTTTTTACAGGTGGACCACGCATAGGCAGTCCCTTATTTTTAATGATCTTTGGCTGTTGAATTCAATAGCGTTTATTATTGCTTTGGGTCAAAGGTCTAGATAGCCTCCCCTGTCTCCTGCTTTATCTAACCTTCTTGCCTTCAACCCCCTTCCCCGAGTCCAGCACCACTTTCCGTTTCCCCCTCTTTATCTCCACCCCCACCTAAATCCAGCACTACTTTGTTTCTTCCTCTCTCTCCCTCCTCAGTCCTTTACCACTTACTTCTCCCTCCAGAGTCCTTCTCTCTCTCGTCCCTCACCCCTTCGAAGTCCAGCGCTCCTTTCTGTGTCCCCTCCGGACCGTCAAACCGGCTTCGTTTAACAGCCGCTGCACTGCAGCGATAGCACATTGCCAGAGCCGGCGTCAGATCCTTCCCTACGCGTCTTGCTCTAACTCAGACTGTCACTTCCTGTCTGCACGAGGGTGGGACTCGTGAGTGACACAAGCAGAGGGAAGGATCTGACGTCCGGGGCTCAATCAAATAGTAACTTGGCTGTTGCTGCAGGAGATATTAAAAACGAAGTAGGCTTAGTCTTCTTGAGGTGTCGGGAGGGAGGGCGTACGATGGAGTGGGAGAAAGCACAATTTTTTTTAAAAATCCGTCAGCCCCGCCGGACGCTGGTTCAAAAATCCATAGGCGCCATTTTTTTTAATAATCTGTTTGGGGGCGCGACCACTCCCCCTGCACCCCACCTAGCTACGCTACTGGTTCCCATTCAAGTTTTGTCTAAATATTTTATTTCTAATTTGTGATCCCTTGTTCTGGATTTGGTGAAGGTCTGTTGGTGTGATAGTAATGGCAGGTGGGAAGGAGAGGGAATCGGGGAGGGGTGCTCTCCGTTATTTTCTGACCTGGGCCCAAGCAGGTCTAACACCAGTCCTGACCCTTGCTGTATAGCTGGTGAGGATCCCCAAGCATCCCCAGCTAATGACCTCCTCCAAAGACGGCATGTGTGGGCTGCTGGCATCAGTGGCTTAGGGTCATTGCTGCTGCCTGCCAAGCTTGGTAAAAGAGTTCTGGCCACCTTCAGAGAAAGTTTTCAGCTGACAGAGCTTGGGGATCCTCATTAGCTAAAGTATTTATATTTTGAGGTGGGGGTAGGGCAAGGCAGAGAAAAGTTTGTGCCCACCCAATTTGGGCTCAGGTCATCCCAAAACTGGCTGTCTGTGGCTACACCACTGTTTCAGTCAACGAATAGTTAAGCTCTGGAACTCTTTGCCAGAGGATGTAGTAACATCCAGCTATCTGGGTTTAGAAAAGGTTCTGGAGCTTATCCAGTCTCCCTTTCCCTGGGCTTGTTTTGTAGTGCTGGCAACACAGCACCCATCAGTCTTGCATATCAGGGTATCAAACATATAAATGGCGAGTGTCGTACTCACTCGCAAATGCGCAGTAGAGACCCTCTCTGCCCCGCCCCCGCATCAATACGTGATGATGGGGGCGGAACAGAGAGGGTCTCTACTGCGCATTTGCGAGGGACGAAACCGCCGTCGCTAGCGCTCCCCCCACCCTCCACCCGGCTGGGCCCTCGCTCCGCTATTGAAACAGCGAGGGAACACAGCACACAGCTCTGCTGAGCTGCCGTCCTTCCTTCTTCCTCTCTGCCTGTGTCCCGCCCTCGACGACGTTACATCACACGAGGGCAGGACACAGGCAGAGAAGAAGAAGGAAGGCCGACGGCAGCTCAGCAGAGCTGTGTGCTGCGTTCCCTCGCTGTTTCAATAGCGGAGCGAGGGCCCGGGCCGGATGGAGGGGTGGCGGCGACTCGGGAGGGGGGGGCAGCTCGGCGGCGGGGGGGGGGGGCCTTGCAGCGGCGATGGGAAGGGGCTTTCAACCCCCTCTTTCCTACACTAGCCCGTTTTTTATGGGCTCAATGGCTAGTCTATACATATTAGACAAAATGCAGACATCTAACTTAGTATGGCAAACAACATCAAACATTTATAGTCCCAATTTTCTTTCCAAAACAGCAACACATTTTTGCTGCATTGGCAACATTTATGCACAGTAGTTCCAGATGCAGCATTCTTTGTTTGAAAGCAGGAATGAACTGTTCTGTCCCTTGTGCTTAGGGCGGTGGCCAGCACTCCTTAGCTTACCTCTGGAGCAGGGCCAGGATTTGTTCAAGGATCAGGTGCTGGGCCTGCTGCTCCGAGTCCTGCAGCATGACAGACTGTGTATCAGAAACATGTTCCAGGAGCTGCAGATGTGGGTCCACATCACTGGGGCCAGCTGCTGGAGCCGTGGCCTCCCCAGCTGGGCCTTCAAGCAGACGGAGGGTGGGCTCTTCTGCTGCCCCTGGGTCCTCCCCCTGGGTTAGGGTGTGTGGCACCTCTAGTGTGTTTTTTTCTAGCAAAAAAGGTGCCGGTACTCAAATGCCAGGCCACCCTTCAGGGGTGGGGTGATCACTTAGGGACCCCACCCCACAATAGCCAGGCCCCCTGCAACCAGTTACAGAATCTATGACAAGGCAGAATTGGTGTGTAGAGCCTGAGCTCTTTCATTAAAACTTGGGGACCATGCGTCAATTTTAGCAGACAGTGGAAAAGGTGCCGGTACTCAGTACCCCCAAGTACCCCCTCAAAAAAAGCCCTGGGCACCTCCCAGGCACCAGAGTCAACCACTATTATGATAAACAACCTTAGCTCCCCTTTTACTAAGGGACGGAAAGCCTAACGCAGGTTTACCGCTCGCTAAACAGGAAGTACTGCCGGGCTACCACAGCAGCCCAGTGGTACTTCCCACCCCTAGCGTGCCATCATATCCAGCGCTTGCTACAAAAATATATTTATTTTTGTAATGCCAGAGTATACCCTGATATTACTAGCCATTATCCACTTTCCTACATACTCACTTAGGACTTATTTTCAAAGCATTTAGACTTACAAAATTCCATAGGCTACTATTGGGCTCATTTTCGAAAGAGGAGGACGCCCATTTTTCGACATAAATCGGAAGATGGGCATCCTTCTCACAGGATCGTCCAAATTGGTATAATTGAAAGCCAATTTTGGACATCCCTAATTGCTTTCCAGCACAGGGATGGCCAAAGTTCAAGGGGGCATATTGGAGGCGTAGCGAAGGTGGGACTTGAGCGTGCCTAACACTAGGACATCCTCGACCCATAATGGAAAGAAACAAGGATGTCCCTGATGAACACTTGGACGACTTTATCTGGTCGTGTTTTTCTTACGACCAAAGCACAAAAAGGTGCCCAAACTGACTGAGAGAATCAGGGATGACCTCCTGTTACTCCCCCAGTGGTCACTAACCCCCTCCCACCCAAAAAAATCATCTTTAAAAATATTATGTGCCAGCCTCAGATGTCATGCTCAGGTCCATGACAGCAGTATGCAGGTCCCTAGAGCAGTTTTACTGGGTGCAGTGCACTTCAGGCAGGTGGACCCAAGCCCACCCCCCCCTACCTGTTACATTTGTGGAGGAAACAGTGAGACCTCCCCTTACTCCCTCAGTGGTTACTAATCCCCTCCCACCCCCGAAAATGTGATTAAAAACATTACTTACCAGCTTCTATGCTAGCCTCAGATGTTATACTCAGGTCCATTACTACTACTACTATTTAACATTTCTAGAGCGCTACAAAGTGTACGCAGCGCTGTACAAACACAGAAGAAAGACAGTCCCTGCTCAAAGAGCTTACAATCTAATAGACAAAAAGTAAAGCATTTAAATTTAAAATATTTAAGCAGTCAAGCACAAGAGAACAGTCACAGAAGGACTGAAGATGTTGAAGGGTGGTCAGTGTGATTAGGTGTAACTCTGGTTGGAGTAGTGGGAGAAGGTGATAGAAGAATAGAAATGGGTGAGGTAAAGTAATGAGTGGGTTGATAGGGAGGTTATATAAGACATGTCACTCTAGGGGTGGGTGGGTAGAGGGGTAGGGTGGGTGGAAGCAGGAGAAGGTATTCTCTGCAGCCTATCTGTGAGATGGAAAATGCTCTCTGAAGCTGCTGCTGCTATAAGTTGTTAGTTTTCTCTCCCTGAAAGAGATCCAAGCCACACCCACGAAGTTCAAACTGTCAATGGGGAGGGTGAGGGGAGGAAATGGCAGTGCTTGATGAAAAAGAGAGCTCAGTTTGATAGGAGATATACTATAGGTTGTCATTCTGAGGCCAGGCTAAGTCTAAAGCAGGAGAAGGTATTCTCTGCAGCCTATCTGTGAGATGGAAAATGCTCTCTGAAGCTGCTGCTATAAGTTGTTAGTTTTCTCTCCCTGAAAGAGATCCAAGCCACACCCACGAAGTTCAAACTGTCAGTGGGGAGGGTGAGGGGAGGAAATGGCAGTGCTTGATGAAAAAGAGAGCTCAGTTTGATAGGAGATATACTATAGGTTGTCATTCTGAGGCCAGGCTAAGTCTAAAGCAGGAGAAGGTATTCTCTGCAGCCTATCTGTGAGATGGAAAATGCTCTCTGAAGCTGCTGCTATAAGTTGTTAGTTTTCTCTCCCTGAAAGAGATCCAAGCCACACCCACGAAGTTCAAACTGTCAATGGGGAGGGTGAGGGGAGGAAATGGCAGTGCTTGATGAAAAAGAGAGCTCAGTTTGATAGGAGATATACTATAGGATGTCATTCTGAGGCCAGGCTAAGTCTAAAGCAGGAGAAGGTATTCTCTGCAGCCTATCTGTGAGATGGAAAATGCTCTCTGAAGCTGCTGCTATAAGTTGTTAGTTTTCTCTCCCTGAAAGAGATCCAAGCCACACCCACGAAGTTCAAACTGTCAGTGGGGAGGGTGAGGGGAGGAAATGGCAGTGCTTGATGAAAAAGAGAGCTCAGTTTGATAGGAGATATACTATAGGATGTCATTCTGAGGCCAGGCTAAGTCTAAAGCAGGAGAAGGTATTCTCTGCAGCCTATCTGTGAGATGGAAAATGCTCTCTGAAGCTGCTGCTATAAGTTGTTAGTTTTCTCTCCCTGAAAGAGATCCAAGCCACACCCACGAAGTTCAAACTGTCAATGGGGAGGGTGAGGGGAGGAAATGGCAGTGCTTGATGAAAAAGAGAGCTCAGTTTGATAGGAGATATACTATAGGATGTCATTCTGAGGCCAGGCTAAGTCTAAAGCAGGAGAAGGTATTCTCTGCAGCCTATCTGTGAGATGGAAAATGCTCTCTGAAGCTGCTGCTATAAGTTGTTAGTTTTCTCTCCCTGAAAGAGATCCAAGCCACACCCACGAAGTTCAAACTGTCAGTGGGGAGGGTGAGGGGAGGAAATGGCAGTGCTTGATGAAAAAGAGAGCTCAGTTTGATAGGAGATATACTATAGGATGTCATTCTGAGGCCAGGCTAAGTCTAAAGCAGGAGAAGGTATTCTCTGCAGCCTATCTGTGAGATGGAAAATGCTCTCTGAAGCTGCTGCTATAAGTTGTTAGTTTTCTCTCCCTGAAAGAGATCCAAGCCACACCCACGAAGTTCAAACTGTCAGTGGGGAGGGTGAGGGGAGGAAATGGCAGTGCTTGATGAAAAAGAGAGCTCAGTTTGATAGGAGATATACTATAGGATGTCATTCTGAGGCCAGGCTAAGTCTAAAGCAGGAGAAGGTATTCTCTGCAGCCTATCTGTGAGATGGAAAATGCTCTCATTAGAGCAGCATGCAGGTCCCTGGAGTAGTCTAGTGGTGGTAGCAGTGGACTGCAGACAGGTGGACGCAGACCCATACCTCCCCCTACCTGTTACACTTGTGGTGGAAATTGTGAGCCCTCCAAAACTCATCAGAAACCCTCTGTACCCATATATAGGTGCCCCTTCACCCATAAGGTCTATTGTAGTGGTGTACAGTCATTGATAGTGGGCTTTTGGGGGGGGGGGGGGGGCTTAGCAGACAACATAAAGGAGCAATGGTGAGATGTGTATCTGGGAGCATTTATTTGAAGTTCACTGCAGTGAACCCTAGGGTGTCCCATTGCTCTCCTGGGATGTCTATGTGGCCATGTGGCCAGTCTACAAAGAATGCTAGCTCCTCCTACATCCCAATAGCTTGATTTTGTACGTTTTCCACTTTTAAAAAAATATAGACGTTTTTCTGTTTTGAAAATGGCTAGATTTCCCACTTAAATTTTGGACTTAGACGTTATATCGAAAATGCCCCTCCATGTAACTTTGTAATTCTAAGTGCTTTGAAAATACACCTCCTAGTCATCTACTCATTAGATATTTAACATTCAACATCATGTCATTATCTGTCCATCTGTTGTATATCCATTATCACCCTCTGATTTTCTATATGTAACCTGGTTTTGCAGTCCAAGCTAGCTCAGGTCCCACGCAGGCCACAAAGTACAGTTTCTCTTTACCACCACCAGATGTGTCAGGGGACCACACTCACAGTTCCAGTTCATCTGTAGTCAAGCTTGTGAGTGGGTCAATGGGCTGGAATAGCAATCCAGGGTGTTGGGAGTTTGAGAACTATGATACTGCTTTACTTTCAGTCATGGAACAAACGTTCTCGCTCTTTCGCCATAAATCACTCCGCACTCCAGGAGTTTGATTGAAATGCAACCCAACTTTACTCGGAACTTCTGCAACCAGCAGTCAACCACTAGAGGACAGATTGATCCTGATACATTCTGGCAACAGATCTACAAAAACGAATGGATAGCATAGACAGATTCCAAACACTATCTCCAAAATTGGGACGACAGATGCAGGAACATACTAGACGAAATTGCACCACTACAAACAAGAAACACACGAAGACACAGCTCAATATCTTGGTTCAACGAAGAACTGAAAAAAACTAAAAACACAAGTTAGGAGACTCGAACGCGCATGGCAAAAAATGAAAAATGACCATACACTCAAAGCTTGGAAACAAATGCAAAGAAAATGCAAATACACAATAAGACAAACCAAAAGAGCATATTACAAAACCAAAATAGGACCAGACTACAAAGACACACATAAACTCTACCAACTCATGAATAACCTAATAGACACCACACCGGTGACCACAGACAGCACAGACACCCCATCGGCTGACCAACTGGCCAAATACTTCAATGAGAAAATTATAAAACTTCGATCCACATTACCACACAATACCACTGATCACGAAAAATTTATGGATTGCCTTGACCCAACTCCCGGTGAACACCCAGCAGATCGAACCTGGAATGACTTCGATCTGCTAACCGAAGAAACCATCATTCAAGCACTGAACAAATTCTCCAAAACACACTCCAAACTGGATATTTGCCCCAGTAACCTGATAAGGTCCGCCCCCAAATGATTCATAACAGACCTTACCTCACACCTGAACTACATGCTACAACACGGACTCTTCCCCAAGGATAAAGGAAATATGTTACTTACACCCATTCACAAAGACTTAAAGAAGAAATTAAATGACACAACCAACTACCGACCAGTAGCATCCATCCCTCTGATAATAAAACTACTGGAAAGTATGGTAACAAAACAACTCACCGAATACCTGGACAAGTTCACAATACTACATGAATCACAGTCAGGATTTCGATCCAACCATAGCACTGAAATAGTGCTAACCACTCTCATAACCAAATTTAAGCAACTAATCGCAACTGGGAACAATGTCCTACTCCTACAAATCGATATGTCCAGCGCGTTTGACATGGTCAGCCACCAAATACTCTCGAACATCCTAGACTACTTCGGGATTGGAAGAAGATGGTTTACAGGCTTCTTAACAACAAGAACTTATCAAGTGACTTCCAAATCAAAAACATCAACACCATGGAAACCTGAATGCGGAGTACCACAAGGATCACCGCTCTCACCAACCGTTTTCAACCTCATGATGACACCATTAGCCAAGTCACTATCCGACCAAGGACTTAACCCGAACATATATGGATGAATGGAGGGGGCAGGGGAGAGAGGAGCATGGATGGACATGGATGGGAGGGATGGGCCTAGGGAGAGAGGAGAAATTGCTGGACATAGAGGGGAGGGGAGGGAAGAGAGAGGAAGAAGATGAGATGAGGGAAAAGGAAGAGAGGAGAAAAACTGCACATGGATGGAGAAAATAGGCAGAAGCTGGATCCACTGGACAGTCAAGTCTGCGGAGGACCCAGCTTTTACTTACGGATGTAGGACAAGAAATGAAGAAGAAAGGTGGAAAGTAAAGAAATAAATGGAAAGGAAGCCCTGGAAATGGAGTTAAGAGGACAGATAGCATCAGAATCGGATACTGGGCCAGCATGATCAAAAAAATAAAGTCACCAGACAACAAAGGTAGAAAAAAATCATTTTATTTTCATTATAGTGTTTGGAATATGTCCACTTTGAGAATCAGGTGTTCAACATTAAAAGTTTATATTTATTTATTTATGGCATTTTATCCCACATTAAACATGAATTAGGGTGTTTTGTGGCTGTACATGAGAATTGTGATATTATGATCCCTTGTTTCATATTGTTGACGGTCTGCATTTTCCGTATGGGTGGTATATTGGTGTATTAGGTTCTGCCCAGTGTAATATTTATGGTACAGTAAGGTTCTGAGTGTGTTTTTGCACAAAGTTGTGCATAGTGTTTTGCAGTTGAGCGATTGTAGTTAGTATATGCTTTGAGCAACCACTTTATTCTTTGACATATGATACATATCTAATATCAAAGGTATTAATTGTGACTTTTATTAATATTTTCTGTGTGTTATCAGACAATTATGGATTTAAGCTCCACCCATGGCCCCACCCCCTAGCCCCGCCCCCTTTAGCCTCCCCAAACAGTTGGGCCACCGACTGCCTATGCCTAACCCCCCCTACTATTCTGTACAGAAGAGTTAGTCACACAGCACCTTGGCTGTAGCCCTCCCCACACTGTACTGGAAAGAAGTGTTAGTCAAACAGCACTCTGCTACTTGTATATACTTGCTTTCATTTCTTCATCATTCATTTATTCTGCATTTTCTTTCCATGCCTCAAATTATATATATATAAAATAGACTGCAAATATCTTCCTTCGATTTGCTCATTTATTTAGGGCCCCGTTTACGAAGCCACGCTAGAGGTGCGTTAGCGTTTTTAGTGCGCCCTGTGTAGATGGGCGTCTACATAGTTAGCACGTGCTAAAAACACTAGCGCACCTTAACAAACAGGGACCTAAGTGGCCTGCACTGGTGTAGGTGCGTGTTTCGGATGTGCGCATGTCAATTTTTCAGCGTGCCTGGAAAAAAGAGGCAATTTTTGGTGGCTGAAAATTGACATGCGGCAAAATTAAAACCACTGCGCGTCCATTTTCGGCCTAAGACCTTACCACCAGCCATTGACTTAGCGGTAAGCGGCCAGCGTGTGTATAATGCCGATTACCGCCAGGTAAGCACCACGCGGTAGAAAATATTTTCTAACGCGTGTTTTGGGCGCGTGTCAAAAATGGAATAACCGCCCCGGGCAGGTGGTAGCCGGGTGGTGGTTCCAATTTGGTGTGCGTTGGACACGCATAGACGTCTATGCGCGTTAGTAAAAGGGCCCCTTAGTTTGTTATTTTTTTAGTTTTTTCATTTATTCTTTTTTTTTTCTTTGTTATGTACAAATCGTTATCCATATGTATTTATTTGGATTTAGCTCATGCCTTTCACAGCAGTAGCAGAAAGCACATTACGTTCAGGTATACTATAAACAAGAAAAAGCAACACTGGGCCTTCAAGAAAGAGACAATGGCAGTCCTTTATTGTGAAAAAGACCAGACATGGGCCGTGTTTCGGCGCACAAGCGCCTGCCTCAGGGGTCAAAGTGTGTCTTCACAATATATGAGCAGGAATGTTCAGACAGTCTGAGTAAATTGCCAGCCACCACTGAGCGTTTGTTCAATCCTACCAGACGCTGTCTGTGTGAAAACTGCCAAAAGATAGCCAAAGTGTGTCTTCACAATATATGAGCAGGAACAAACGCTCAGTGGTGGCTGGCAATTTACTCAGACTGTCTGAACATTCCTGCTCATATATTGTGAAGACACACTTTGACTCCTGAGGCAGGCGCTTATGCGCCGAAACACGGCCCGTGTCGGGTCTTTTTCACAATAAAGGACTGCCATTGTCTCTTTCTTGAAGGCCCAGTGTTGCTTTTTCTTGTTTATATTGTATGTCTGTATGCTGTATTACCCTCCTTTGTGTTCAGGTACACTAGGCATTTCACTGTCACTGGAGGGTGTGATAAAGTCACCTCCAGGATAGTTGGGTTAAGGCAGTTTCAGTCTGAAATACAAGTCCCAGAAGGCATTACAGGCAAGGAGCCAGGGGGTGAGATGAGGAACCCGGACTGGACTCCTAGCTGCAATGGGAGAAGACATGGGTGTGAGCTGGCAGGATGTGTAGATTGGCTGCCACTAGGGGGAAAGAGAGATAGGAAACCCTGTGTGCAGGAGCTCATCATTAGGCTAATACTCAACTCATCTGGTATGGGTGTGGTGGAAGCTAATGGAAGGAGAATGATTGATTGTAGTAGCAGTAGCCAGGGACTGATTAGGCAGGTGGGAAGGAGTCCCAGCAGAGAGCAAGGGAGACAAGCAGAAAGAGAGAAGCAGTGGCAGGCTGAAAACCCTTGTTTAAGAGGTCCCTAAAGTACTGAAGCAGGCTGAAATCCCATGGGTGTGAGGAAGTCCCAAAAGTATTTGCAGACTGAAAATCCTTGGGTAAAGGAGGTCCCTAAAGTATTGAATTAACAGTGAAGCTGATGCACGGTGAAATCCCTTGGGTATGAGGAGTCCCTAAAGTATTGAACTCTCCTGAAGGTAAAGAGAGTAGAAGGTAGAAACTGCTGCTTTGTGATTTAACTGTGATGATGACCTGAAAGAACTGCTTCTATTTGGAATTGAACTACTGTTTATTGTGCACTGGATAAAGAGCCCAGACTGAAGCTGACTGTGAGCCTGTATTGAATCCTGGTAGGTGCTGGTAGCCTACTACTTAAAGGGGATTATTTAGCACACACTTTCAGGTGGCTTACATGTGCTTAAGATTAAAGGTGAATGCTGCTGTTGGAACCATGTATCAGGTCTACTAGAAACCTGCATGGAATAAAAGCCTTAACATTGAAGTTGCTGGTGGACATTTGTTTTCTTGACTGTACCAGGAGCATGTGGCTAAAGATTGTTCTATCCTCGGCTGCACCTAGAGGCACCTGTTCTACAAGGGGCCCTTTTACTAAGCTATGTTAGGTGCTAACGCTTTTAACATAGCATATAAAGCCTAATGCAGGATGCACTAAAGCATTCTGCATTAGTTTTGGCATGTGTGCGTGCTGAGCGTTAATTATTTTTTATTAAAATATTTTTTTGAGGGGGTGTCAGGGGTGTAGAGTAGGCTGTTCCTGCACTAATCAGTTAGAACCTCTACATTGGCGCACGGTTAATATGCAAGCCCTTACTGCCTCCTAAATAGGTGACAGTAATTGCTCATGTGGTAATTTTTAAAAAATGGCTGCACGATAATGATAACATTAGTGAATGGCCATAAATAAAATTAATAGAAAACAAGATGTTTTTTTTTACAGCTGTGGTAAAAATATCCTTAGCATGCAGGAACGACCTTTCCTAAGGGTGTGCTAAGGCTAATTCTGATCACAGCTTTGTAAAAGAACCCTTAAGTTCGTATCTAGGGCACTGGAGGGTTAAGTGACTTGCCCAAAATCACAAGGAGCAGCAGAGGGATTTGTGCATTAATTCATTCATCTATAAACACACACCAGCCATGCTTCCATCTTTCTGCTTATCTGTTCTTCACTGTATCCATTCTGTCATCCATCCTGTCTGTCAGTTTATACATTTATTCCTTGTATAGAAATCCTTCATTCTATGAATCCATCTGTCTAGAATATAGATCCATGTACCACTCCCACTATCTGTCCATCTACAATTTTCTTCTCTATCTGTTGTCTATCTAACTCCTTGGCATCTTTCACTTTCTCCATCCATGCATCCAAGTTTAGGCTGATTGCCACTTATGAACCACTCAGACCTGCCCTTTCACCTAAAGACTCGGCTGCATGGTGGAATATTGTCTTTCTTTCCCTTAAACGTATAGGGCTAACTAATGCGATCAGAGTCACAAGTGGCGTCATGTGCAGTGTTTGTATTAAGGAACCTGCTCTCAACAGGCAAAGGTGGTAGAACATGACAGGTATGACTGTTCTTCAAGCTGCACATCAGCACAGACACCCCATCGGCAGATCAACTTGCCAAATACTTCAATGAGAAAATTATAAAACTCTGATCCACATTACCACAAAACACCACTGATCACGAAAAATTTATGGATTGCCTGGACCCTATTCCAGGCAAATACCCAGCAGATTGAACCTGGAATGACTTCGATCTGCTAACCGAAGAAACCATCACTCAAGCACTCAACAAATTCTCCAAAACCCACTCCAAACTGGATATTTGCCCCAGTAGCCTTATAAGGTTCGCCACCAAATGCTTCATAACAGACCTTACGTTACACCTGAACTACATGCTACAACACGGACTTTTCCCCAAGGACAAAGGAAATATATTACTTACACCCATACCCAAGGACTTAAAGAAAAAACCAACTACCGACCATTAGCATCCATCCCCCTGATAGTAAAACTAATGGAAAGTATGGTAACCAAACAACTCACCAATTACCTAAACAAATTCACAATACTACATGAATCACAGTCAGGATTTCGATCCAACCATAGCACTGAAACAGTGCTAACCACTCTCATAACCAAATTTAAAGAACTAATTGCAAGTGGAAACAATGTGCTACTCTTACAATTTGATATGTCCAGCGCGGTCGACATGGTCAACCACCAAATACTCTCAAACATCCTAGACTACTTCGGGATTGGAGGAAACGTACTAAGATGGTTTAAAGGCTTCTTAACAGCAAGATCTTATCAAGTGATTTCAAACTCAGAAATGTCAACACCATGGAAACCTGAATGCGGAGTACCACAAGGTTCACCGCTCTCACCAACCCTTTTTAACCTAATGATGACACCTTTAGCCAAATCGCTATCCAACCAAGGACTCAACCCGTACATCTATGCAGACAATGTCACGATATACATCCCATTCAAACAAGCCATAACCGAAATCACAAATGAAATCACACACAGCCTCCAAATAATGAACTCATGGGCGGACGCATTCCAACTAAAGCTAAACGCAGAAAAAACACAATGTCTCATCCTGTCCTCACAATACAATACAAACAAACCCAATACCATAAACACCCCAGACTACACCCTTCCGGTCTCAGACAGCCTGAAAATTCTGGGAGTCACAACTGACCGGAATCTCACACTTGAAGACCATGCGAAAAATACAGCAAAGAAAATGTTCTATGCAATGTGGAAACTTAAAAGAATCAAACCTTTCTTCCCAAGGGAAGTATTCCGCAACCTAGTATAATCAATGGTGCTAAGCCATCTAGATTACTGCAATGCCATCTATGCTGGATGCAAAGAACAAATCATTAAGAAGCTTCAAACCGCTCAAAACACAGCAGCCAGACTCATATTTGGGAAAGCAAAATACGAAAGCGCCAAACCCCTAAGAGAATAACTACACTGGCTTCCACTAAAAGAAGCCCCTACCTATATGTCAGACCTTATAGACTTGCCTATTAGGAATGCAAAAAGATCATCACGCACATTCCTCAATCTCCATTATCCTAACTGTAAAGGGCTAAAATATAAATCCACATACGCGACCAGTTTCTCATACATCTGCACGAAGCTATGGAACGCATTACCGAAGGCCATAAAAACAACGCAGGACCTAACCATCTTCTGAAGGCTACTGAAAACAGATCTTTTCAAGAAGGCATACCACAAACATCTTAAATACTAAATAACAACGCTATACACGATCTATACATAACTGAACTTTTACCACATGACTGATTAACCTCTTTGATATTTATGATCAAGCATTACCACTTCAACTTTATGCTGAATAGGGACTCTCTATAATCGATGACTTAATGTATGTTACAATCCAATTTATTCTCAGGAACCTTCATGCAATACTATAATTTATTCTTCTTTACCATGTATGTATGCACATGGTATATATATATACCATGATCTGTTCCATATATGCCATGTTTCATGTATGTTACCATGTATGTATGCACCTTAACGCAATACCACTTGTAATTCTGTTACCCAGAAATGGCAACCGCCATTACGGCAAATGTAAACCACATTGAGCCTGCAAATTGGTGGGAAAATGTGGGATAAAAATGCTACAAATCCTATATAATAAAACCCACCTCCAACGTTCGGAAGCTGGCAGCGTGGACAAAAACACTGAAGCATTCGTGCTCCTCTTCCCACAAGCGTCATCAACGACTGTGCCCAATAACAGAACAGCAGCGCGAGTCATCAGTGTGAAAAAAAACCCGAAGCTGGCAGCGTGGACACAAACACTGAAGCATTCGTGCTCCTTCTCCCACAAGAGTCATCAACGACTGTGCCCAATAACAAAACAGCAGCGCGAGACAGCGCGAGTCATCAGCGTGAAAAAAAACCCCCAAGCTGGCAGTCGGACCGAAGCACGAGGGGGCGGGGCCTGCACCTCAGATGGAAGGAGAGCAAGTTACCGCTGTGCTGGCGAATTCACGCTGAAATACGGAACGGTAAGGAGGGAGGGGACCATCACTTACTTCACTGTTACCTGTCTTCAAGTCGGACCAAAGAGCAAGGGGGCGGGGCCTGCACCTCAGACAGAAGGAGAGCAAAGGAAGGAGGGGGGTCATGGAACTCAGTTCCACACACACACACTTTGTATCTCTCTGTCACACACACAGTCTATCTCAGACACACACACTCTTTCACTCCCTCTGTCTCACTCTCACACACTCTCTCTCGGACACACACACACACTCTGTCTCAATGACCGCCCCTGTGGTCCTGCCCACACACTCTCTCACATCAGATGGAAGGAGAGGAAGGGAAGGAGGGGGTCATGGAACTTAGACCCACACACACACTCTCTGACTCTGTCACACTGAATCTCTCTGTCACACACACACACAGTCTTTCATTCTCTGTGTCCAACTCTCACACACACTCTCTCTCAGACACACACAGTCTGTCTCTCTCTCTCTCTCTGGGGTCTGAAACTCCAAACCAAAGGGGGACTTCACCTCGCACCGAAGGGAGGGGGTCCTGCACCTCGGACGGCAGAGGGGGGCCTGCCTGCACCTCATCCGGAAGGGGAGGAAGGGAAGGAGAGGGTCATGGAAGCTGGACCCCCCCACACACACACACTCTGTCACACACACACACACACACTCACTCACTCACACACAAACTGGACTGTTGGTGAACATAGGGTGATAGCACAAACACAGACAAATACATTGGGTCAATTAAACTTAAAAGAAAAAAAAAACCAAAATTAAAACAGAATGGTTGGTGGACATGGGGAGGGGGGTTGCTGCACATGGGGGTACAACAGGGCAACACATTAAATACAATTAACAAGGAATAAAATGTCATACTCATGAACAATCTTCCACATTATACACCCTTCACAATTACTCCATCATTATAGCACTTTACTATGAACTGTTTGGTTACCTTGCTAGCGGCCATTTCATTTCTAACAGAAACGGGCCTTTTTTACTAGTAAATAAATAAATAAACAAGATCATTCCTGTTGTAGGGAATCCGAGGCACAGTGGCAGCAGAAGGGTCTTGGAAAGCAGCCAGGGTTACAGCAGGGCTCTAGTGAGGGGTCTATCCCCTTTCCCATCTGACTTTCCCCAAACACCATTTTGCTTTCAAAGTTTTCCTTCTCTGCCCGGATCTCCTTTAGGATCTGCAGGTACTCTGGCTCCATGCCTCCTGCCAGAAGGTTATAGTTCTCAGAAGGGTCAGCTTCCAGGTCAAAGAGCAGTGGAGGATCATGATAGGCCAGAAAGGCTGTAACATGGCAGTCCTTATCTGGTGTTGTTTCACTGTTAAAGGAACCTGAAGCAGAGAGAAAAAAAAAATGTAAATTCACACATTTCTATCACTTCAGTTGGGAAGATCAGAAAACACTCATTGTGTTATCGGGTTGCGTTCTTACTTTTCCACAGACTCAGAAGGGGAAAGTACTGGTGGGGGAGGGGTAGTGCAAGTGAGGTGAGGAGTAAAGCTTTTAGTCATCACTTACTCAGCAACTAAAGAGGTACTGAAAGCAGGGAGCAAACTTTACGCAGCGAAATTAACTGATCACTGATTCAGCAGACAAGTGTATCCATGGAAGAAAGAAAACTCCATCATTAGTGACTCAGTAGACAGATGCTGGGGACCTTATATAAGAAATTTGCAATCTGGGAGCAACAGTTACCTTGTGTGAAGAAATGAGCCTTATATTTGCCGTATCTAACTGCGAAGACTCCCAGCTGCTTCTTGGGAGAGGGTGGGTAAAAAAACATTACATTCTGCTTACTCTGGGGAACGAAGAATAGAAAAACCATGTGAGTCTTAGAAATAGTCCCAGGATCCACAACCCAAGAAATTATGCAGGCAAACTGAGACAACCCTGGATGCCCTAGTGCTAGAAAAAAAAAAATGACACGATGATGATGATGGTCTTATCACAGTCATAAAGATTAATATCACCAGTATACAAGACACTGCAGAAGATCAGTCACAGGGTTGCACTGTCTCTTTCCTAAACGGGTTTACAACTGAAGCTTCTGCATAGGGAGATTCAAAGGTTGTCCAACTTAATACAAAATGGTAGACAGAGGCATGGGACTGGGGTTTCCAGATTCATACAGTTATGCTCATATTGTACCACTAACTGAAATGAGAGAGAAAAAGAAGAGACTGTGGGGGGGGGGGGGGGGGGGGGGAAGACAGAGAGAGAAAACAGGCATCTTAGAAAAGCATGCAATGAAAACAGGTGGCTAAGGGAGGAGGTGTGACACTAGGTCCTTTTACTAAGCCGCAGTAAAAAAATGGCCTGCGGTAGTGTGGACGCATGTTTTGGGTGCATGCTGGGCCATTTTTTTTTACCATGGCTGAGAAAAAGGGCTTTTTTTTTAATGGGCCAGGAAATGGGCGTATACTAAAATTAAAAGCAGCCCTTGAGCCCTTACCGCCACCCATGGACCTAGCGCAGCACACACCAACTGCCAATTACTGCCGGGAACACCCCCCCGTGATAGAAAACAGCACCCAAATATTGGAAAATGGCCAACGTAATGCACGTGTATGAATAAACATGGGCATCAAGGTGAGCCAGTTGACACAGAGCATCTAGATCTTCAGAAAGCTTTAGACAAAGCCCCCTCATAAGGAACTCCTGAGGAAATTAAAAAGCCATGGGATAGGAGGTAACGTCTTGCTGGGCACTGGGAACTGATAAAAACAGAGAGTAGACCAATTCTTTCAGTGGAGGAAGCTGAATAGAGGAGTAACATAGGGATCTGTACTGTAATATACTGTAACATATTTATAAATGAGATTATTCAAAGTTGTTAAATTATATGAGGACTGTGGAAAAATTGCAGGAGGACCGTCGGAGGCTGGAAGGTTGGGCATCCAAATGGCATTTGAAATTTAACGTACAGACGTGCAAAGTGACACACAAAGAGAAAAATAACTTAAATTACAGCTGCATGATACTATGTTCCACATTAGGAAAAAGACCTAGGTATCAACATGGACAACACATTGAAATTTGCTCAGTGTCAAGTAGCAGCCAAAAAAGCAGAGTGTTAGGAATCATTAGAAAAAGTATAAAACAAAACATATCATGTCGTCTCTGTATCGCTCCATGGTGCATGACTATTGTTTGCAATTCTGGTTGTTGAATTTCAAGAAAAATACAACAGAATTCAAAAAGGTACAAAGAAGGGGGACCAAAATGATTAAGGGGAAATGAAATAACTCTCATATGAAGAAAGGCTAAAGAGGTTAAGGCTCTTCAGTTTAAAGAAGCAATGACTGAAGGGAGATATGATAGAGGTCTATAAAATCCTGAAAGGAGTGGAACGGGTAAATGCAAATCAACTGTAATTAAGCTAAACCTGGAGAAAGCCACTGCTTATCCCCGAGCTTAACTAGCTGGAATCTTGTGATCCTTCCAGGAACTTGTGACATGGATTGGAAATAGGATACTAGGCTAGACAGACATTTGGCCTGACCCAGTACAGCAATTCTTAACATAGTAACACAGTAAATGACAGCAGATAAAGACCTGAATGGCCCATCCAGTCTGCCCAACAAGATAAATTCATTTTACATGGTATGTGATACTTTATATGTATACCCGAGTTTGATTTGTCCTTGCCTTTCTCAGGGCACAGACCGTAAAGGTCTGCCCAGCATTGTTCTTGTACCAAAAGTTCTGAAGCTAACGTTGAAGCCCCTTAAAATTTACACTCCAGCCCATCCCTATCTATTCAGTTAAGATCAGGGCGTAGACTGCAGAAGTCTGCCCAGCACCGGTTTTGCTTCCCAATTACCTGCGTCGCCACCCAATCTCCGCTAAGATTCCGTAGATCCTTTCCTTCTAAACAGGATTCCTTTGTGTTTATCCCATGCATGTTTGAATTCCATTACCGTTTTCATCTCCACCACCTCCCATGGGAGGGCATTCCATGTATCTACCACTCTTTCTATGAAAAAATACTTCCTGACCTTACTCCTGAGTCTGCACCCCTTCAATCTCAATTCATGTCCTCTAGTTCTACCACGTCCCCCCGTTTTCTTATATTCTTAAGTGAAAAATGGAGAACTAAAGAAGAGGAGGTGTGAAAGGAGGAAGGCTCAGAGAGGAGTCAAATAGGAGGAGGTCTTACCTTTCCACCCCTGAACAGAACATCACTCAGATCATAGCCATCTAAGGTAACATTGGGAATGGGAGCCTCTGACAGGGCAGCCAATGTTGGCAGGATGTCAAGAGTGCTGGCTAACTCATGGGTCACACCTGAAGAGGAAAGCATTACATGTAATACTTGAGAAGGGGACAGAACACTCTTCTCTCAATAATTTAACCAATACACTACATACCTGGCAAGATCTTGCCTGGCCAGTAGGCAATGGCAGGCACCCTCATGCCACCCTCATAGGTGGTTCCCTTCCCACATTTCAGCAGACCAGAGCTCCCTCCACGAGACATACGCATTGTCTCAGGACTGTAATAAAAGGACCAAATAACATGACAAGGGAACACAGGGAGACCCATCATAACCCAGACAGATATCAGCAAAGAAATCAAGAGGGAAAATGAAGAAATGTTGTTGTCAGTGAGATACTAGAATAACCAGAAACTACCGTGTAAGAGTTAAATAATCAAATGAAGAACTGTCCACACCTTATGGGCATTTAGACAAACAAAACGTTTCCAAGTGTCCTTGTTTATTTGCTATACCACCCATCCAGAAAACTGTCTGAGCAGTTTACCTAATCAAATATGTCTACATAATAAACAATTGAAAAGAGTTTCATTCAAATAGAAAAAAGTCAAGCAAAAGTAGAACGTATTCCACACAGAAACTGTTTTATTCATCAAGGATATTGTGTTGTGCCAATGACCGCCTCCTCCCCACCCCCAAAAGGAAAGTAGATTTAAGAAAAAGCAGATTAAAAAAAAAAAAGAGTCATGTCAGTTTTAAATTTAGCTAGGGTAGAGAGATGTGGTAGCCGCGTTAGTCCAGTTCTAAAAGCAGTCAATAGAAATAGAATAAAATAAAACATAGAAAAGAAAATAAGATGATACTTTTTCTATTGGATTAACTTAATACATTTTTTGATTAGCTTTCGAAGGTAGCCCTTCTTCGTCAGATCAGAAATAAGCAAATTTTGATAAGTAACAGCATATATAAGTGATACATCAAAGTATTTTAGTGACAGTCTGAAAGGATGAGGGAGGGGTGGGCTAGGTGAGAAACAGAGAGGGCTGAGAGGATGGGGGACAGAGAGATATGCATGGTGATCAGAGGGTGACAAAGCAGTGAAATTTCATGGTTTATAATGGGCTAGAAAACCTAGATCTTTGTTAAGTCCTGTCTGGTGGGTGTCAAAATATTTAATCATTTTGACTTCAAAGGTCTTGCGTTCCTGTATTGTTTTAAAGTTTCCTTTAAGTATTCTCACTATAAAATCATTAGTACAGTGTCCTGGTTTTGTAAAGTGCTGTCCCACAGAGGCATTGTCATTTTTCATATCTATGTAAATTAAATCTCTTCTTCAGCATATGACTTGTTTCTCCAATATAGCACCCTTCGTCACATTTTTTTTTACACTGTATGGCTTACACTACCTTGGAAGATGAGCATGTGAAGGATTCCTTTATGTTGAATATTTTTCCTTTGCGAGTGACTGTAGGGTTCTGTGAAATGTGTTGAAATAGTTTGCAGCTGGATATGTCGCAAGGATGTGTGTCATTCTCTTCTTTTTTGGGTCTCTGTTGAGAGCTTGCTTCTCACTAGCTTGTGTTTTAAATTGGGTGGCTGTCGGAAGGCCAGCACTGGTGGGGATGGGAATATCTCTTTCAGTAATTCATCCTCCTGGAGTAGTGGCTGCAGATCTCTAATGATCTTCCTCAGTTTTTCCAGCTCTGGGTTGCATGTCACTATAAGGGGGGTTCTGTCTGTGGCTTTCTTTTCTATGTATTGTAGCAGATTTTTCCTGGGTGTTTTGAGGGAGGATGCAGTCAGGATTTCGAGGTGCCTGGATAGGCACCTCAAAATCCTGACTGCATCCTTCGAACAGAAAGGATACAACCCCAAAATAATCTCCAAGAATATTGCCTCCTCCCTAAGGAAAATCATAAGAGATCTGCAGCCTCTACTCCAGGAGGATGAATTACTGAAAGAGATATTCCCATCCCCACCAGTGCTGGCCTTCCGACAGCCACCCAACTTAAAACACAAGCTAGTGAGAAGTAAGCTCTCAACAGAGACCCATAAAGAAGAGAATGGCACACATCCTTGCAATGTATCCAGCTGCAAACTATGCCAAAACATTTCACAAGACCCCGCAGTCATTCACAAAGGAAAAATATTCAACATAAAGGAATCCTTCACATGCTCATCTTCCAATGTAGTATGTCATCCAGTGTAAAAAATGTGATGAAGGATGCTATATTGGAGAAACAAGTCAGATGCTGAAGAAGAGATTTAATTTACATAGATATGAAAAATGCCAGTGCCAACCAGGATGTCACGTCTGTGGGACAGCACTTTACAAAAGCAGAACACTGTACTAATGATTTTATAGTGAGAATACTTAAAGGAAACTTTAAAACAATACAGGAACGCAAGACCTTTGAAGTCAAAATGATTAAATATTTTGACACCCACCAGACAGGACTTAACAAAGATCTGGGTTTTCTAGCCCATTATAAACCATAAATTTTCACTGCTTTGTCACCCTCTGATCACCATTCATATCTCCCTGCTCCTCATCCTCTCAGCCCTCTCTGTTTCTCACCTAGCCCACCCCTCCCTCATCCTTTCAGACTGTCACTGAAATACTTTGATGTTTCACTTATATATGCTGTTACTTATCAAAATTTGCTTATTTCTGATCTGACGAAGAAGGGCTACCTTCGAAAGCTAATCAAAAAATGTATTAAGTTAGTCCAATAAAAAAGGTATCATCTTATTTTCTTTTCTACGTTATATTTTATTCTATTTCTGTTGAAACTTAGCTAGGGAAAACATTAATCCTACAATAAACACTTATCTGAAAATGCTGAAATACTATCAGCTCAAAAGATATTATTAAAGTGCATCGAGTTGTATTCAGGAGGGGAGAGGCTCATCTTATGGGGAAAACTGCAGACCCCCAAATCAAAAAAAAACTTCTCAAACAAATATGCAATGGACTTAAGGGACCTGTGATTGTGTCCGTGTATTACCGATGGTGAGAAACAGATGAGGATCCTTTGCTTTCAGAAATGGTTCATGTGCGGGATGAATTGCAGCCTTTCCTAGAAATATTTGTTGTAGATTCAGGCATAGCCCCTGGCATCCTGCAGGAGATTTTTTCAAGAATCTGTGGCAATCTGATGGTATATTTGCATATTAAGTTATGTCTATTTTTTTTTTAAAATTGTATATGAAAGTCATTTTCTAGTAATTTTTATGTGCTCAGAAAAGGTGATGGCAAAAGCCAGAAGGATGCTTGGGTACATAAGTACATAAGTAATGCCATACTGGGAAAGACCAAGGGTCCATCGAGCCCAGCATCCTGTCCACGACAGCGGCCAATCCAGGCCAAGGGCACCCGGCGAGCTTCCCAAACGTACAAACATTCTATACAATCAAGCCATTGTGACATCACTAATGAGGTTGGCTCTTATTGGTGGAATGAGCCACTATGACATCACAATAGGTTAAATCACTGCTCTATGTAATAAAAGTGAGCCAAGTAGAGGACCTAAGTACATAAGTAATGCCATACTGGGAAAAGACCAAGGGTCCATCGAGCCCAGCATCCTGTCCACGACAGCGGCCAATCCAGGCCAAGGGCACCTGGCAAGCTTCCCAAACGTACAAACATTCTATACATGTTATTCCTGGGATTTTGGAGTTTTGGAGGGCATTTACGTAACTCTGATCAGTCCTCATTTATGTTTAAAACTTTTTTTTTTTTTAATTAAGAAATGTTAAGCAGACAGAGAAGTAAACCAATAATCTTACAAAAACATTTAGCTGAGTAGAGACATATCAAAAATTCTATGGTTATGCTAATTACCAAGGAACGCTACCGTTTTTAGTGCGTGCTGATTTGTGTGCGCTAAATGCTAGAGATGCCAATAGGAATATGGCTTGCGTTTTTAGCGCGCGCTAAATGCTAGAGATGCCAATGTATTCCTATGGCGTCTCTAGCGTTTAGCATGTGCCTATTTTTAGTGTGCGCTAAAAACGCTAGAGCGCCTTTGTAAAAGGGGCCCTAAACGAATGCATCCTGTCATACTACTCATATCTACTCATCCAACAAGTGAAACAAAATGATATGAACAGCAATGCCATGTCTATGATTTTAAAGCCTAACCCTCCCTTCCCCACCATTTGAAAACCCTTTCCTTTAATCAATTAACTACTAACCCTATTAAAAGGTCTCCCTCTCACTGTCCTAGACTGAATTTTCTGCTGTCAACCAAATCAGAGAGAGTTAAAGACTAAGCGGTAAGCTCCAGGAGACAGGGACTGGATATAGGGTCCCCATATGGAAAGAATATATGTTTTTTTTCGCTTGTAGGAAGTTTGGGTCCCACTTCATTCCATTAACATTAAAGTGTGGACTCTATTGTGCCAACTCCAAAATTCAGGGATCAGTCACATTTAGGGGGTTGTTTACCAAGGCGCGCTAGCGTTTTTAGCGAGAGCTAAAAATAGGCACAAGCCCATAGGAATACATTGGCGTCTCTAGCGCTTAGCGCGCCTTAGTAAAAGACCCCCCCCCTTATAGAACTGTGTACAATTCTGGAGACTGCACCTTCCAAAAGATATAAACAGGATGGAGTTGGTCCAGAGGACGGCAACTAAAATGGTCAGTGGTCTTCACCACAGAGGACTGGAATTAGCAAATCATGCTCAAAATTCGGTGTCCAAAAACATTGGTACTACGCGCAGTGCTTTATAGAATCACGCTTAGGGTTGACTCTGTGCAAACTTAAATGCTGGTGCTGAACTTGGGTGCACTCATGCTGTATTCTGTAAATCCACGCGCAAGTTTTTTGGAACACTCTGACACGCCCATGCTAAGAAACTTATGTGCCAAGCCTTATAAAATAGCATGCAGTCAGATGTGTGTGCAAATCCTAATTGGAGCCAATTAACTACAATAATTGGTTATGAGCACCCAATTATTGCAAGTTAAGGGCTTGTTACTCAATTAAATTGCGTGCACATTTTGGGTGAGCGCTTAAATTTGGCCACCATTAATAGAATCCTGGGGTATAAGGACAGACTTAAAGATCTCAATGTGTATGCTTTGGAAGAAAGACGGGAGAGGGGAGACATTTATACCCCTCTATGGCACAAATGCACAGGAAGTGAGCTTGAAAGGACACTCTGGAATGAGGGGGCATAAGAAGTGAAAGAGGACAGACTCGAGAATAAACAAAGGAAATACTTCTTTATGGAAAGGATGGTGGATGCTTGGAATGGCATCTTGGCGGAGAAGACTTAATATGAATTAAAGAAAGAATGGGACAAGGGGGAAGAAGAGACAGTAGAGCTTAGTAGTTGGCATGGATGGGAGACTTGATATGCCATATGGTCTTTAGTTACTGTCATTTTCTATGTTCCGATGAGGTAAAAAACATAATAACCAGGGCAAACAATTGTGCTCATCAGGAGTATACATGTCCCCCTCCCTCCACTATCAAGTACACTTGTTCCCCTGGCTTGGGACAAAGGAGTTGCTCACTCAGTCACCTGACATGAACTGCAGGGTATGAGTCTGTACCCCTAGGTTCTGCAGTAGTGGGAAGGGATAGTGCAGGGGTCTACACTCACCCATTGTCTGATATGAAGAGTAGCAGGGTGTCATTCTCCACTCCAAGGTTCCTCAACGACTGCAACAGCCATCCCACAGAGGCATCAAGCTCCATTAGTGCATCTCCAAAAGGACCCCGCAGTGACTTCCCAGAGAATTCACCACTTGCAAACTGTGGGTAGTGGGTGTGCTGGGAAAGAAGTGAGCAAGGAAAGAGATATGAGCAATGACTGTCGCTATGAACCCCTTTCCTCCCCACTTGTACCTGCAGGAGTTGCAATTAAAATACAGTGCTCAGACAGACAGACATTCCAAGACCCCGCCCATATCCCTCTGTCCATCTAGTTATGCCTAGCACTATCTTTGTGTCTGTCCATCTTTCACTTCCCAGTACTGTCTGTATACATCTTGGTCTACAGCACCGACTGTCCTGTCTTGGCTCCTGGCTCTGTTTGTCCTCTCTTTCAGTCATCAACACTGTCTGCCTGCACAGCATTTGAGTCAGGGCTGACTGCAATCGTTGAACCCTTACATTTCTGTGCTATATAACCAGATGATGCTTACGTGGGAGGCATAGTAAAGAAAGAACGGGAGTTTGCGTTCAACAGAATTGGAGATAAACTTCCAGGCGAATTCCTGATAGGAAGGCTCAAGGTCTGGGAACTTGACTGGTTGCTGGATGATTTTCTGATTCAGAAAGACAGGGAGCAGCACATTGCCCTGGTCACACATCCCAAAACACTTTGTGTGAGGTGGGAAGCAGGTAAGATTTTGGCAGGGACCCTGAGGACAACACAAGAACCAGGAAAGAAAACTGTGTCTTAGTGAGCCTATGAAACTAGACCAAGCAATAACACTATTCAAAGAGACCTCCAGCCACATTTATGCTTTATAACACAACTAGACGTTGAGCCCATAAAAACGGGCTAGTAAAGGAAGGGGGGAGGGGGTTGAAAGGCCCCCCCGGATAGGTCGCCGCCCCTCCCCCCCGGAGTCCCCTCCACTGCCGCCCCCCCGGAGTCCCCTCCGCCACCCCTCCACCCGGGCCGGGTACCTAGCTTCACTATTCAAACCGCCGGAACGCAGCACACAGCTCATCTGAGCTGCCGTCGGCCTTCCTTCTTCTCTGCGTGTGTTCCGCCCTCGTGTGACGTAACGTCGGCGAGGGCGGGACACAGGCAGGTAAGGAAGGCCAACGGCAGCTCAGATGAGCTGTGTGCTGCGTTTCAGCGGTTTGAATAGTGAAGCCAGGTACCCGGGCCGGGTGGAGGGTGGGTGGCGGCGGCGGGTGGGTGGGTGGAGCGGTAGCAGCAACCCTGGGGGGGGGGAGCGGTGGAGACGGCAGTTCCCTCATTCGCAGGTGTGCAGGTTCCCTCTCTGTCACACCCCCGTCATCACGTATTGACGCGGGGGCGGGACAGAGAGGGTCTCTACTGCGCATTTGCGAGTGAGTACGCCTCTTGCCATTTATATGTTTGATGACAGAGACAAGGCATATTTTCTCAAACCAACTCCTAGATTTAGCACAAAATATCAAAACATATTTTAGGATTATCAGAAGGGTACATCACCAATTTTAATTATAAGGTGATAAAATATTTTTTCACCTGTATCATCATCGGTCCAATTTTTAGGCTATTTTCGTTAATCAATAATATTTTTTTGCATCCATTCAAATATTAGAGCTGTGCAATAACACTTAGGAGACAGATGTTTCACTTACTGGTGAAAGTAAGAGAACATTGGAATAAAGTACAGAAAGCGAAACATAAGTCAGAGTTGACAATACAGGTGAAAATTATTTGCCATCTTACAATTAGAATTGGTGATATACCCTTCTGATGGTCCTAAAACAATTTTTTTCACATTTGTTTACCACAAGGAGATAAGTCTCCTCTACATCCCTCCCATGGAGAAATCTTTCTGCCAAATTCCATTCTAACGAAGTCCCTGACACCCTCTGCTCCTACATGGGATCTGCCCCTACCCAACCCCGCCACACTTTTCATTCCCACATGGGAGATCTCCCCAGGAACACCTTTTACCCCAAGAAGAAAACTTCTCTGTTACTTCAACATCAATAGCAGAGACCCTCTTTCAAACTCTGAACCATTTACCCCAAAGAGGAAGCTTCCCTACCTCCTAATTCTCTTAACACCCACAAGAATTCCACTTAGATCCCTGCCCCACAAGGGAGATCCCCAATGCACGTTACCTCGACAAAGGAATTCCAAACTCTACTCCAACACCTATTGCCCAGTGAAACAGCCCATATACTGACCAGAAAAATGTTTTGTTTACTCTTTTTTGCATAAAAATATAAATATACGAGATTTATTAAAATGTAAATGCAGAATAACATTCGAAAGGATAAATGCACAGTAGACCACATACTAAGCATAACCAATGAAACCACTAAGGCAATGCAAAGTGCTGGTGTTAAAGAATTAAACATGGAACAAAATTCAGGGCTGAGAAAATTCAGATTGCCATTGGATAGGGTCTTTGTCAATCACACCCAGAGTATGAAGTATGATTGATGGTTCTGAGAATTCTCTTACCAGCTCAATACTGGAATATGATTCAGTTATTTGTTAGGACAATTATCGACTCATATTTTATTTCGTAGACATCTTAAGGCTTTTTTTTATTTCAGAAGTATTTAAAAGTAGAGTAGGTGGTCTTTTAATTTATTGTTCAAGTATGTATGCTCATATGTTTTTGTTAATCGCATTGAACCAGTGTATGGGATTAGGTGGTTTATAAACCCTGTAACTGTGATTTTCTTGTGCCGATCCAGAAGATATTGCCGTTGGGATCATGAAGGCATTTTTGCACTGGGAGATAAAACATGCTATGACAATGCTTTTTAACCCTTTCTTTGACCATGATTAAGCAGCTGCTGGAGAGACAGCTGATGAAGAGTGAATAATGGACCTGTTAGTCCAACTTCAACTAACTGTGCTGTGTTAATATACAGAAAATCCCAAATTTGCTTCTCTCCTTGGCCACTTCAAAGTGACATATTCTGAGATTACAGTTAGCAGGATCACTAAAGCAGCTGAACCCACTACTCACCTGATCATGTGAGTAAGGCACTCCCAGAAACTGATCAAAGCCCTGCTGAATGGGTAGAAAGCTGCCATTCACTCCAAAGCCCAGATGCCATTTGCCAATGATGGCAGTGGCATAGCCCTTCATCTTCAGCACTTCTGCAATGGTTATCTCGCTGAGCGGGAGGCCTCCCCGGGAGCCTGGGTAAAACACACCTGGATAAATCCCAGAGCGCGTCTGGTAGCGGCCAGTCAGAAGAGCCGCTCTAGTAGAGGAGAGGGGAGGGAAAGAGAAAAAAAATTGAAACAAGGGAGCACAGTCAGTTCTGATGCATTAAATATCCATTTCTTTTGAAAAGCTGTCTATTTGCCAGGTTTCCTTTTAATAAATCTGCCCTTTGTTTTCTGTTATCTATGTAAATAATTCCCACCTCTGAAGCTCACTCCATGCCAGACTGAAGCCCCCCTGATTAAGCATGCACCTGTAGTGTTCGTAGGGTGCCCCACCCACCCCGACATAATTCTCATCTCCAACGTTCTGAAGCTCACTCCGTGGCTTCAGTGCAGGGACCAGGGTTCGTGGATTTGTAATGGTGAAGCCTTCCATCTCTGCCCCTCTGTCTCTGGCCCCGCCCTCGCGTCACAACGTTATGACGTTGAGGGCAGGCCCCGCCCTCGCGTCTAAACATTATGACGTCGAGGGCGGGTTATCAGACCACAGGACACCTCCTACAACGTTCCGAACCTCATTGTCGCTTTGCTGAACTTCAAAACACTCGGACATCAAAACAAAACCTTTAAAAAAAAAAAACTCCATTTCAAAGGTACCTTTTCCTGCTACAAAACGCTGGCTCTCAGCACCCGACGGAGGCAGGGAGGGACGCCGTACAACTCGCAGGGAGAGGAGAAGGGGCAGGGGGACCCTGGAACTGAGAGGGGGTCCGGAACTCTGAGGAGAGGGGAGACCCTGGAACTGGGAGAGGGGAGAGCCACCCTGGGAGGGAGGCAGGGAGGCGGGAGGGCCACCCTGGAACTGAGAGGGACTCCCTGGAACTGGGAGGTAGGGAGGGACGTGGCCCAGCTGTAGAACTGGGAGGCAGGCAGGGAGGGAGGGGGGCCACCCTGCAACTCAGAGGGAGGGGGAAGAAGGGGCCCTCTGGAACTGGAAGGGGGGGCCACCCTAGAACTGTGAGGGGGGACGGCCAACCTGGAACTGAGAGGGATGGAGGGGGGGGGGGAATACCCTGGGACTGGGAGGGAGAGAGGGGGGCCCCCTGGAACTGGAAGGGAAACAGGGCAGTTCTATAAATGCATTCCTGTATTTACATGCACCTGCATGAGTAAATGCAGTGAAAGGTCCACCTATGTATAAAAGAGCCCTAAGTGCTATTCTATAAGGGCACATGCAAGTGGCATAGGGCTAAATTCTATATATGGTGCCTGAAAAATCAGCACCAGTTAATGACACATTTAGTGTGACTATATAAAGAGTGCACACAACTTAACAGAACAACAAGCTAATTCGGTGCTAATTGGGTGATATCAATTACCAGAACTAATTGGCAATAATTAGGATTCAGGTGCATATAAACCTATCACGTATAACAATTTTGGGGGTGTGGTTATGGGCGTTCCTGGGGACATTCCAGGATTTTCCACGCATTGATACAGAATCATGCCTCATATGTGCCTAACTTAGGTGCC
The DNA here is from genome assembly GCF_901765095.1 of Microcaecilia unicolor. Lineage (NCBI taxonomy): Eukaryota > Metazoa > Chordata > Amphibia > Gymnophiona > Siphonopidae > Microcaecilia > Microcaecilia unicolor. The sequence continues at coordinate 24,510,422 of NC_044040.1, forward strand.
AGTATTTAGGCCCTGCTTATAAGTTATAGCAAGCGTCTACAGTTAGGTGCTAAGTGTGGTTCTATAAAGGAAGCAGGCTCTTTACAGAATCGCGCTAAGCATGACATATTATCGGTGCTGATTTTTAGGAGCAACTTATAGAAATTACTCCATAGTGAGTATCTGCGAAGGGGCGTACATGTGGGAGGTGCATACCTTACAGAACGCTGTTTCACATGTACTTGCTGCATTTACACCAGCTGTACAAAGACAGCGCATTCCATTGACATGCTCCCTGAAAAGGAAATGATTTTTCAAAGATGGATTTGAATCTAACATTTTTTTAATAGAAGGATAGCCCAATCTTAAGGTCCAATAGCAACACAGATTTTTCCCAGAAAAGGAGATCTCCACCAGTCCTTCTGCATTAGACCCCAAAAGAGCCTTGAAAACCACACACATCAGTTTAAAATTAATATGCTGTGGAATCGGTAACCGATGTACATAAGTAATGCCACACTGGGAAAAGACCAAGAGTCCATCGAGCCCAGCATCCTGTCCATGACAGCGGCCAATCCAGGCCAAGGGCACCTGGCAAGCTTCCCAAACGTACAAACATTCTATACAATCAAGCCATTGTGACATCACTAATGAGGTTGGCTCTTATTGGTGGAATGAGCCACTATGACATCACAATAGGTTAAATCACTGCTCTATGTAATAAAAGTGAGCCAAGTAGAGGACAATAGTACATAAGTAATGCCACACTGGGAAAAGACCAAGAGTCCATCGAGCCCAGCATCCTGTCCATGACAGCGGCCAATCCAGGCCAAGGGCATCTGGCGAGCTTCCCAAATGTACAAACAATGTAATTCACTCAATATAGGTAAGACACAATCAAACTGACCCAAACCAGAAATCTATCTGGCTGCTTTATTCTGCAACAGTTGTAAACAAGCTTTTAGCTTATAACTAATCAGAGAATACAGAGAGTTGCAGTAATTTAATTGGGGAAGAACTGTAGCCTGAGCCAAAATTCTAAAGTCTTCTTTCTGTAAAGAGGACCTAATCGCCAGTGGCATAGGAAGGGGGGGGGGGGGGGGCGGTGGGGCGGTCCGCCCCCGGTGCACGCCACTGGGGGGGTGTCAGCTCCCGGAACAGGGGCAGAGAGAGCAAGGAACCAACGGAACCAAAGCAGCTCCCAGCGACGTGGACTCAGGGGCGGATCGCCCCTCCCGCCCGCCCCTCGCTTCTTCATCAATTAAGAATGTGCTCCAGGGGGGGGGGGGGGGTGCGCAGCGGTGACTCACCCTGGGTGTCACCCGCCCTCGCTATGGCACTGCTAATCGCATGCAGTTGTCTAAGTTTTAAAAAGAATCTAGATGCTGTTATAGAATAGGCACTCCCTAGAGCCTAGAACTGGAACAAAAATATCTAAGGCAGCAATTCTCAAGCCAGTCCTCCGGAACCCCAATGAATGTGCATGAGATACGTTTGTATGCACTGGGTCTAAGAGTAAGGTTGATACGTGTACATATGTCATAGATATTCCTTAGGAATAACCTGAAAACCAGATGGGCTGCAGGCAGGAGTGGTCCGACGGGCTAATGTGAGAACTACTGGTCTAAAGTATAGTTCAGGGGTGAGTAATTTCAGTCCTTAAATGCTGCAAGCTGGCTGAGGTTTCAGAATAACTACGAGAAATATGCATGAGATGTATTTGAATACAACGGAGGTAGTGCACGTAAACCTGACCAGCCTGTGACAATCAAGAACCAGAGTTGCCTGACCTTGGCATAGTTACTGATAGATCTGAGACTTCAATTCACAAATATTTAACTTTCCCTCACTCCTCTGATTTGCTTCCCTTCATTACTGATAATTTGCTACTTTCTTTCCCTAAGAAGAGTTATAAGTAGAAATAAAACAAGACAGAGAAAATAAAATAAAATGTTACCTTTTTTTTATTAGACTAACTTAATACATTTTTGATTAGCTTTTGAAGGTAACCTTTCTTCAGATCAGAAATGAGTAAATATTGACAAATAACAGAATATATACATGAAACACAAGCATTTCAATGAGAGTCTCACAAGAAGAGGGTGGGGTGGGTTAGGTGAGAAACAGGGAGAGCTGGGTGGGTGAGAGACAGGGAGAGATAGATGGCTGATAAGAGGGTGACAAAGTGGTAGAATTTTATGTTTTACAAAACCAGAACACTGCATGAATGATTTTATGAGAATACTAAAAGGAAACGTTATGACAATCCAGGAACGTAAGACCTTTGAAGTCAAAATGATGAAATATTTTGACACCCACCAGATAGGCTATAACAAAGATCTGGGTTTTCTATCCCACTATAGACCATAAATCATATTGCTTTGCCACCCTCTTCATGTGAGACTGTCACTGGAATTCTTTGTGTTTCACTTATATATTCTGATATTTGTAAACATTTGCTTTTCTGATTTGAAGAAAAAGGGTTCCCTTTGAAACCTAATCAAAAAATGTATTTAGTGCAATAAAAATGTATCATCTTATTTTCTTTTCTATGTTTTGTTTTGTAACATGATATGAGTTTAATTGTCAGAGTTATTGATTTTGCTGGATCAGATACAAATATAAAAACAATATACAGCTGCAAAGACTTCACTTGCCCCTTCCCCCTGGTAGGAGGAGTCATGGTGAAAGGCAGCACTGTGAAATCTGAACTGCACCTCAAACATTCCTCTGCCTTCAAATGTCTTCCATCCATGTTCCCCCTCCACATCTCATTCTTCTCTCTCTCTCTCCTTCCCATAGTTTTCATCTCATGAATCCTACAGGCTGTATGTTTCTCTTTAGCCCTCCCCAACTCCCTGGATTTTAATGCATTTTTCTAAGGCCATTCTCTTTATGGATACAATAAAACCTGTTTGGATAAAACATTATAGCATTACTATTGCAGCAACCACACCTTTTTGCTCTTCCTAGCTACATGCTTAGGATCTCTACTAAAAAATTACGAAAAAGAGAGAGAGAAAGAGAGAAGGAGAGAAAGAGAGAAGGAGAGAAAGAGAGAGAAAGAGAGAAAAAGAGAGAGAGAGAGAGAGAGAGAGAGAAAGAAAGAGAGAGAGAGAAAGAAAGAAAGAGAGAGAAGAGAGAAAGAGAGAGAGAGAGAAAGAGAAAAAGAGAGAAAGAGAGAGAGAGGAGAGAAAGAGAGAGAGAGAGAGAGAGAGAGAGAGAGAGAGAGAGAGAGAGAGAGAGAGAAGGAGACACCCATATACTGTGGTGGAAAGGGGCTGGCAAGCCACTTCCAGATGTGAGCTAAACCCGAGATATTCAATTCCGGAGCATGTGCGGCTATCGGCACTGAATATCTGGGTATGACCGCCGACCCAGAAGCTAACTGAGCACCAGCCAATGTTCACACCAGTGCCCGGTTAACTCGCCACATACAATTAGGATAGCTAAGTTTCTGCTCTGCCCCTGGACTGCCCACAAAGTTGCTGGTTTTGGCATAGGTGGTTAGAGTGCATATTCAGTGGCACTATTTGGTTAAGTGCCGGTGAATATCCCCAAATAGCCCCTTCCAAACTAATAAACAGCCAGGAGCTTTGAATATCGACCCCTAGCTGCCTGGTTCTCCCACTTACTTTAGGGCTGTCCATTGGTTCCACTTCAAAAGAGCATCAGCAAAGCACACTGACCCCTGCTTTCTAGGCTCAGGCCCCTAGGCTACAAGCTCCAAGGGAGGATTTCTACCCTAACCCTCCGGGCCTGCCTATGGGTGCCAAAATCTTAAATGCGGCTCTAGGTGGTGACAGATTCAGAAGGTGTTCTGTAATTCGCACACCTAAACAGATACATGCGTACAAAATGTTCTGAAAAATGGAGCTCCCTGTGTGCAGGCACCGTACCTGGAGGGGCTGCAAACTGAACAGCTACTGTAGAAGTCAGTGAATCGGAGACCCCCTGCAGCCAGCAGATCAAGGTTGGAAGTTAGAGATGATGGATGCCCATAACAGCCCAGGTCTCCGAATCCCAGATCATCGGCAAAGAAGAGGACAAAGTTTGGAGGCCGAGCTGCAGATAAGACTTGCACTAAGCAGAGAACAGAAAGTAGCAGTCCTGGAATCAACCTACTGACAGCCAGTATGGAGCAGGAATTACCGCCTATCATCTTTCTTCCTTCAATGTATGGCAGATGTTGCACCCTGTCAGATAAAAGAAAAGTTCTCAAAGTTAGTGAAAACCATTATTATGAGGGAACTGGAGCAGTCCTGGACCCTTCAACCTGCTTAATCATTAGCTAGGAGTGTCCCGGGCCTTTCAACCTGCTGTCTACCTAAGAAGCAGGGTCAGAGGAACGTGGTAAGTAGGTGCACCGCTATGAATTTACAGCCTGTCTCACTGACACAGACTACTCAGTAATTACCATGGATTCTTTTGGATTCGTAATAGATAAATGAAACCTTTATTAGAGGAGCTAAATTCTACAATGATTAAGGTATATACAATGATTAGCTATATAAACAATCATTACATCACTGGTCTCTACATCTAAGCAATGCTAAGAGTTCTTAGACCAGGAAAAGAAGCAATAATACACTATACATACAACATCACTGGTCTTTACATCATCCAGGCTCTTATCAGCCGGGGGGGGGGGGGGGGGGGGGGCGTTACAGCGAAAGCCAGAAGCTTTTTAGACCAGGAACAAGCCCTCTGCGCAGTATGTACGTTACTCACAGATGAGCTCCCGATTTCACTGAAAGAAACTCCCCATTTTATTAGGCTCATAACTCATGTTTAGAGCTGAGGAAAATTGCAGAATGCTTCTCTGTCTAGGTAAACAAGCCATACTGTGGGAACGTAGTCACATGTTTTCCCAAGTCCAGGTGGCCAGGCTGAACGTCCGAAAACAAGCACCATAAATTAGAGCTGTGTCTTATCTTCTACATTCCAACTTATTTTCACACAAAGTTAAACAATCATTTTTAAACAGAATTACTTCTAATCAACAATACAGACCCCGAGTGCACTGGTCGGTCAAGACAGAGTTGAAAAACAATCTTTAAAATTCACTTCCATTACAGTAGGGTTTTCATGGCAGGGGGTGCCAGAAACTGCCATGCTTACCTGTGTACTACGCTCTACTGGCCACTGCCGCCGCATACCGCAGCCTTCCCAAGACCTACCTTGATCCTTGAAGGCCACCCTGGTGGTATAGTGACCTCTGCGGCTACGGGGGGCAGGAAGGAATCTCACTCTTTCCTGCCCTCTGCCACTACTCCGTCTCCTTTTTACTCTTCTGTGCCGTGGACAGCCACGCCGTATTTTAAAAATAGCTGCTGAGGCTTCCACAAGACTGCCACCAAAGTCTCGGCAGCCATTTTGGGAAAACATTGCAGCATCGCCCCACAGCACAGAAGAGCAAAGCGGAGGTGTGGTAGCGGCAGAGGGCAGCCGCCACTACACCACCAGGGCAGGTGGCAAAGTAGAACGTTAAATTGTACAGCGCTGCGTAACCCTAGTAGCGCTCTAGAAATGTTAAGTAGTAGTAGTAGTAGTAGTAGTATGTGGGAGGGGGATGGCGGCATTACTGCAGTGGTGGGGTGGGGGCAGAGCAGGTTTTGGCACAGTATAAGTCATCACAAGAACAAAATATAAGAAAACCAATGGACCACATTAGGGGCATTTAGTTATGTTAAAACAAATGAAAGATCCGCATGAAAGAAAATATTTATTTTTTATTACGTTGACTTATGAAAACCACTTGTCCCTGAAACATGCTCAAAAGTGAATAATCCATTTGTACAAAAGAGATGAGGTGAAGATGTGATTCCATGTGCCCCAATGAAAGGAGAGTTTAATTTTATTTCCAATCTTTATAACACCAGGCTTCCCAAGGCAGATTACAGCAACAGCTAAACTGAACCCATCAGTAAACAGGATACCCTCACTGAAATCTGGTCATGCATTACTGTATTGTATAGAACAGTGTAGAAAAAGAACCACAAAATATAGCCTTTATAAGTGCTGTTTCCACCAGCTACAATAATTTTTTAAGCATTTAATAATATTCAATTTTATTTCATGATATTTATATCTACACTAGTAAAAAAGGCCCGTTTCTTAAAAAAAAATGAAATGGGCTATCTTGCAATGGTGATTATGTTTTTAAGGCTCTCGGCGAAGCGATTTGTCCTCTCTCCCCTGCCCTCCCCTCCATGTCCAGAGATTTTTCCCTCCCCTCCCATTCCCTCTGTGTCCTGCAATTCTGACCTCCCCTCCATGTGCAGTGATTCTCCTCTGCCCTGTCCTCCCATCCGTGTCCCGCGATTCTCTCCTCTCATCCCATCCATGCCCATCGATTGTCCTCTGCCCTGCCCTCCCCTCACCTCAATGTCCCGCGATTCTGTCCTCCCCTCCATGTCCTGCAATTGTCCTGTGCCCTGCCCTCCCATCCATGTCCCGCGATTCTGCCCTCCCAAGCGATTCTCCTCTGCCCTCCCCTCCAGCGTTCCGTTGCCTTCATTTGTTGCCTTGCGTTGGTAACATCCTGACACCAGCTTGCCTCCAGTGTTCCCAGGGCTGCGCCTAGGGTCTCTGGCGCCCCCTGCAGACCATCAGTTGGTGCCCCCTGCAGACTATCAGTTGGCGCGCGCGTGCTGCCCCCCGGACTTTTAAATTTACCTCCCTCCGTCTGCGCAGCGTCAGTGAAAGCGCTGCCTGACATCTCTCCACCAGCCCAGCCTTCCCTTCGCTCGTTTGTTCCCTGTGTCCCGCCCAGTGACATTCCTAGGGGGGCTGGCACCTTGGGCGGATTGCCGATTCGCCCCGCCCCCCTGGTGCAACACCCCCCCCCGATGCAGTGCGGACCCCCCCCCCCCCGGCGAAAGGACACCCCTGTGAAGGAACCCCTCCCCAGGTGCACGCCACCGGGGGGGGTGCCACGCGCGCCTGTCCTCCGTTGTTCCATGCTTCTTCTCTGCCCCGGAAGTAACCTGTTCCGGGGCAGAGAAGCATGGAACGGAGGGCAGGCGCGCGCGCGCGCGGCATCCCCCCGGCGGCATGCAACCAGGGCAGACCACCCCCACCGCCCCCCCTAGGAACGCCACTGGTCCCGCCTTCTTCTGACATCATTTCATCTTTACACAAGTGCGGGACAGTGAGAGGGAAGGGAACGCTGGACGCCCAGCCAGCCGTAGAATGTTGACGGTCCAAATTATTATATTAGATATGGGAAGCTTTCAAATAAATTAAAAAGCTGTTGAGTTAAAAAAAAAACAACTTGTTCTTCACCTTTTAAGGCACTGGGCTGAAAGGGAGAAGGGAGATGCCGGACTGGGGGGCACCAGAGACCCCAGCACCTGCCCTGCTAAGAAAGCTTTCTAATTTTTCAGAATAAAAAGCTAACCCGTAACCCCCCCCCCCCCCCCCCCCCCCCCGTTTACTAAATCGCAAGGCGATACCGACACATCCTAGATGTGTTGGCTTTACTGCACACACAGCCGCTAAGGGGGGGGGGGGGGGGGGGGAGGAGGAAGAAGTGTTCTAATTTTGACAGAATGGAATTCTGCCATGAATATTGCAGATCCCTCTGTTGAAGGAACAGAACGGGATGCCTCTGTTCTAGTACACACCATGCTTTTCATTCACCTACGGTAAACACAAATCGGTGGCCTCCGCCTCTCTGGACAATCATTCCCTGCAAGGCAAAAGAGACTGTGAGATCCTCTGGGCGGCCGAGAGAAGTTTCCCCCTTTCTGTCCAAGTTGCACAGCAGCACCTCGTCGAGCTCTTGTCACATGATTCTCGGACAACTCAGGAGGAGATGGTACGGATCGGAGGGGACGTTGGGAGTTGTATTTCAACAAGAGGTCAGGCGCTGTGGCTCTGCTGGAATTGATTGTGGCACGGATAAGAGCTACCTTGCAACATCCGTTTCTAAGCATTGTAAAACGTTGCAACCCTAATGTACATGCTGACGGTATGAAGAAAATAAACCCACAGTGCTGTAAGGTAAAGGGAGTGGCTGGGGTGGAACAGAAAGAGTTTTAAGCCTTATGCGTTTCTCTTCTCCTTCCACCGGGGTGGGGGTGGGGGGTGTACAGAGACAGGAAATCTGCTTATTTTTCTTCCCCTAGGGATGTGCACCAGATCAAGGTGCAAAAACTGAGCCAGTCCCTAGGCTTGCCAACTGCATGCATGAAATCGCTGTTTTTATCTCCCTAAGACAGTGTTTTTCTTAACCCAGTCATTGGGGCATACCCTAACCTGTTACACCAGCCGGTCAGATTTTTTTTTTAAAGTTCAAATGTATTTATTAAGTTTTCAAAAAATATACAAATAAAAGAAATACAGTCCCTCTCACCAACCCACTCAGTTAAGAAAGCCCCCCCTCCTATAATTACCCTAACCCTTCCTTCTTCTTTCTTCCCTCACTTAATTTCTACACAATACTAAATGTATCTGCTATCCTGTAATGACAATGTTTACATACTATGTAAGCCACATTGAGCCTGCAAATAGGTGGGATAATGTGGGATACAAATGCAATAAATAAATAAATAAATAAATAAATAAATAAAATGTCATAAAAAGTTCTATACAATGCAATATTCTTAAATATAGAATGCCATTACAGACGGTTAAAGAACAACAGAACAGACAGATTTACTTATCAAGGAGTTAATTCGCAGTTGAAGTTTGACAAAATTTGGCTACTTGTTCCCAGGTTTTATGAAATACCGGTAAAGAATTGGTACGTTCAGCTAGTATTTTTTGACATTTAAAAGTCATACATACAGTAGCCCAGCAAAAGCAAAAAGAAAGCAGTTTATGATTTTTCCAAAATTTTTTTTTATAATGTTGCAGGAATTGATGCATGAATTACCCCTATTGTTAGCAGAATCTGTGGTACTTCAGGAGTCAGACAGCACACATCAAAATGAGAGAGAAATCTTCTTTATTTGCCAGCAAACAAAGTAGAACATCAGCATTAAGTCTCTTCTTCTCTTTCTCAGCTCTCTGTGTCTTTGTGGCTTCTGTCTCAGCTGCTTCTCTTCTTCTTCTGTCTGTTCCTTCTGCTCTCTTTCTGACGTAAGCTGCTTCTGCTCCCACTTAAATACAGTCCTAAGCCCCCTCCTAGCCCCCCTTACTTTCCAGATGGTAAAGAATAGATTGGTTACCTTGCCTCAGCCAATCATTACTTTAAAAATATCAGTTACATAGGTTCCAGACATCCTAAACTGACCTGTGACCTGGGCCCCTCACACCAGACATTTGGGCTCCAGAACTCCTGCATGTTATTATGATTAATTTCTCATATTCCTAGTACTAACTGCTAACTGAACTCTGGCATTCATTAAAGGGTCAAGGGCCAGTCTTACTTAATAGCATACAGCTTATAGTTTGTTATTATTTTCAGGACCATTCCTACATTTACCTATACTTAATCAAGACTTTTCTTGACCCTTTTCACCCATCAGCTCCATACACAGAACTAGCTAGGACTATGGTTAAGTCAAACCATATGCTGATCTTTTCACTGCAGCCCTACTCAGAACGTCAGACAGAGAGTTGAACAGACATTCCACACAGAATTATTAATTTACACAGAATACAGCATATTCTAAAGTAAGCATCCTTATAAGACATATCTAAACATCAGGAATATCTAGAATTATTTAGAATCTAACTATTTCCTTCTAAGCATTTTAAACTAATCCTAAACAAACTGCCTGCTTTTAAACTACAGTATGTCTGGCTCATTCCTTTGTTCATTCATAATAGTATCCCCTCAAGATTTAATAGTATACAGATGTGCCAGCATTTAGCAATCCATCAATCACAAGGGACAGAGTTTCATTTCTCACTGACCTTTCTAACCTTTAGCTTAGCCAAACGCTAGACTTTCTAAGTAATTAAATCCAGCTGTCATTCCTTCACTTGCAGGACTGAAAAGTTAAAACAGAATTTAACCACCAAACTTTAAACAGAATTAATATGGCTTCTTATATATGTATATAATTATGCCCACTGCCTCATTCCCCCCTTTGAGACTAAAATCAGCTTATGCAGAGATAAGTCTCACAACTCAAACTCTGGCGATTATAGTGATCCTAACTAAGAATAGGCTTGTGAATCACCATTACCCTACTTGTTAAGGTCCGACGGCATACTGCCGAAGCACATGAGGCCAGGAAACAAAACAACAACCCTGCTAAAACTAAGATTATTAGGGAAATAAACAAAGGACGTATCCAGGAGGTCAATGACCACCACCAGGAGGTAAGATCTAATCCTCCTCGGTAATCCTCCACATTAAGGCTGGCCAACTGTAGGACTTTATCCATAGCATGCCTAACTACATGCGTCCTATTTATAACAATAGTACAGCACTCTGAAGAATTTAGCACTGTGCAGAGGCCACCCTGGGCTGCAAAGAGATAGTCAAGACCCATACGGTTATACCGAGAAACTATACTTAATTCATTAATTTGATCCTGCAATGCATTGACTACCACGTTCAGCTCATGAACTAAAACATGGAGTAGAGACTGAAGTCTCCGGGTAGCCATGCCCAGTTCAGTAATACCCGCTACCGGACCCCCAATTGGAATCCAGGCCGTGGCAGAAAGGGCTACAAGTCTCTTTTTAGTCAGAGGATAAGTAGAGTTAATATACTGGAGGGCTAATTCAATCGCCTCATCCTCTGTGGCAACGGAGGAAGGTAAGGACAAAGCCTCTCGCTTAGAGCGGTGCTGGGATGGTGGCCTGAGGAGAGGAATAACTTTAGGAAAATAATTCAAAGTTACCAATACACAAAAATCATATGTGGGGGGAAGAATCATGTGGAGGACATTATCACAGAGCCAGTAATGACCAAGGAGAGGGCGAGGAAAGTTCCCAATAAATGTTGGCACAGGATGGACACTAGGATGCCCATAATGCGAGCCCCTATCCCAGGGGGAACTAAGAAGAAATGGAGACTTTGTACACCATAGGTGCCAATCCCCAATTGTGACAGACCGCTCATATGATGCAACCCCTTCATACCCCGGGGACTTATGAAAGTAGAAAATAGGCCGGGACACTATAGTCTTCTCAGTAGTAAGGTTAGGAGCCAGATAATCACCTTGGTCATAATCTGCAGGTATGGTAGTAGGGCACATAGGAGTACCTGGAGAAACTACCCACACAGATTCCCCCTTTTCTGGGAGAACATTAGTATAGTTACAGGGAATGGGAAGAACAGTTGAGATGTCTCTTGTTAAACAAAACACTCCAGAAGCTGGATAGGGAGACGTAAAGACTGGCCTTAGAGAAGATTCAGAGGGGGAAGTAGCATTATAAAAGGACCACCAAGTATAATCCTGGCTCCAAGGGCCTGAACTCGAAAAGTAGGGAGGTATAAGAGCTGGGAGCTGCACAGGGACAGGTACAGCTGGGACATCTGTAGTATAAGGAGGAAATCGGGAACACACAATACAAGGGGAAGTAATCTTTGCCTGGCTAATTAGTTCCTGGACTGAGTGTAACCAAAGATTGGAGCGAGTTGGGGTATTAGGAACAAGGAGGCAAGGAGTAGAAAACAACAAAAGCATCCAAACTACTAACATTTTCTTTCTTCCTAATCTAAAACAAATACAGCAAACTAATTAAGCAATAATATTTCAACAGTCTGTGCTAATCACAGATTACTCTCATATAATGTTCTCAGTCTTTGAGTTCTTATACCAGTTGGGATAGACCCTCAACTGACAAGGATCAAGCTCTCAAATTCCAAGAAAGCCAGAATCTGGACAGAAAGAGTCTCAGTGTGAAGCCGAAGTTCAGCAGCTCCTGCAGTATGCAGTTGACCCTTCTTTTCAGCTAGTAGATTCTTTGGTTCGGGTCAAGCGCAACTTCAATGGCTCCGCTGGATCACTTTCTGCTCTCCACTGTTTAGGCTCCGTCTGATCCGTGCTGGGCTCAGTCTGGTCAGCAGACTTAATTCGAGACCAATGGACCCATGGAGTTATCCCTGCGACCTTCACAGCTGTAGGGGTAGAAAGCAAAACAGTAAAAGGTCCTTTCCACCGGGGCCCCAAAGGCTGGAGCCTCCAGTCTTTCACCCAAACTCTATCCCCTGGCAGGAAGGAATGTACCTGAGCCTGGAAGGGGACAGGGTTTATTTCTCTCACATAAGACTGAAGCTCAGAAATTATCCTGCCCAAGAGGGCTACCTGCTCCTGCACCTGGGCAGACCCTAAAATCCCTATGTCTCCCTTAATTCCCTGCAAAATGGCTGGGGGCTTCCCATACACAATTTCAAAGGGAGAGAGGGCTGTTCCTTTAGTTGGGGTGCATCGGAGGCGGAAGAGGGCTAGTGGCAATGCCTGTGGCCATTTCAGTTGGGTTTCCTGACAAATCTTTGCTAGGCTATTTTTCAAGGTTCTGTTTGCCCGCTCAACCTGCCCTGAACTCTGGGGACGATAGGCACAATGCAATTTCCAGGTAATGCGCAATGCGCGGGACAGGGCCTGAAGTGTAGCTTCAACAAAGGCGGGACCATTATCTGAACCTATAGCAAGGGGCAGTCCATACCTGGGGATGACATCCCTAAGGAGGGCTCGAGCTACTTCTGTGGCTTTCTCAGTGACTGTAGGATATGCTTCCACCCACCCAGAAAAGGTACAGACCATGACCAAGAGGTATCGGAGCCTACCGCTCCTGGGCATTTCTGTGAAGTCTATAACTAGAGACTCAAAGGGTGTTAGTCCTCTAGACTGAACTCCTGGTGGAATACGGGGTCCCTGACGAGCATTATTCTGGGCACAGAGAGTACATCGGGCAGAGGCAGTGGCAACCAGACTATCCAATCCTTCCAGCACCACTACTCGACTGAGTAGGCGGGCTAGTGCTGTTTTCCCTAAGTGTGATAGGTCATGAGCTTGAGACACTACAGGCCAAGCTAGGTGGCGTGGCACCAGAACTCTGGTATCAGGGAGATGTAACCAGCCATCAGATCTCCTTACTGCACCTTCCTCTTGAGCCCATTTCTCTTCCGTTTGGGTGTACATAGGCGTCCATTCTTGCAGTCGAATTTGGAACAGGGGAGTCACAGTACTTGCTGAGGGGTCCTCTAGCAGCTTCCTTGGCCACCCGATCAGCATGGCGGTTCCCTCGGGCCACTGGAGTATCTATCCTTTGGTGTCCCCTGCAGTGAATGACAGCTACCTTCTTAGGGGCCCAAACAGCCTCTAGCAGCTGAAGTATTTCAGGTCCATACTTAACAGGTTGGCCTGCGGCATTTATGAGTCCCTTTTCCTTATACAAAGCTCCATGAGCATGTAGAGTTGTGAAGGCATACTTGGAATCAGTATAAATGTTGGTTACCAGTCCTGCTGCTAGCTCCAGAGCTCGTATGAGGGCCACAAGTTCTGCTTTCTGGGCTGAAGTTCCTTGGGGCAAGGCTCTTGCTTCTATCACCTTGTCCTCTGTCACCACAGCATAGCCTGCCAATCGCTTGGAGTTCTCCACGTAACTGCTTCCATCTGTGAAATAAATTACATCTGGGTCCCTCCAAGGAACATCTTTAAGATCTGGTCGACTGGAGTACACTTCATCCATGGTTTGGATACAGTCATGATCCGGTGGTCCCTCAGATGCTGGCAAAAGAGTGGCGGGATTGAATGTAGCCACTGTTTCCAGGTGTATCCGTGGATTCTCACACAAACTAGCTTGGTACTTAACCATGCGGTTATTTGTAAACCAGTGGTTGCCCTTATACTCCATGAGGGTGAGAACTGCATGGGGGACTTTAACAACCAGTTCTTGCCCCAAGGTCAGCTTATCAGCTTCCTGAACCAGTAAGGCTGTTGCTGCAATGGCCCTCATGCAGGCTGGCCATCCTTTAGCCACTCCATCCAGCTGTTTAGACAGGTATGCAACAGGCCTCTGCCAGGATCCCATCATCTGGGTCAGCACACCCAGAGCAACCCCCTGTCGCTCATGGACATACAATGAGAAAGGTTTCTCCACATCAGGAAGGCCTAACGCAGGGGCTTGGAGTAGGGCTTTCTTTATGGCAATGAAGGATTGTTGAGCTGTAGGTCCCCATTCAAATGGTTCCTTTTCACCCCCCTTTGTGGCCTGGTAAAGGGGTTTCGCCATCAATGCAAAATTTGGAATCCAAATTCTGCAGAATCCGGCTGCTCCCAGAAATTCCCTAACTTCCCTTCTGGACTTGGGTTGGGGAATTGCAGCAACTGCTTGCTTCCTACTAACATCCAATCTCCGACTTCCCTGGGAAATACAAAAGCCCAGATACTTCACTTCTGACTGACAAAGTTGGGCCTTTGAGCGTGAGACCTTATAGCCTGCATCCAAGAGTAGCTCCAGCAATTCTCTGGTAGCCTCAAAACACTCTTCCTGAGTCACTGCTGCAATCAGGAGGTCATCTACATACTGGAGTAAAACTCGCCTGGAAGGCTCAGATTTAAAAATCTTAAGGTCTTGTCCTAGGGCTGTCCCAAAAATGGTGGGGGAGTTCTTGAACCCCTGTGGCAGGCGGGTCCATGTATACTGAAGCTTCCTTCCTGTTACTGGGTTTTCCCATTGAAAGGCGAAAAGCAGTTGACTGGCGGGGGCCACCCGAATACAAAAGAAGGCATCTTTTAAGTCTAGTGTCGTGAAATGGGTAGCTCCAGAAGGTATCAATCCTAGCAGGACATATGGATTAGGCACTACAGGGGGTAATGAGATAGTGGATTTGTTGACCACTCGTAAGTCTTGGACTGGCCGGTAGTCCTCAGTCCCTGGCTTCTGAACTGGCAATAGTGGCGTATTCCATGGAGACTGACAAGGTCGAATAATTCCATGGGATAACAAACGATTCAGGTGTGCTTGGATCCCTTCCAGAGCCTTTCGGGGAATTGGGTATTGGCGAAGATGGATTGGCCGGGCACTTGGAAGTAAATCTACATGGACAGGAGGAATATTTCGGGCCAACCCTGGGGGATTATCTTCTGCCCATACCCCACTGACCTGAAAGCTATCTGCCAGGGGTAGGTCAACTTGGCCATGCGACTGATGCAGCCGCCATTCTTCTTCAAGGGGGCAGCAGAAACTCAATATACCCTTAGGGCTGGATGTCGGGGGCCGAAAGGAGACTGAAGTCTGGCCATCAGAGTCAAAGGAAATTTGGGCCCTAAGCTTGGACAGCAGGTCTCGACCTAACAAAGGGATTGGACAGTCTGGCATATACAGGAATTCATGAGTGACTGTGTGTGAGCCTAATTGGCATCTACGGGTCGTCAGAAAGGGCCTCCGGTTCTGCACCCCCGTGGCTCCCACCACTCGGACAGTTTTTTCCAGACACAGGCGCTAATCGCTCCGTCACAACAGAATGTTCAGCTCCTGTATCAATCATGAATGGAATTGAGCGGCTCCCTATAGTTAACTTGACCATAGGTTCCTGGGAGCCCAGTTTGTAGGAACCCGGTCTGTCCTATTCGTCCCATTCTGCCATCTCGGCTATCCCGATGATGTCAGATTCAGGAGGCTCATATCTTCCCTCTCGAACTCGGCCTCGGCTTCCTCGATCTCCTGGTCCCCTTCTCAGTCCCTGGCGCCTCTGGGGGCATTCATCTTTCCAGTGCCCTCTTTCCTTACAATAGGCACACTGGTCCCTCTCCAATCTTGGTCTGGGATTCTCCCCCCTTGGCCGGGATTGATTGAAGGAATCTCGAGGCCTGGCTGGTGGTCCAGGGTCCCACTTTGGCTTCCCATTAGCTAGAGGTCGACCTCGGTTAAGGGTGGAATTAGTAATGGCTGCCGCTAAAAGGTCGGCCTTCTGCATCTTCCGGTCAGCCTCTCGGCGCACCTCCTGATCCCTATTAATGAAAACCTTGGTTGCGATCTCAATTAGCTGGGTGGTATTCATCCCTGCGAATCCCTCCTGACGCTGTAGCTTCTTCCGGATATCTGGCATACTCTGGGCCACCAATGCACTATTCACCATTCTCTGGTTTTCTAGGGCTTCAGGGTCAAATGGGGTGTATGTTCTGTAGGCTTCAATTAGTCGCTCTAAAAAGGCCCCAGGGGATTCAGTTGCCCCTTGGAGAATTTCAGAGACCTTTGCCAGATTAATGGGCCTCTTTATGCCTTTCCTCATACCTTCCAGCAAGTCCCGGCAATAGCCAGACAACAGTTCATATTGCTGCCCATTATTTGGATCCCAAGCTGGAGCTGCGCGAGGGAACCGAGCTCTAACCCATTCCTCTAGGTTCTGTGTCCCCTCGGGGGCACGCGCTCACGTGATGGCCTCAGCATTTTGTAAAATCTTCCGCCTCTCCTCAGTTGTGAAGAGGGTCAGGAGAAGTTGTTGACAATCAGTCCAGGTTGGGTTATGGGTGGCCATAATGCTAGCCACTAGGTCCACCACTGCCTGAGGCTTTTCAGTATAAGAGGGGTAATGTGTCTTCCAATTCAGGAGATCGGTGGTTGTGAAGGGTACATACTGGTAGGCCTGTGCCTGTATAACCTGACCCTCATTATCAGGATCCGGTCGAGTGATGGTTACCTGGCGGAGTGGCAGAACTCTCGAGGAAGTGGGAATGGAACCTGAGGTAGAGCTAGGAGCTACCCTCCTATCATGCTCAAAAGTGATTGCAGCAGGTCTAACCCATTCAGTGGAGGTGTGTTGAAACCCTGAGGGATGGGGAGGGGTACTCATAGACTGAGAGGTGGTCACAGGTGATTCAGTCCATTGAAAGGGATGCCGGGCCCCTGATGAGTGGGGAGGGGTATTAGAGGGAAAGGCTGGGCTGTCAGGAGTTGAGGAGTCAGAGGGTGGAGCCCAAAGCGGGTCTTGGGAGGTTTTTTTTTTTTTTTTTTTAGTTTTAAACATTTTTTTATTGATGCTGCAACACAATGAACGTTTTCATACAATCTCTGCACAACTCAAACATCAGATCCCAACGTGTTCGTGCAATAATTGCTAACTGACAGACATCAATTCTTATACAACTGTTAATATTACTGTCTACCCCTCCCAATTCCTCCCTTCCCCCCTCTCCCACTCTCCTCTAGTAGCCATTTGCTTATTCTGTCGATGTTGTACCCTGGTATTACACCTTCATTAAAGTGTACCTTTAACTTCAACAATGCTTATCAATGAAAAGCTCCACCATTCAGGCCTTCGCTATCTGGCCTTATGCATTCCTTTCCCCCCTCCCCTCATCCCCCCTCCCCTCCTTGTCCTGATCCAATTCTCATAGTTTATCAGTTCTGATCTTCTCCTCTACCCCAAGGTAGCCCATTAAGTACTTGACTGCGTGCTCGTGGGGATATCGTATTTATATATTTCTGCCAAATACTCAGAAACCGGACCTGCCGTCTTGGTGTCAGCCGCGCCCCCCTCGCCTCCCAGAGCATAAGTTGATGGAGTTTATTCCTCCAGTACCAATATGAGGGAGGCATGTCCATCACCCAATGATTAAGGATACACTTCTTCCCCACTATGCAAGATTTACTTAGAAACAGTCGTTCTCCTTGTGTCCCCACCCCCCACTGTCCCAGGTTACCAAATAGCATTCTATCAAAGGTGATTTCAATTTGATACCCTAATACCCCACTTAAATAGTTACTTAGTCCCCCCCAGAAGGATCTGATCCGCCTGCATTACCACATGCAGTGTGTCAATGTAGCACCTCCCTGCTTACATTTTAAGCAGTGATCAGATTCTATGATTTTTGCTTGAAATGCCCTCCTGGGAGAGAAATAGGCTCTGTGTACTGTCCTGAACTGGCATTCTTGGAGTTCTGCACTATGTACTATCCCCGATAACCCTTTCAGTGATTGTTTAATGTGGCGCTCAGATATTGGCTGCTGTGCTTCAACGCTCCATCTAGTAGCCACCTCTAGAACTTGTTTTTCTGGTTGTCCCTTCTCTAGTTCTTTGCAAAACCAGGATACCGAGACCTGCCCCATCGCATCTCCCTCTACAAATTCCCGAAGCTGTCTCCCAAATCGCAAAGACAGTCCTTCTTTCGGTAAGCTACGTACATAATGGGCTAGTTGATGATAGGCCAGTATTGTCGCCGGTCCCCCTGACCACCTTTGCACAAAATCTGCTACTGGTACCAAGGTTCCGTCTTCCTGAATAAAATTTTCCAACAAATCTACCCCCTGTTCCTGAAGTCTACGAAACACCACATTCTCTCTACCTGGGGTGAAAGAATCATTCCCAGCTAACGGCAGCAATACACTAGCTGTTGGGTCCTGACCCCAGCGCTGTAACAGCTCCCTCCACATATGCCACAATGGCCCCAGCAATACACTGTCCCTTATTCTTTCTGGCAGCTTTCCTTTCCTTTCAACGTGTAGCAAATAGTTCAAATGCCACGGATGAAAAAATGCACGTTCCATCCCCATATCCGTGTACGTGGTTGTACCTAATAACCAGTCCCTCAGATGTCTCATAAGACATGCTTGGTTATACAGTCGGATGTCCGGCAATCCCAGCCCACCCTGTCTCCAGTTCCCTATGAGATGTTGCCATTTCATCCTAGACTTTTTCCCCCCCCAGCAGAATTTGACTACCAGCCTCCTAAGTGCCATTACATCCCGTTTTGTCAGTCGCAATGGCAGGGCCTGTAACACATATAACCATCGAGGGAATACTATCATTCGATAGAGCTGTATCCGCCCCATGAGGGACAGGGGAAGCATTGTCCATCGAGACAGTTGTTCTTTGGTATCCCGCAGTAACTTGGCTATGTTGATTTCATAAAGCCGCCTCGTATCCATTGGGAGTTGTACCCCCAAATATCGGAAAGATCCCTGCGCCCATCTAATGGGGAAATGATCTGCCCACCCCTGTTGGAGTTCTTCAGAGCTTGCTAACGCCTCTGATTTTGTGAGGTTCAGCCTGAATCCTGAAAAGTCCCCATATTCCTCTAGACTTTCCATCAGATACGGTAGTGAGTGCCTGGGATCAGTGATTAATACCAATAGATCATCTGCAAATGCCGCTGTCTTAAAGTGGTGCTTCTGTAATGTCACTCCTCGAATATCTACATTATTTTGTATCTCTCTCAGCAGGGGATCTAGAGCTAGAACAAATAATAATGGGGATAATGGACATCCCTGCCTCGTACCTCTCCTAATTTGAAACCATTCCGACCGTAGTCCGTTCGCAAAAATCTGTGCCTTGGGATCTGCATATAAGGCTCTCACTGCCTTTAGGAAATTACCAGTTATACCATAAACCTTCAACACTCCGAATAAGAAACTCCAATCCACTCTATCGAACGCTTTTTCAGCGTCGAAACTTATTAGCAAGGTCGGGGTCTGTTGTGTTCGTACCTGTTCCAATGCCGCCCATATTCGGCGCATATTTTTCACTATTACCCTACCGCATGTGAACCCTACCTGCGAATCCTGGAGCAAGGAGGGTAAGACTCTGGCTAAACGATTTGCCAGTATCTTGGCCAAAAATTTTAGCTCTGCGTTCAATAGTGAGATCGGCCTATACGAATCCGGCCGATCCGTTGGTTTACCAGGCTTGGGTAAAACACTAATTTGTGCTCTATTGAGATGTAAGGGCATCTGCTTCTGTTGTATGGCTACATTAAACACTGCCGCAAGTAATGGACTTATTTCAGTGTTTAGAATTTTGTAAAATTCATTCCTCATGCCATCCGGCCCCGGGGCTTTCCCTAGTTTACTCCACTTGATCACTAATTCTACCTCCTCCACTTCTATCGGTGCATTCAACACCTCTGTGTCCTCTGGAGACACCCTTGGTAAAGCCATACTATGAAGATATGTGGCACTGGGTCTCGCTAGATCCTCCTGTTGGGTATACAGTTTGCGGAAAAAGTCCGCCAAGACTGCTACTATGCCTTCATCGTTATTAACCCGCTCTCCTGCGCTAGTCTGCATTGTCAGTATCTTCTTAGCACTAAGCCTCTTATTGGCGAGCCTAGCTAGAAATCTCCCGCTTTTATTAGCGAATCTATATAGTTGGTATTTATAATACAGATTCGCTTTCTGTGCCGTCTCCTGTAGAAGCTCATTTAGGGCCTGTTGTGCTTCTAATAGCTGTCTTCGAATACACAAGGAATGTCCCTGACCATAATGTTTCCTCAAGGTTGCCACCTTCCTCTCTAGCCGTAATATCTCCCTATTCCTAGCCTTTTTTTTGAAGGCTAAGTACGATATGATCTCACCCCGGAGAACGGTCTTTGCCGCCTCCCAGAAGAGAACTGGATCCATCTTGTGCTGTTCATTATTAGCACTGTATTCTTTCTATCTCTCCACCAAGAAAGGTAAAAATTGGCTGTCTCGGTAAAGATACGCAGGAAAGCGCCAAGTTCCTAATGCAAGTCTCCCTTCTCCAACCCTAATCTGCAGTCTTACCCAGGCATGATCCGAAATCACTATCGGGCCTATTTGAACCTCCTCTACTTTAGTCATTAACTCCCTTGAGAATATTATGTAGTCTATTCTGGACAACGTTTGATGGGCTCGGGAGAGATGAGTAAAATCTTTTTCTGTAGGATGCAGTGTTCTCCATCCGTCTATCAAGTCCAGTGCAGCACACAGCCTCGAGATTCCTCTCTCCCGTCTGGCTAACTCCTTCCCGGTTGGGTTGGATCTATCCCAAACTGGGTCCAGGACATCATTCATATCACCCCCTAATACTATTGGCATATCTCCTAAAGTATGAATTTTACGGATAATTTGGGTGAAAAACTGCCTATCATAATTGTTAGGTGCATAGATATTACAGAGCAAAAGTGGCTGCCTGTCCAAAATCACCGAGGCGAGGACATACCTCCCCCCTGGATCCGAGACCAACTTTTTAACTTCTACAGTAAGACCCTTCCTTATTAAGATTACTACTCCTCCTTTTTTCCCCACCGCTGGAGCATCATACAGTTCTCCCACCCACCAGGTTTTCATCTTGGCATGCTCTTCTCGCGTGAGATGTGTTTCTTGCAGGAAGGCCACTGACACTTTTTTATCATTCAGCACTTTCAGTATTTTCTGCCTCTTAACCGGGGAGTGTATGCCTCCCACATTCCAGGTCATTATCTGCAATGTGGTCATGTCACACCTCTCCCGATTCTGCGACTCCCTAGATGTTGTGTTCTATGTGATTTTGCATGCCAAGAGAGTGTCCCAGCCTCCACTCCCTCAGCCCGTTGCACCACCATCCCCCCTGATACTTGGGCTTCCCCCAGTTCCTTTTTCAACATGCTTTCATTGCTATTACCTACAAACAGGACTGTCCCCTCCCTCCCCCGCCACCCCATCTCCCTCCCCCCCTTCCTCCCCCCCAGTTCCCTCCCTCCCCCCAACCTTAACTGCCCACATAGTATCCCCCAGTCCCCTAATGAGACCATCACGTTTAACACCACTCACCCCCCTCCCCCCTTTAACAGTTCTACAACGTCCACATTCCTAAACAAGTCCCCAACTGTGTATAACTGCTCACGTTGCATGACTCCCTTGGCCTGAATTAAGAATTCTCGGCCATTCTGGATATGAACCCTTAGCTTTTGGTCGTC
Source organism: Microcaecilia unicolor (assembly GCF_901765095.1). Taxonomy (NCBI): domain Eukaryota; kingdom Metazoa; phylum Chordata; class Amphibia; order Gymnophiona; family Siphonopidae; genus Microcaecilia; species Microcaecilia unicolor. The sequence continues at coordinate 24,531,952 of NC_044040.1, forward strand.
CACAGTATCATCTCCTCGGCTTAGGCGTCCAGTCATCCATCTCGACCAGTTCTCGCCTCTCGGCTAGGATCAGTTATGCCCAAAAAAAAAAAAAAAAAAAAAAAACTGCCAATAAAGCCAACAAAGGTAACAAAATTATAGATCCACCTTGCTCTTCTGGGCCATTCTCTCATTTCTTATAGCCATTCTGCCTCCTTCCTGCCCCGCGACCGTCCACCATTCATCTGGGCTCTACTGAACTTAGGAACGCTTGCGCTTGCTCCACTGTAGTGTAGATCTTTGTATCCGCTTGGTACGTGACTCTTAATTTAGCTGGATATTGCAGTGCGAATCTAATCTTCAAGGCAAAGAGCCTGGAGCAGATTGGCGAGAATTTCCTCCTCTGTGTGGCAACTGCTGCTGAGTAATCCTGAAAACAGAGTATTTTTTTATTCCCATATTGCAGTTCCTGATCTCTTCTTAGGGCCTGCAGGATAGCTTCCTTATGTGCAAAGTTTAGGACGCGACATATCACCACTCGTGGCCGCGAATGTTCCTGTTGTTTAGGCCCCACACGATGCGCTCTTTCCACTTGCAAGGCCCCTAGATCTGCTGGGAGCTGTAACTGTTCAGTCAGCCATTTTTCCAAAAATGCTCTAAGACTGGGGCCGTCCAGCGCTTCTGGTAATCCCACGAAGCGGAGATTATTTCTCCTAGATCTGTTCTCTAGATCTTCGAGTTTTACTTCATAGCCTGCAACCTGGGCCTTCAACTGCGCGTTTTCTTCCTCTATCGCGTTTACTCTGTCCTCAAGGGCTCCATGTCTCTGCTGGAACTCAGCCATGTCTTTATTTATTTGCCCCAAATGCTCCTGTACCTGGGCTAATTTGGTGTCTATGGGCCCCAGCCGTCTGTCCAACAAGGGCTCCATGGCGGTCTTTACCTCCGCCGCCACTTCTGCCACCCACGCTGAGCTTGCAGTGTTCGCCGGCGGACTGGCTGGAGCGGCCATTTTGTCCTCGCCGGGTCGCGTTTTTTCTTTTTCCCGCCTGACTCCTTTCGCCGCCATTGAGGTTCGATTTTCCGGGCTAAATCGCTGCTTCGCTATCTCCCACCACTGCGATCGCCAAAAGGAAGCTCCCTGCGTGCGGGAACTCGCTGTTTACGAGGGATTAGAGGGTAAGCTGGCGGGAGCAGATTTTTCAGCACCCGCTCCCGTTCATGGCGTCACGTGACCGGGTCTTGGGAGGTTAACAGGGGAGAATGTGGCAAAGAAGGGTAGAGGCTGGCTGAAAGGTCCACCCTAGGATGTGACGGGGTTTGCACAGAAGAGGAGCTATCCGGAGAAGCCTGTGCTGGAGAAGCTTGGGCTGGGCGGCGTGGATCTCTAGGGGTGACACGGAACCCCAACAATGGGCCATAAGGTGGTGGCTCAAGATCTGAGGGGTCATCAGAGAGTATGGGTTTCTCGGGCAGGGTAGGGGCGGAAGCTACCGATTGGGTGGTAGGCTTCCTAGAGCTCTTTCCCTCTTCTAGTTTAGATTTTTTAATCTTTCTTTGAACACGGCCTAACATGAATTTTACTGGGGATCCCATATAAGTTTTCAACCAAGAGGGAGGGTCAGTCACAAGGCTGTCCCAGGAATCTATATAGGGGAGTTGTTCAGAATATTCTGGTTCTCCTACAATTATGCTGTAGACCTTCCGAATTACTTCAATATCTAAGCTGCCACTAGGGGGCCACCCCACTCCCATAGATGGCCACTCAACTTCACACAAGGTTCTTAGAGTACTTGAGCTTAAAGTCTGTCCATAATCATTAATTAAAAATCCTTTCTTGAAGTTCTTAAGCATACAATCTAGGGGAGTATCAATTTGTCTAGACGATTTCCCTCCCTTAATGCTTACAGTTACAACACACAAAAGGGAAGGAGTTTTTGAGAGTGCAGTAAGGGGTCCACACTCTCGAGACACAAGGTAAGACAGACAACAATCGCTTCCTTCTGTCACTGGCCAATTGAACTCGCGTTAATTGGAAACGCAGTTATAAGAAGTCCGCACTCATTAACATTCACGCATCACACATTCCATACAGAAAATCCCACCCAACAATTTCAAATTTCTCAGATACAGATAAGCTCAAGCGGTTTCGCTTCTAATCTCCACTAGACTAAAAGCTACTAAGGCCTTCGCTGAGAGTTGATCAGACTCCCCTTCCCTCAATTTGTGAGGGGCTGGTTTACAATTTCCTAGCTAGGATTACAATACAGAATACAGAATACATACCCGGCGAATGTTCTCCAGTCAGTTGGGTGCTGGGATTAATGCAGGATTCAGAATCCCACCGCTGCCACCAAGAATTGTTGCAGGAATTGATGCATGAATTACCCCTATTGTTAGCAGAATCTGTGGTACTTCAGGAGTCAGACAGCACACATCAAAATGAGAGAGAAATCTTCTTTATTTGCCAGCAAACAAAGTAGAACATCAGCATTAAGTCTCTTCTTCTCTTTCTCAGCTCTCTGTGTCTTTGTGGCTTCTGTCTCAGCTGCTTCTCTTCTTCTTCTGTCTGTTCCTTCTGCTCTCTTTCTGACGTAAGCTGCTTCTGCTCCCACTTAAATACAGTCCTAAGCCCCCTCCTAGCCCCCCTTACTTTCCAGATGGTAAAGAATAGATTGGTTACCTTGCCTCAGCCAATCATTACTTTAAAAATATCAGTTACATAGGTTCCAGACATCCTAAACTGACCTGTGACCTGGGCCCCTCACACCAGACATTTGGGCTCCAGAACTCCTGCATGTTATTATGATTAATTTCTCATATTCCTAGTACTAACTGCTAACTGAACTCTGGCATTCATTAAAGGGTCAAGGGCCAGTCTTACTTAATAGCATACAGCTTATAGTTTGTTATTATTTTCAGGACCATTCCTACATTTACCTATACTTAATCAAGACTTTTCTTGACCCTTTTCACCCATCAGCTCCATACACAGAACTAGCTAGGACTATGGTTAAGTCAAACCATATGCTGATCTTTTCACTGCAGCCCTACTCAGAACGTCAGACAGAGAGTTGAACAGACATTCCACACAGAATTATTAATTTACACAGAATACAGCATATTCTAAAGTAAGCATCCTTATAAGACATATCTAAACATCAGGAATATCTAGAATTATTTAGAATCTAACTATTTCCTTCTAAGCATTTTAAACTAATCCTAAACAAACTGCCTGCTTTTAAACTACAGTATGTCTGGCTCATTCCTTTGTTCATTCATAATAGTATCCCCTCAAGATTTAATAGTATACAGATGTGCCAGCATTTAGCAATCCATCAATCACAAGGGACAGAGTTTCATTTCTCACTGACCTTTCTAACCTTTAGCTTAGCCAAACGCTAGACTTTCTAAGTAATTAAATCCAGCTGCCATTCCTTCACTTGCAGGACTGAAAAGTTAAAACAGAATTTAACCACCAAACTTTAAACAGAATTAATATGGCTTCTTATATACAGTGGTGGAAATAAGTATTTGATCCCTTGCTGATTTTGTAAGTTTGCCCACTGACAAAGACATGAGCAGCCCATAATTGAAGGGTAGGTTATTGGTAACAGTGAGAGATAGCACATCACAAATTAAATCCGGAAAATCACATTGTGGAAAGTATATGAATTTATTTGCATTCTGCAGAGGGAAATAAGTATTTAATCCCTCTGGCAAACAAGACCTAATACTTGGTGGCAAAACCCTTGTTGGCAAGCACAGCGGTCAGACGTCTTCTGTAGTTGATGATGAGGTTTGCACACATGTCAGGAGGAATTTTGGTCCACTCCTCTTTGCAGATCATCTCTAAATCATTAAGAGTTCTGGGCTGTCGCTTGGCAACTCGCAGCTTCAGCTCCCTCCATAAGTTTTCAATGGGATTAAGGTCTGGTGACTGGCTAGGCCACTCCATGACCCTAATGTGCTTCTTCCTGAGCCACTCCTTTGTTGCCTTGGCTGTATGTTTTGGGTCATTGTCGTGCTGGAAGACCCAGCCACGACCCATTTTTAAGGCCCTGGCGGAGGGAAGGAGGTTGTCACTCAGAATTGTACGGTACATGGCCCCATCCATTCTCCCATTGATGCGGTGAAGTAGTCCTGTGCCCTTAGCAGAGAAACACCCCCAAAACATAACATTTCCACCTCCATGCTTGACAGTGGGGACGGTGTTCTTTGGGTCATAGGCAGCATTTCTCTTCCTCCAAACACGGCGAGTTGAGTTCATGCCAAAGAGCTCAATTTTTGTCTCATCTGACCACAGCACCTTCTCCCAATCACTCTCGGCATCATCCAGGTGTTCACTGGCAAACTTCAGACGGGCCGTCACATGTGCCTTCCGGAGCAGGGGGACCTTGCGGGCACTGCAGGATTGCAATCCGTTATGTCGTAATGTGTTACCAATGGTTTTCGTGGTGACAGTGGTCCCAGCTGCCTTGAGATCATTGACAAGTTCCCCCCTTGTAGTTGTAGGCTGATTTCTAACCTTCCTCATGATCAAGGATACCCCACGAGGTGAGATTTTGCGTGGAGCCCCAGATCTTTGTCGATTGACAGTCATTTTGTACTTCTTCCATTTTCTTACTATGGCACCAACAGTTGTCTCCTTCTCGCCCAGCGTCTTACTGATGGTTTTGTAGCCCATTCCAGCCTTGTGCAGGTGTATGATCTTGTCCCTGACATCCTTAGACAGCTCCTTGCTCTTGGCCATTTTGTAGAGGTTAGAGTCTGACTGATTCACTGAGTCTGTGGACAGGTGTCTTTCATACAGGTGACCATTGCCGACAGCTGTCTGTCATGCAGGTAACGAGTTGATTTGGAGCATCTACCTGGTCTGTAGGGGCCAGATCTCTTACTGGTTGGTGGGGGATCAAATACTTATTTCCCTCTGCAGAATGCAAATAAATTCATATACTTTCCACAATGTGATTTTCCGGATTTAATTTGTGATGTGCTATCTCTCACTGTTACCAATAACCTACCCTTCAATTATGGGCTGCTCATGTCTTTGTCAGTGGGCAAACTTACAAAATCAGCAAGGGATCAAATACTTATTTCCACCACTGTATGTATATAATTATGCCCACTGCCTCAATAATAGTAGAGACTGCTACCGCCAATAATGCATCAAATAATTTATAGTTACACTTAACTCCTGCTTGTGTCAACCCTGCAGAACAAAAAAACTACAACACGGAATGAAAGAGGGAGATTCAATTGAAAGCTAGCGCAAATTCCGTCCCAAACTGATACCCAGAAATCCTGACGATCTCTGCAAGAAAAACACATATGCTCTAATGTACCTATATCTCCATTACAAGACCAGCACAAATTTAAAGATGTAGAATCCACCCAGTATCTCTCCACACTCGTCCTTCCCTACACCCCTTCCCGTGCACTCCGCTCCATGGATAAATCCTTGTTATCTGTTCCCTTCTCTACTACTGCCAACTTCGCGCCTTCTGTCTCGCTGCACCCTACGCCTGGAATAAACTTTCTGAGCCCCTACGTCTTGCCCCCATCCTTGGCCACCTTTAAATCTAGACTCTTTAACATTGCTTTTGACTCGTAACCACTCGCCTCCACCTACCCTCCTCTCCTCCTTCCTGTACACATTAATTGATTTGATTTGCTTACTTTATTTTTTGTCTATTAGATTGTAAGCTCTTTGAGCAGGGACTGTCTTCTATGTTTGTGCAGCGCTGGGGTCCATAATGCTTTATGTGAAAGTAAGAAAAGAGATTGCAATAGAGGGGCAGAATTAGTTTAGGATACTGATGTAGAGGAGTGTGGTAGCCGTGTTAGTCCACTCTTAAGGTTATCAATAGAAATCAAACAAAATAAAACATGGAAAAGAAAATAAGATGATACCTTTTTTATTGGACATAACTTAATACATTTCTTGATTAGCTTTCGAAGGTTGCCCTTCTTCTACATGGAATCTTGCTACTCTTTGAGATTCTACATGGAATCTTGCTAGTCTTTGAGATTCTACATGGAATGTTGCTACTCTTTGGGGTTCTACATGTTAAATAGAGAGGTGTGGTAGCCGTGTTAGTCCACTCTTAAGGTTATCAATAGAAATCAAACAAAATAAAACATGGAAAAGAAAATAAGATGATACCTTTTTTATTGGACATAACTTAATACATTTCTTGATTAGCTTTCGAAGGTTGCCCTTCTTCCTCAGATCGGAAATAAGCAAATGTGCTAGCTGACAGTGTATATAAGTGATGGTATGTTTAACCTATTACCTTTAGTTCTTATCATAGGACAAACTCCTCCTGTAACCTAACAATCTGTCCCTCTACCTCAACTGTGTATTTCTCCTATCCGGAACTGGTAATCACCACTTACGGAACTATGGAAACCACATTGAGCCTGCAAATAGGTGGGAAAATGTGGGATACAAATGTTACAAATAAATAAATGGTAAGCTGCCTATTAACTACGGTTTTAACTTAAATAATGCACATAACCCTCTCACTAATCTACTATTGAATTACATAGGAGGAAAAGACTTCAGATCCTTAACCTTTCATTGTTAATGCTCCAATTAACTTTGTAGGGTTAATGCCTTCAATATCCCACACAGAACTACTTTGCTTGTGCTGTGGATATCAGGCTAGCTCGTCACTAGTCAAAAACCTCCATAGTTTGGAAAAGCTTACCTAGCAGTATTTCGCCTGAGTCCTGTCTGGATCACATTTACAAAATGGCCACCGCTTTTTAAACTTGCAGAACTAAGGCACCTCCTTTTATAGGGTAGGATTTTAAAGGGATAGTCCTGAAATTTCTACTCTACAGGAAGCATGCCATTCTATTCTATTATTAAGGCCCATGGGAGATAATGAGTTGAGTTTATGTATCCAGCACTGCTACTACTACTACTACTTATCATTTCTATAGCGCTACTAGACGTATGCAGTGCTGTACACTTGAACATGAAGAGACAGTCCCTGCTCGACAGAGCTTACAATCTAATTAGGACAGACAAACAGGAAAAATAAGGGATAAGGACAAAGAGTGGCAAGATTCTGGAATCCCAAAGAGTAGCAAGATTCCGGAATCCCAAAGAGTAGCAAGTTCCGTGCAGAATCCTAAAGAGTAGCAAGATTCCGGAATCCCAAAGTCTACTACTACTTATCATTTCTATAGCGCTACTAGACATACGCAGCGCTGTACACTTGAACATGAAGAGACAGTCCCTGCTCGACAGAGCTTACAATCTAATTAGGACAGACAAACAAGAGATAAGGGAATATTGAAGTGAGGATGATAAAATAAGGGTTCTGAACAAGTGAATCCTAGGCACAAAGCAAAGTAACAATGAAGTGATTCAGAAGAAAGTGAAAGTTCAAGTAACCCAGTTGTAGTTCACAGATCATCCCTAGCCAACTTGAAGAGCTTGAGTTATTCTAAAAGGAAGGATGGGCAAAAACTGTATCAACCCACTGTGCAAAATGAGTTGATACTTACCCTGAATGATTTCTGGCTGTTACTGCTGCGAAAAAGGTTTCCACCAAGTACTGCGTCAAGGGGTGTGAAAACTTATACAGTCAAGATTTTTTGATTTCTTTGGCTCAATTACTATTTTTTTTAAAATATTTTGATGATTCTTTCACATTGAAAATGTACAGTATGTTATGTAGAACTGTGAAACCAACTCTCATATTAATGCATTTAGAACTATATTTTTTTCAGACAGCAAAAAGCGAAAAAATGCACAAGGGTGTGAACATTGTTGCAAGGCACTGTATAGGTGTATACACACACACAAATACCCATACGTTGCTTATAAAGATTCAGGTTCAACAATTAAGAACAAATTGTACTGTAAGAGAAGACCAATTCCAGGATGTGCAGGTTGAATCCCTCTTCTCCGATTCCTTATAGGGGTGTGTGTGTGTGTGTGTGTGTGTATATATATATATATATATATATATATATATATATGGGGGGGGAGCAGATGGAAGGCCTTTCTCTAGGAATAGAGAAAAGAAGCTACACTGGAATCTCACTACGGGGAAGAGGTCTATGTTACTATCATATTAACCAATACTGTACCCATCACAGTGCATTCACACAAACAGCAGGAACTCAGAAGCTGCAGGTCCCAGTCTCACCTAGCAGAGCAGCGGCAATTCTAGTAGTAGCATTAAATCTCCTCTTCATTTATGGAGCCTGAAGGTAATGCGTGAACCCTTCAAGCATGTGGGGCACATATAACTGCAGAAGGCACCAGGGTATGTGCCCTGGGAGGAGTAGGACAAATCACTGGCACCTTTTACATTTCTACACTTTTAGGTGAAAAGAGCTCGTGTCCCAGCCTTTAAGGAAGCCTCAGCTCTTTAACCTCCCCAGACTAACACTATTGGGCAGTAAAATCATTTTAATTGCACCTTCCTTTGGCTCACAGATTACAACAATGAACTGTTGCATTGTGTAATGAAAGGGCAGTTGATCATCATACACAATATTTTGCAGTTGTGAAGTGGTTGGCATCCCACAACACGAGGGAGTAAATCCTAATATTTCTGCTAACCCATTTAGTCACCCACAGCTCCGCTGAAAATCAAAGATTTCAGCGGTACCAGTGTCACACACATCGCTCGTCCTGAATTCAATATTACTAAGGTCATTCAATGCACTCCTGCACAGAGAAGCTTGCAAAGAGATGGGAGAAATTTTTTTTTATGTCTGCCCTTGTGTCATTCTGAGTAACGAGGAAGTCATTTGATGCTTTTAACACCAATGCAGGCACTGTATTAGCCATTGCCGCCCCTCCCAACCTCCCTCGCCCAACAAAACTAATACTTTGTCCAAGCTTGTTCTCCCAAAGCCACAGCTGCCCTTCTCTGTTCACCCACAGACATTATACAGTGAACCTTCCAGGGATGTCATGTAGATAAAGTTTAAAAAAAAAAACACACATCCTCTTTATGTACAACATACATGGCAAATAGATTTAGCCTTCTTCCTTTCCATACCGTGTTTCCCCGAAAATAAGACACTGTCTTATATTAATTTTTGCCCCCAAAATGCGCTAGGTCTTATTTTCAGGGGCTGTCTTATTTTTCGGGGAAACCGGGGTTGGCCGGCCCGCCCGCCCTCCGCCGCTCCCGGAACTAACCTTAAACGCCTCCTTTCACCTTCGCAGCAAGCAGCAGCAGGGCAGGCCACTCCTTCCTTCCGTGTCCCGCCCTCACCTGACGTAACGTCCGCGAGGGCGGGGCACGGAAGGAAGGAGAGGTCTGCCCTGCTGCTGCTTGCTGCGAAGGTGAAAGGAGGCGTTTAAGGTTAGTTCCGGGAGCGACGGAGGGTGGGTGGAGGGGGGCCCGGCAACCTCGGGTGGGGGGCAGCCCGGGGGCGGCCTTGTCCGGCTCTCAGCGGCCCTGCTTTCAAACAAAAATTTGCTAGGTCTTACTTTCGGGGGAGGCCTTATATCTACCAATTCAGGAAAACGTCTACTAGGTCTTACTTTCGGGGAAACAGGGTAGAATAAGATACGGCTGAACACTAAACAAGGAGGAAGAAGTAAAATTACTGATGGATTTGGACAGACTGGCATCATGGACAAATGGAGAAGGTGCTGTTCAGCATGGCTACATGATGCAATGCATCTTGGCAAAAGCAACATTTGTAGGACTTTCCCATGCTGCTCTATTTGATGCAGTTTTCTGTCACGATTGCCACCCCTTACGGATATAGAAACATGGTCAATAACCACGCATTTAAAGTCCTCAAATACATGAGACTTTAGTTGACTATGTTCCACCAGAGGAGCTTCCGATCTCTGATGTGCAAGATTAAATTTATGGCCACTCAACCGTTGTTTCAATTGTCTGGTGGTCTTTCCTACATATATTTTGCTGCATGGGCAGCACAGTGTATATACTACATGTGTGGTTTCACAATTTGTCCGGTATCTGAGCGAGTAGTTTTTCTGATTGTGCGGCTTAAGAAAGACTCCTGTTTTTTTGCATATTGGGGCAAAGAAATACATCTACCACGTGCTTTGTGACCTGGATTACTGTCTAGGACTTGATTTTGTGCTCTAGTTTGCAATATATCTCTTACGTTTGGCCCCCGTGAGTACGCAATTCTTAAGTGGTTATCGCGAAATATAGGGGCAGAAGCAATAGGTTTTATAGATCTAATCCAAAACCATTTCCATAATTTATCAGACATGGCATGATTAGTGTCCCTTGTCCATATATTACTACTACTACTACTACTACTATTTAGCATTTCTATATCGCTACAAAGCGTACGCAGCGCTGCACAAACATAGAAGAAAGACAGTCCCTGCTCAAAGAGCTTACAATCTAATAGACAAAAATAAAGCAAGCAAATCAATTAATGTGTAGAGGAAAGAGGAGAGGAGGGTAGGTGGGGTGAGTGGTTACAAGTCAAAAGCAATGTTAAAGAGGTGGGCTTTCAATCTAGATTTAAAGATGGTCAAGGATGGGGCAAGACGTAGGGGCTCAGGAAGTCTATTCCAGGCGTAGGGTGCAGCGAGACACAATTTTCGAGTGACTAGATGGTAGGAGTACAGAATAAAATTGTGAGGCTATTCCCTTTGTTTTAGTTATAGAGTCAAATATATGAAAAATGCCAGGGTTTAATTGTGCATTATAATACTTCCTCAGCCATTTGGCAAGTGCAGAGTTCAATTGTAAATACCTAAAATATTGAGTATTAGGCAGGTGAAATTTTTGCATTAGCTCTTTAAAAGAGATAATATTAGTGCCAGAACACAGATCAATTATTCAATATATTCCACAGGAAATCCACTCCGTCCAAATAAAAGAAGAAGAACCAATTTTGATGTGAGCATTGCTCCAAAGTGATGCCATCTGAGAAGAGGACAGGGGTATTTCACAAGTAGAATCTAAAAAAAATAAGAGCCTTAAGAGTATCCTATATAATAATTCTCACCTCCAACAGGATGTGCCTGGGACCGTGCCTGCCGGAAGTGGTCTGCTAGGCAGGCACGCACTGACCTCAGTGACCTCAGTGACAGACAATTTGGCAAAGCAAAACAATCTGAGTGCTGGCCATTAGGACACAGGGTTGATAGGAGAGTTTTAAAAGACTGAAGGAACCGAAAGTGTTAAATGGGGGGAGGGGGGGAGTTCTGAACCACTGAAAGACATGAACATTTGGGAAAGGAAAACAATCTGAACGCTGGCCATTAGGACACAGGGTAGATAGGAGAGTTTTAAAAGACTGAAGGAAACGAAAGTGTTAAACTGGAGAAGGGGGGGGGGAGTTGTGAATGACTGAAAGACATGCAAATTTGGGACAGGAAAACAATCTCAATGCTGGCTGTTAGCACACAGGGTACATAGGACAGTTTTAAAAGACTGAAGGAACCAAAAGTGTTTGGGGGGGGGGGGGGGGAGGGGGAAGTTCTGAATGAATGAAAGAAATGAAAATTTACCAGAGGAACACAATCTGAATGCCAGGCATTTGTACACAGGGTAGATAGGACACTTTTAAAAAAAAAATGAAGGACGTGAAAGTATTACATCTTGGGGGAGGGGTGAGGAGGAAAGCGGTGGGGCATTCGGATACTGGGCGTTAGGGCCACGGGGGTACATAGACTTTTGAAAGCCTTAAGGAACCCAAAGTGTGGGAAGGAGGAGGAAAAGGAGGGGAGGGAACGGGGTGAGGGGCATTAGGAACAGGGGAGGGGGCCCTGTCACACACTCTCATTCTCACACACACACACTGTCACACAGACAGTCTCACTCTGTCACACACCCGCACATTCACTCTGGCTCTCTCTCTCAAACATACACACTCCCAGGAAATCCTTGGTAGCGCCCGTTTCATTCGTTCCAGAAACGGGTCTTTTTTACTAGTCATAAATAATGGGCCACGAAGTAACTATGGAGGAAGATGACAATAAAGGTAGAAAGTCTAATGAAAGAGGATAAGCCATCTTTTGTTCCAAAAGAAGCCATGCAGGAGCAGGCACAGTAGAACAATTAAGCCATGCTACTACTCCTTTTAGTAAACATGCCTGTTAATATAAAAGGAAGTCTGGAAATTTCAGACCTCCTAAATGGCGTGGCATACGTAATTTAGATAATGAAATTCTAGCAGGCTTATTTTCCCATAGAAAAGAAGAAATAAGATAATCTAAAACCTTAAAAAAGGACTTAGGAAATTGGAACGGAAGCATACTCATTATATGCAGAATACGTGGAGCAATGACCATTTTTATAGTCTCAATTCTCCCCCACCAACTAAGATGAAAGGGAGACCATATAGTACAGGTGTCTTGAGTATTTTTCAAAAGTAAATCCATATTGATTTTGATTGTGTCTTCCCAAGAGACCCCCAAAAAGACTCCTAGGTATTTAATTTGAGTTGGACACCATCTTATAGGGAAGGCTGTTATTTGTGATTTATTAGAATGTATGTTCAAGGGCATTAATTCAGTTTATGACCAATTAACTTTATATCCAGAAAGAGAACCAAAGTGCTCCAACCAATTGGATAGAAAAGGAAGAGATGCTTCTGGATTAGAGATATACAACAGGATATCATCTACATACGCAGAAAGTTTAATTGAAGTATTCCCAACAGGAACACCCCGGATTTCCGGCTGACTTTTAATAGCTATGAGAAAAGGTTCTAATGCCAGGAGGAATATCAAAGGTGATAAGGGGCATCCATAGGCGTAGACTGGGGGGGGGGGGGGCAAGGGGGGGCAATGCCCCCCCAAACGACGATGAGGCGCCGCCACGCCATTAGTTAAAAAAACAAACAAACACATGCACGCACGCGCTCCTCTCCATCCGCTTGGCTTCCCTGCTCTCTCTGTCTGCGTCCCGCCTTCCTCTGACGTCAGAGGAAGGCGGGACGCAGACAGAGAGGGCAGGGAAGCCAAGCGGAGTAGCGGACGGAGAGGAGCGTGTCCGCCTACCCCTCTCTCTTCCTCCCTCCCTCCCTCCCTCTGCCGCAGGCAGCAGTCTTTTCCAGCGTTCCTGGCAGCGGTAGCGATGTACACGCTGCCTTTGGCTCTGCCCCGAAGCCTTCTCTTCAAGTTCCTATTCCCGCATAGGTGGGAACAGGAACTTGAAGAGAAGGCTTCCGGGGCAGACCGAAGGCAGCGTGTACATCGCTACCGCTGCCAGGAACGCTGAAAAAGCTGAAGACTGTTGCCTGCGGTGGAGGGAGGGAGGGAGGAAGAGAGGGGGTAAACGGAGTCACCATCTTGGACCTCGCGGGGGGGGGGGGGGAGCAGAGGGAAGATGGATGGGACTGGGAGGGGTGGGGAGCAGAGGGAAGGAGCAAGAGATGGATGGGACTGCGAGGGGTGGGGAGCAGAGGGAAGGAGCAAGAGATGGATGGGACTGCGAGGGGTGGGGAGCAGAGGGAAGCCTACTGGAAAGAAGACACTGAATAAAACAGAAGACACTGGGACCAAAGCAAATAGAAAAACTAAATGATCAGACAACAAAGGTAGATAAAAGTATTTTATTCATAATTTATTAATTGAAATGTCAGCTTTTTGAAATGTGCATCTGTGATATTTTGCCTGTAAATTCAATTCCTTCCTCCACATTAGCATATTCATTTGCATATGTATATATGCAAATGATATGCTAATATGCTCCGCCCATTCTTTGCCCCCCCAAATGAAACAGTCAAACTACGCCTATGGGGGCATCCTTGCCTAGTGCCTCTATAGAGAGGAAATGAGTCTGAGAGTGAAGAATTTATCAAAGGCGGTCTGTGCACTGAAGAGGACAGTACAAATAAAAAAGTAGCACATATGAATTTATCTTCTTGGGCAGACTGGATGGACCGTGCAGGTCTTTTTCTGCCATCATCTACTATTTTACTATGTATGTTTAGCAGTTGGTGATGAATACAAAGCCGATACCATATCAATAAAACGGCCATTCAACATAATCAAATGCCTTTTCAGCGTCTAAAGAAATTACACAAGTTGGAATGTCAAGTTGTTTAGACAGGTGTAATATATGACTAAAAACTCTAGAACTGTCTGATCCATATCTATTAGGCACAAAACCATTTTGTTCTGGAGCAATTAAACGACCAATTACTGATGTTAACCTATTAGCCAATACTTTTGCAAATATTTTACAGTCATAATTTAACAAAGATATAGGACGGTAATTACCGGCCAAAAGAGGATCCCTTCCTGGTTTTTCTACGAGAATAATTACAGCTTCTGACATAGAGGGAGCAGTGGCGTAGCAAGGGGGGCGGGAGGGGTGGTCCGCCCCAGGTGTCAGCTCGGGGGGGGGGGGGTGCTCCTTGCCAGCTTCCCCCCGGGTGCAGCACGATGACACCTCCCCCCCTGACCCAGTGCCTACCCTCCTCAGCTCCCTCCAACCAGCTGAGCACCCTACCTTTAAAGAAATTTCAGAAGCCATGGAGAGGCGAGGCGCAGCGCCAGCGCCTCGCGCCTGCAAGTAAAAGAAGCATGGATCGTCATCGGGCCTTCCCTCATGCTGTCTGTGCCGCCCTTGCGGAAATAGGAAGTTGCGTCAGCGGAGGGTGGGACAGACAGCGTGAGGGAAGGCCCGATGACGATCCTCGCTTCTTTTACTTGCAGGCGCGAGGCGCTGCGCCTCGCCTCTCCACGGCTTCCGAAATTTCTTTAAAGGTAGGGTGCTCAGCTGGTTGGAGGGAGCTGAGGAGGTTAGGCACTGGGTTGGGGGGGGTGTCATCGTGCTGAACTCGGGGGGGGGGGGGGGGGCAACGGCGAACCACCCCGGGTGGCAGCCCTCCTTGCTACGCTACTGAAAGGGAGAACACTTTTTGTTGTTAATACAATGATTATATAAATGTAATAACCTAGGCATTAATATAGAAGCAAATTTTTGATAATATTCTATAGTAAAGCCATCATTACCAGGGGATTTTCTGAGTTTCAATGAAGAAATTGCCTTTTGAGTTCCTGTATGGAGATATCAGCATCCAGATTGGAGAGAGATTGCGTATCAAGTTTTGGGCCTTGTAGAGAGTGTAAAAAAGAGCTCATTTGTTCAGAAGAGACTTTATGCTGAGAAGAATATATGTCCTTATAAAAATCCAAAAAAATGGTTTAAAATGTCTTTTTGCTTAGTCAATACAGTACCTTGCTGTTTAATAGCATGGACCATAGCTTTCTTCTTTGCTCCTTTCAGATAGTTGGCCAAGATTCTACCAATTCTATTCATTCCAGCAAAGTAAACAGCAGATTGAGCAGAGAGCTGAATGCCCGTCTTTAAGCTTAGTATTTTATTAAAGTTAAATTTGAGTTTCTGAAGTTTAATAAGATCCTCCGCCAGACCAGATAACATATACTGATGTTCAGACAAAGATATTTCTTTTTCAAGTTGGAGTATCTCATTCTTAACGTTGCTTGTGAATAAATGCGGAATGAGCAATCATGGCTCCCCGGATATATGCCTTATATGAGTCCCATATTGTTAAGGGAGAAACATCTGTGGTGTTGTTCAATTCAAAGAACGTTGCTGCATGATCTGTGATTTTCTGAAGAAAGGCTTCTTCCTGTAATAGAGATGAATTAAAGCGCCACCTTGTGGATTTCTGCATCATAGAATTAATATTCAGAGAACACATAATAGCAGCATGATCAGAAATATGTATTGGTTCAATAGATGAGGTAGACAAAGTATCAATAAGTGATTTAGAGAGAAACCAATAGTCCAACCTTGAGCAAGATTTATGAGGATTGGAGAAAAACGTATAATCCAATGTGTCCGGATGAAGCAATCTCCAAGCGTCAATCAGGCCATATTGGGCTACTAGATCATGAAGAGCTTTGTAAGAATTGGTAACGTTATATTTAACTGTTGATTTTCTATCAAGAACATAGTCTATAGGAATATTCATATCTCCTCCTATAATGATGTGATCAATAGTAAGAAGTGAAATCTGGTGAGACAAGTCCTTGAAAAATTGTGGGCAATCAAGATTAGGACCATACACATTAATAAACGCATAAGTAACATTTTGAATATTCAACACCAAAATAACCCATCTGCCTTCTGAGTCTGTGTGATAGTTAGTAAGAGAAAATTGCAAGTCTTTAGCTAATAAAATAGCAACACCATTCTTCCTTTTAAGACTAGGAGAAAAAAAAAACAAGAAGTAAACCGTTTAGATTTCAATTTTACAGATTCCAAAGCAGATAAATGTGTGTCTTGTAAAAATGCAACTGATGCAGACAAAGATTGTAAATAGGACAAGATTTTTTTTCTTTTTATGGGATTCAGTATACCTTTGACATTAAGAGAGACACACTTCATATGATTTACTCATTATAGTAAGATAGAGGATATATGTTTGCACTAAGGCACCCAAATGACGTCAAACACTGTTTGGATATTACATTAACGTTAACACAAAGAAAAATAAAAACAGAACAGTCATGGCATAAAAATGTAATAATAACAATAAAAAAGTATACCATAATAGTCTGAATCTTCCTTAGGAGTCTCCCAGAGGTGAGAGTGTGAATGGAGATGAAAAAGAAAAACTCACCCCCATCCCTAAAAGAGAAATATTAGGTACTATTAACCTTCAAATATAAGTGCACGACTACTTACAGCTCCTGGTATATTTAATATACACACATATACCATCTCATGAAAAAGATTACAAAACGTCTTTACATAAGTCACGTAGTTGTTTGCATACGGGCCCCTTCGTGTTCAGTAATATATTTTCCCAAAATAACAGGATCAGTATAAATTTTTCTGATTTCAAGATGCGTCACCTTCATGCGAGCAGGTTTCTAATGGACCTGATACACAGTTCCAATAGCAGCATTCACCTTCAATCTTAAGCACATGTAAGTCACCTGAAAGTGTGTGGCAAATAGTCCCCTTTAAGCAGTAGGCTATCAGCACATACCAGGATTCAATACAGGCTCACAGTCAGCTCCAGTCTGGGCTCTTTATCCAGTGCACAATAAGCAGTAGTTCAATTCCAAATAGAAGCAGTTCATTCAGTTCCTCATCACAGTTAAATCACAAAGCAGAAGTTTCTACCTTCTACTCTCTTTACCTTCAGGAGGATTCAATACTTTAGGGACTTCTTATACCCAAGGGATTTCACCCTGCATCAGCTTCACTGGTAGATTCAATACTTTAGGGATCTCTCTTACCCAAGGGTTTTCAGCCTGCAACTGCTTCTCTCTCTCTGCTTCTCTCTCCCCAGGGACTCCTTCTCACCTGCCTAATCAATCCCTGGCTTCTGCTCTCACAACCAATCATTCTCCTTCCATTAGCTTCCACCACACCCATACCAGCTGAGTTAAGCATTAGACTAATGATGAGCTCCTGCACACAGGGTTTCCTTTCTCTCTTTCCCCCTAGTGGCAGCCCGTCTACACGTCCTGCCAGCTTACTGTCACGTCTGTGGCCGTGACCACCCTCTTACTTACCCTGTTTCTGGGAGTCAGTGGCTGTGCTGGCTTCTGCTTGTCTCTGTGTCTGTCTCTGTCTTAGTTTCTCTCTGGCTCTGTGTGCTGATTGCCTTACTGAACCTCACCTGTGTGGGCTATGCCTCTTCCAAGATGGCTGCCGCCTCTTCATCTCTGCCAGTATCCAAGATGGCTCCCGCTGTTACTTTCTATGGGATGCCTGCTCTGAGTGTCAAGCCTCTGTTTGGTTGCAAGGTAATTGCTGCAGCTGTAGCTCTGGGGTTGAGGGCTTTATTAATCACTTGGAGACTACAGTCCTGGCCTTTGCATCGCCATTTCCTCTGCAGTGCCTTAGGTCCCGAGGTTAGTGTGCTGTTAGCACCATTTGCTTTCCTTGTCTTGTGCTCTGTGGGTTTTCAGCCCTTCTGTGTTTATTGTTCTGTGGGCTTCCAGCCCTTCTGTGTTTATTGCTCTGTGGGCTTCCTACCCTTCTGTGTTTTGCTCTGCTAGTTCTCTGTGTTTATTCCTAGTGTTAGATTAGCCAGCTTAGCACCGTCTGGTTTGTAGCCTGTGCCTAGCCCCGCTAGTTCTCTGTGTTTGTTTCCAGTGCATGACTTGTTAGCTTGGGCACAGCTTTGTTGTTAGCTGGTGTATAGCTTTACTAAGTCTCCTGAGTTTGCTCTGTGTATGTTTCCAGTGTATGACTTGTTAGCTTGGGCACAGCCTTGTTGTTAGCTGGTGTATAGCTTACTAAGTCTCCTGAGTTTGCTCTATGTATGTTTCCAGGGCATGACTTGTTAGCTTGGGCACAGCTTTGTTGTTAGCTGGTGTATAGCTTTACTAAGTCTCCTGAGTTTGCTCTGTGTATGTTTCCAGTGTATGACTTTTAGCTTGGGCACAGCTTTGTTGTTAGCTGGTGTATAGCTTTACTAAGTCTCCTGAGTTTGCTCTGTGTATGTTTCCAGTGCATGACTTGTTAGCTTGGGCACAGCTTTGTTGTTAGCTGGTGTATAGCTTTTCTAAGTCTCCTGAGTTTGCTCTGGGTATGTTCCTGTGTATGACTGGTTGCCTGGGTATAGCGTTCCTATTAGCCTGGGTACAGTCTACTAGTCATTGTGTTGATTCCTGCTGACTGCCAGAACCCGGACAGTTCCTGCTTGTCTGCCTTGTCTTCACCTAGGTGCCAGGGGGCACTCCTGGATCTTCATTCCTGCTGTTCCTGTAAGTCCTACCGGCTGCCAGAACCTGAGGGCTCAACCCGAGGGGGAAGGCAGTCAAGTGTAGGTGAAGCCTAGGTCCAGTGTGTTCCAGTCCAGCGGGGTTCACTCCTGTATGTTCCTGTCCGGTGGGGCCACTCCAGTGTGTCCAGGCCAGCGGGCCCCACTCCAGTGCGCACCTGTCCGGTGCGTTCCAGTTCCGAGTGTTCCAGTGTAGAACTCCAGCCCGGAGTTCCAGTCCAGTCTTGTCTCCTCTCTACCTTGTAGGTGATCTTGCCTGCCACTGCCGCTCCACGGTAGTGGTCCAAGGACTCACGAATCCAGTGCTCCCGGGGAAGAAGCCTGACAGTGTGCCCAAGGTCCTCGTGCACGTGACACTTACACCCATGTCTTCCCCTATTGCAGCTAGGAGTCCAGTCCGGGTTCCTCATCTCACTCCCTGGCTCCTTGCTTGCAATGCCTTCTGGGACTTGTATTTCAGACTGAAACTGCCTTAACCCAACTATCCTGGATGTGACTTTATCACAATATATATTATATGCAAGTACAATAATAGTATCAGCCTCAGAGTGAAAAAGAGGAGGTGAAAGGTACATCTAGATTGTAGATATAGTTGCCTAGTGGTTCCAGGTTATGAGACACAGGCTGAACCTGGCCTACTTCTTAACCACTGCATGTAACAGACTTGTAACTTGCCTTTTCTGGGTGCCTGGTATCACTGGTCTCATCAACATGTGATTGTGCTGTTACATGGTATCAGCCTGGCAAGGTGAACAAATTTGCAAAGAACCCTGTGTCCTAGCTGCAAGGACACAGGATCAGATGGCAATCTGCTGTCCCACAGTTTGAAGAAGAGACTGCGTCAGAGGAGAAAGGACTAGAGAACAGGTCATAAAGGCAGCAAATATACAGATGATTTGGGGAGAGCTTAAGAGAAATGCGATGGATCAATAATGAAGGTTGTAGATCGGGGGGGGGGGGGGGGGGGGGAAGGAAAGCATGTGCAGCAGGAAAGGAAAGATTTCAGTTTAACAATATTCTTAATCTGTTCCCATAGAAGAACATCAACGTGGAGCAGAGATTTAGCCCTGGCCTCCTCTACTTTCGACTCCCCTGCCGCCGCCCCCCACCACCAGGCGGGGGTCGCTGATCTGTTTCTGTGAGTCCTGACTCCTGACGTCCTGCACGTCAAGACTCACAGAAACAGATCAGGAATGCGCTGGAAACCGGCGCTGAAGAGGACCGGCTGGTGGGGGTTGGGAACCCCCGCCAGCAAAGGTACCTGGCAGCAGCAGAGGAGGGTTGGGGTTGAAAGTAGGGGGGAGGGGCGGCAGCGTGGGGGGTGTCGGTGGTGCCGAGGGGGGGGGGGACTAAAATGTGCCCCTCACCTCGGGCTCTGGGCCCCCCTCCCGCCAAGGTCTGGCTACACCCCTGCCTCCCACATCCATAATCTAGATGTACCTTTCACTTCCTCTTTTTCACTGTGTGGCTGATGCCATTTATTTAACCCCCTATTCACCTGTTCAGTGCCTATGTTTGTTTTAGTCATTCCCACAATAAATAACTCCCTAATCCCTTATTTGACAGTCTTGAATAGATTGTAAGCTCTGTAGAGCAGGGACTGTCTCTTACATGTTTTGTGTACAGTGTTGCTTGGAGGGGCATTTTCGATACGACATCTAAGTCCGACTTTGGACGTTTTGCAAAAAACATCCAAAATCTGAATAGGAAAGAAGATCATTTTCAAGAGAGAAAAACGTCTATCTTTTGTTTTGAAAAATACTGTTTTCAACAAGGATTTGTGATTTGGACGTTTTGTTTTTCGGTCATTTTCAAACAAAAAAATGTCCAAGTGCAAAATGCACAAAATCAAGCCATTGGGATGTAGGAGGAGCCAGCATTTCTAGTAGACTGGTCCCCCTGACATCCCAGGAAAGCAATAGGGTACCCTAGGGGGCACTGCAGTGGACTTCATAAAATGCACCCAGGTACACATCTCACCACTGCTCCCTTATCCTGTCTGCTCAGCCCCCCCCAAAACCCACTACCCCCAACTGTACACCACTACCATAGCCCGTATGGGTGAAGGGGCACCTATATGTGGGTACAATGGGTTTCTGGTGAGTTTTGGAGGGCTCACAGTTTCCTCCACAAGTTTAACAGGTAGGGAGAGGTTTGGGCCTGGGTCCACCTGTCTGCAGTGCGCTGCACCCACCACTAGGGATCTGCATGCTGTTCTAATGGACCTGAGTAACATCTGAGGCTGGCAAGTATTGTTTTAAATTGCATATTGGAGGGATGGGAGGGAGTCAGTGGTGTAGCAAGGGGGGGGAGGGAGGGGCGGTCCACCCCGGGTGTCAGCTCGGGGGGGGGGGTGCTCCCTGCTAGCTCCCCCCCCTCGGTGCATCAACACCCCCCTCCCCCCCCGACCAGTGCCTATCCTCCTTAGCTCCCTCCGGCTCCAACCAGCTCCCGCACCCTACCTTTAAAGAAAGCGTGGATCCTCATCGGGCCTTCCCTCACGCTGTCTGTCCCGCCCTCCGCTGACGCAACTTCCTATTTCTGCAAGGGCGGGACAGACAGCGTGAGGGAAGGCCCGATGATGATCCACGCTTTTTTTACATGCAGGCGCGAGGCGCTGCACCTTGCCTCTCCATGGCTTCTGAAATTTCTTTAAAGGTAGGGTGCGGGAGCTGGTTGGAGGGAGCTGAGGAGGGTAGGCACTGGGTTGGGGGGGTGTTGATGCACCGAGGGGGGGTGTCATCATGCTGCACCCGGGGGGGGGGGGGTGCAACGGCGAACCGCCCCGGGTGGCAGCCCTCCTTGCTACGCCATTGGAGGGAGTTAAGCTTACAACAGCTAGAAAAGCGATAAACTGCATATTCACCACAAGTAAATTTCAAAAACCCTGTATTATCAAGATGGTATAATAATAGCTGGACACCCTCTTCAGAGCCAGAAATGTTGTTCAGGCATAAAAAATAACCATATTTCACCCCTAAATACTGTATATCAGATGTACATGGATATACCAATAGAAACGTCACACCCAATGTCTTCTTTCCTCAAGGCCAGGAAACACTTCCTTCAATCCTGGGTGGATTTAGTAACATCTGGAAACAAGCACAGTTTAGTCCACAGAGCTTTTGCTGTGCATTCTT
This sequence comes from Microcaecilia unicolor, assembly GCF_901765095.1. NCBI lineage: Eukaryota > Metazoa > Chordata > Amphibia > Gymnophiona > Siphonopidae > Microcaecilia > Microcaecilia unicolor. Next base: position 24,553,773 of record NC_044040.1, read on the forward strand.
GAAATCAGTGGCGTTCCTGGGGGGGGCAGAGAAGAAGCATGGAACGAACGGAGGACAGGCGCGCGCGCGGCACCCCCCCCCCCCAGCGGCGTGCACCCGGGGGGGGGGTCTTTTGCGGGGGGTGTCCTTTCGCCGGGGTGGGGGGTCGTGCTGCATCCGGGGGGCGCTGCACCCGGGGGGGGCGGGGCGCATTGGCGATCTGCCCCGGGTGTCAGCCCCCCTAGGAACGCCACTGCTTGAAATACATCCTGATGACTGCATTGAGATCTTGCTTGAATACAAACGAGACCAATAATGTAGCTCCATTAGGGACATTAGAAAGTGAGTCCTCCAAAATCAAAGAAAGATCTTTTGAATTCCTGATTTCTTCCTCCTGGACTTGGGCACAAGTTTCAGGGTCCAACCCAGGTAACTTCTTTACAGGTAAATAATATATCTTATTGACAGAAGGAATAAGTTCTGAAGAAAATTTTAAATTTTCAATAAGATATCTTTTAAACAAATTCATGGGGAGAACAACAGGTCTAGGAAAGTTCAAAATTCAAACGTCTATTATGATTTTCAATCTGTTCAGTTTTATGATGTATTATATCTTTCATAAGTGTTGTTACATTGTCTTTCAAAGCAACAATATCTGCTTGTGATTTCTGTACCTGTTCAGCAAAATTAAGCTTCAACTTATCCACTGATTGAGAAAGCCATCCCACTGTGGCAACTAAGTTTACGGTTTCCTGAGTTGATTTTGTTATAGTAACGTGGAGGGGCATAATCGAATGCAAACGCCCATCTCTATGGGCGACTATTTCCGAAAACGGGTACGTGAAGGGGCGGACCAGACCGTATTTTTGAAAAAAATGGGCGTTCATCTTTCGGTTCGAAAATACGGTTTGTATGGACCAAATGTGCCATGGATTTAGTCGTTTGTGAGCTGGGCGTTTGTTTTTTTTTAGCGATAATCAAAACTAAAAATGCCCAGCTCACAAATGTCCTAATCCAAGCCATTTGGTCGTGGGAGGGGCCAGGATTCGTAGTACACTGGCCCCCCTGACATGCCAGGACACCAACTGGGCACCCTAGAGGTCAATGCCGTGGACTTCAGAAATTGCTCCCACGTGCATAGCTCCCTTACCATGGGTGCAGAGCCCCCAACCCCCAACCCCCTCCCCCAAAACCCAATACCCACAAATGTACAACACTACCATAGCTCTTAGGGGTGAAGGGGGCACCTACATGTGGGTACAGTGGGTTTTGGAGGGCTCCCATTTACCAGCACAAGTGTTACAGGTGGGAGGGGGATGGGCCTGAAGTGCACTGCAGTACCCACTAAAACTGCTCCAGGGACAGGACTTGTTGCTGGTGTATAACCTTGGCACAGCAGTTCACACCTGAAGACTAATCTCGCTGAAAACGTCCTTTATTTGAATAAGCACCTTTACTCACAGTTAACTGCAGATCAGAGGTTGTGCCCCACTGGCAACGAGTCTCCCTGGTACTGACATTAGCAGTAGATCAGAGCTGGCAGAATGCTGTACAATGCCCTCTTTCAGCAACATTCAAGGTAAGAACTAGGTGCTGTAATGTGGCTAACACATGAAAGGGATCTAAAACTGGCTTACAAAAATGGCCACTACCTCATGGATACCGGAAACAAAACAGGGCACACTATGACCCAGTAGGCAGGGGGAAAAGCACCATGGGAGTAGAACCTACCACCTACCAACATCGTGAGCATTTAACACAAGCTAGTGGAATCACGGAGCCCAATACCCTACACCCACCACAATGCATTGCTGATGTGACTCTGCAGTGCACATAACAGAAAAGGTGTCACATTCACCCGAGAGCCACATCAGAACCAGGGAAAGGCTGTCACAGGATACAACACATTCTGCTGTCATGGAGGTGGGTACGGCATTTGAGGCTGGCAAAGAGGCTGGCAAAAAAGGTTTTCAAGTGGGTTCTTTTTGGTGGGAGGGGGTTAGTGACCACTGGGGGAGTCCGGGGAGGTCATCCCCGATTCCCTCCGGTGGTCATCTAGGCAGTTGGGCCACTTTTTGGGGACTTGTTCGTGAAAAAGCAGGGTCCAAAAAAGTGACCCAAATTCGCGCTAAAAACGCCTTTCTTTTTTCGATTATCAGCCGAGGACGCCCATCTCTCCTCGCCCGATAACCACGCCCCAGTCCCGCCTTCACCACTGGGTAGCAAAGCGGTTGTGTATTTGCTACGTCGGAGAGGATGCCTCTAACATTCCCCTTCCACTTGGGGCATAGTAGTTCAGGAAAAAACAACTGAATAGCAGAACTTACAAGACCAGCTCACAAACCCTCAGCATGCAGTCACCATTTTCAGTTTAAAGGAGTTTTGGGTACACCGGGAATGGTGTCATAATTAGGTCCTTATTAGAGATATGTAATAGGGGTTTCTTTACTTTGATATTTCCTTTTTTACTTTATTCAGATTTTACAATATCCAACTTCCTAAGGATCTTCTGTTCTTGGTTCCCCCCCCCCCCTTTTGTGTTCTGTACTGTATCTCAATTATGAATTTGTTTTATATAACATTGTTTTCTGTTCAAAGTGGATTCTTCGATGTAAATTGTAAATTTGATTAAATATTTTTAAAAAATCATCTAAATTCTGGTTAATGATGTTTTGGGTGTATACTTCCCATGTTCTCATGGGCTCTGCGTAAAATTCAATGGTGGGTCACTTTCAGCCCATGGGCCATAGGTTGCCTGTCCCTAGTGTAGCATTTCTAAAGGAGATGATTTATGATTTATTGGTCACTTACACCCTAATTCTATATATGGCACTCAAATTGCTTGCACAATTTAATTGACAAATGAGCCAATTAGCTATGATAATTGGGCACAAATAATCAATTATTGGTATTAATTGGCATTAATTTAAATTTACGCTCGCATCTTTAGGTGCTGGAATTCACATGTTAATTTTACGTGCAGATTAGAAAAGGGGGTGTAGCCATGGGAGAGGCATGGACGGATCAGGGGCGTTCCTGGAATTTGCGCATAGTATTACAGAATAAGGAAGGTCCATGCCTAATTTAGGCATGAGAATTAACACCAGGTTTCAGTTGGTGTAAATCCTTGCGCCCCAAATTGGATGCAAATCCCAGCGCCAATTGCTATTCTATAAACATAGTAACAAAGTAAATGATGGTAAATAAAGACCTGAATGGTCCATCCAGTCTGCCCAACAAGATGAACTCATTTTACATGGTATGCGATACTTTATATGTATACCCGAATTTGATTTGTCCTTGCCTTTCTTGTGGCACAGACCTTAGAAGTCTACCCAGTACTGTTCTTGTACTAAAAGTTCTGAAGCTAACGTTGAAGCCCCTTAAATTAACACTCCAGCCCATCCATGTCTATTCAGTCACGATCAGGGCACAGACCAAAAAGTCTGCCCAGCACTGGTTTTGCTTCCCAATTACTGGCGTTGCCACCCAATCTCTTCAAAGGTTCCATAGATCCATTCCTTCTAAACAGTATTCCTTTGTGTTTATCTCATGCATGTTTGAATTCCATTACCGTTTTCATCTTCACCACCTCCCACGGGAGGGCATTCCACGTATCTACCACCCTTTCCATGAAAAAATACTTCCTGACATTACCTGACATTACTCCTGAGTCTGCCCCCCTTCAACCTCAATTCATGTCCTCTAGTTCTACCACCTTCCCGTCTCCAGAAAAGGTTTGTTTGCGGATTGCTATCTTTCAAATATTTGAACATCTGTATCATGTCACCCCTGTTTCTCCTTTCCTCCAAGGTATACATGTTCAGGTCAGCAAGTCTCTCCTCGTACAGTTTGCAAAACAAATCCCATACCATTTTTGTAGCTTTTCTTTGCACCGCTTCCAGGCTTTTTACATCTTTAGCAAGATACGGCCTCTAAAACTCAACACAGTACTCCAAATGGGACCACACCAATGACTTGTAGCGGGGCATCAACACCTCCTTCTGCTGGTTATACGCCTCTCTAGGCAGCCTAGCATCCTTCTGGCCACAGCCATCGCCTTGTAGTTGCAAAAACCTCAGAAAGGCAGTTTGTCAAGTCCCATTTCCCTTTCACTTAATATACTGCCTTTAGTTCAGAATACAACAAAGTACAAATGAACAAAAAAACTAGCAGTGGAAAAGATTGTCATAATTCCACAAGGAAAGGAAAGACCCACACCAAAGAGAGACGGCAGAATACATAGCAAATATTACAAGAGCAGAGAACTAGCAGAAATCAGATAGTGAAATCCCCCAGGCCAGCTGCAGCAGAACACATCAACTAGAAAACACTTTAAAAAAATGTTCTGCTCTCAAATCACGTGATAAAGAATTCCATAAACGGGACAAAAAGAAGAATTTTGAAGGACAAGTAACATAACATAGTAACATAGTAGATGATGGCAGAAAAAGACCTGCACGGTCCATCCAGTCTGCCCAACAAGATAAACTCATATGTGCTACTTTTTGTGTATACCTTACCTTGATTCGTACCTGTCCTTTTCAGGGCACAGACCGTAGAAGTCTGCCCAGCACTATCCCCGCCTCCCAACCACCAGCCCCGCCTCCCACCACCGGCTCTGGCACAGACCGTATAAGTCTGCCCAGCACTATCCCCGCCTCCCAACCACCAGTCCCGCCTCCCACCACCAGCTCTGGCACAGACCGTATAAGTCTGCCCAGCACTATCCCCGCCTCCCAACCACAGTCCCGCCTCCCACCACCGGCTCTGCCACCCAATCTCGGCTAAGCTCCTTAGGATCCATTCCTTCTGAACAGGATTCCTTTATGTTTATCCCACGCGTGCTTGAATTCTGTTACCGTTTTCATTTCCACCACCTCCCGCGGGAGGGCATTCCAAGCATCCACTACTCTCTCCGTGAAAAAGTAGACTCCAAATGGACTCAGACCAGAGGTGGCAATGAAAGTAATTCATTAAAGGAACATAGGTGACGGAAAGGCTTATAAGGGCGTTACAGAGAAGATAGATAAAGTGGAACTTCTGAATGGAGCATACTAACAATTTTAAATTGAAAACAATATTAAACAGGCAACCAATGGTATTGAAAAAGTAAAGGGGATAGATACATGGCTAAATTTACGGAAATAACAAAGAAACCTAATTGCAACATTTTGAACTGCTTGTAATCGCCTAATTCAGAATTGTGGCAAGCCTGCCAAAACTGTATTGTAATAATTGAACCTGGAAGCTACTAGTGTACAGAGAATCAGCTGAGCTGATTCATCCAAAAAGCTGCACACAGCTTAAAGCTGAAGTAGAGCGAAAAAACAGTAATTTAAATGCTGGTCTAAAATCGCACCTAAATGTAACCAGAGGTTAACTTTTTTTTTTTTTAACCTTTGGGTGGTTTTCTTTTTTGTGCAAGACCTGGTGGATGCTGGGAGTTGTAATGACCCCTGTGTGTGCTGGGAGCTAAAGGGGCAGGAGAAAGCCTGGGATAAAGTGGCAATGAGCAGCCAATCAGAGGCTAGCAGGCAGCAAAGAACCCTGGTAACCTGAAAAAGGGCACAAGTTTGGACAAGTCAGGAGGTGGAGCAGTCGGGGAGGAGTGAGCTGAGAAGGAGGAAGTAAGACAGGACATACCTAGGCAGGTATGGCAGCTGGCAGGAAAGATGCAGCCAGCTGGTGAAAAGTGAGCCAGCCCTATGGCAGCACCCTGGCAGGAGAGAAACAAGGCCGGGCAGGAACGGCTGGAGGCTGGCTGAAGAGTAAACTGGCCCAGAGGCTGCATGTTCCAACAGAGAAACAAGCCCTGGCAGGAGAGGTGACAGATAGACTGGAGGCAGAGAAGGGAGCCTGAGGAGAAAGGAGGCTGCAGGCTGGAAAGGAGAGGCAAGCCTGAACAGAGGAGAAGAATTTGGAGGGGCGTAGCCAGATGGCCAATTTTGGGTGGGCCTGAGCCCAAGGTGGGTGGGCATGGAATTTGTCCTCCTAGCCCCCTCCGGTTTGCTCCTCTCTCCACCCTTCCCTGCCCACAAACCCCAAATATTAAATACTTGAACTGGCGGGGATCCCCAAACCCTGCCAGCTGAAGATTTCCTCCTCCTCCTCGAGCAGCCAGCACTCTTCCAAACAGCAGCCGACAGCACTTGCCTCAAACTGATGTTGCTGCCAGCAGGCCGTGCATACTCAGTGCTTTTGCATGTGCGAAAACTGAGCATATGTGGAAGGGCCGGTCTCAGCATCAGCTCAAGGCAAGTGCTGCTGGCTGACATTTGGAAGGAAAGAAAATCTTCAGCTGGCAAGGTTTTGGGATCCCCACCAGCTACAGCAAGAGTGTCACAATTTTGGGTGGGCCTGAGTTGAAAGTGGGTGGGCCTGGCCCACCCAGGCCCACCTGTGGCTACGCCACTGATTTGGACTGTAAGTAGTCTTGAGAGAGAGCGAGAGAGAAAGAAAGAGAGCAGGAAGCCGGCTGGGTGGGAATCTGCCTGATGAAGGGAGAGGCCTGCCCAGAAGAGGAAGAAGCCCCTGAGCCAAGGGTTCAGGCCCCAAGAAAGCCTGCGTTAAAGTGTGTCCCATTTGAAGCACCATTGAAGAAAAATTAGAATCTAGCACCGAGAACTCTCATCCTAAAACTTGCCACTGCGGGTGCCTCCTGCCAGGCACCCACCTCTGAGAGATCCTGCCTACCTCCCTGACACTGCCAGTAGGGGGTATAGTATGGATGGGAGTGAGAATTTGAGGGGTAAAGGGTGGGAACTAGGTAGTGAATTGCCATGCTTATCTTTTTATTTGGCCCAAGGTAGCTTTCACAGCCCTGGGCCAAAGAAAGCACTGATTGGAACTAGGGAATAGTCACCAAAAGCAGGGAGTCAGGGTTTTCTCTTTTTGTGTGTGTGTGTTTTTTTTTTTTAGTTAGGTTAGTAGGTACCCTGGAGTTCTGGAGCCGGTGAGCTGATGCCCAAGGAGATGCAGAACTGAGATACCTATGGTACCCAGTGCAAGACAGCCGCATCACTAGCAGGGATTCAATATACCAGTAACAACACGGTGTGCACACGTGTTTATTTTAAATAAAATCTCAGATCTGAGTAAACTTAGAGTGGAGGAGTAGCCTAGTGGTTAGTACAGTGGACTCTGATCCTGGGGACCTGAGTTCGATTCCCACTGCAGCTCTTTGTGACTCTGGGCAAGTCACTTAACCCTCCATTGCCCCTGGTACAAAATAGGTACCTGAATATATGTAAACCGCTTTCAATGTAGTTACAAAAACCTCAGAAAGGCGGCATATCAAGTCCCATTTCCCTTTCCCTTATGTTCAATATACTCACCATAGGACACCTACCTGACTGATTTTGAGTTACACAAAGGAGAAAGTGTTTTAAAAAAATACTTATATGAGGCTGTTTTTTTTTTGTTAAAACCTGCTTGTTGCACTGAGGGAACTGAGTAACAACCCATTAAGTGCAAACCTTTGAGATATGTTATCTTGTTTACAGAAGTTATGTTTGAAAGAGTGGTAAGGTTAATTGTCACAAAATGGAACTTATTACAATTTGTAAAGAAGTATTTAGCACCTTGCACCATTCTGTTGCCCTACCATCAAACCTCAGCAAATGGTGCACCATAAATGCAACATATTTAAATGCTTTAATTTTTTTTATTAGTACTATTATTTAATAAAATATTTACTCATTTTTCTTGTCAAATCTCCTTTGCGTGTGGAGTTCTTTGGAAACATCATTGACCTTGACTTTTTCTGCTGAATTATTTACAAGTGTATTTTTACACTAGGAGGTTCATTACATAAAGATTTGAAAAAATTTACAGGTTGAATAGGAAAGTTGAATAACCTAAGAGTGACAGAAGGGCAATGAAGATGGCCGCATAACCACACAGTAAACTCTGCAGGTCAATATTATCTTCTTTTTTCTGATAATGATTGCCCTAACTACCCTAACTGTAAAGGGCTAAAATATAAATCCACATACGCGACCAGTTTCTCATACATTTGCACGCAGCTGTGGAACGCACTACTGAAGGCCATAAAAACAAGGCAAGACATAACTATCTTCCGAAGGCTACTGAAAATTGATCTGTTCAAGAAGGCATATCATAAACATCCATCTTAAACACTAGATAATAAGACTTAACACGATGAAGACAAAACCAAAATCTTATCATTTGACTGATTAACCTCTTTGCTATTAATGAACAACCACTAACACTTTAATCCTTATGTCAAATATGATCTCCACAGTCGATGACCTAATGTATGATACAATCTAATTTAATATTCAGGAACCTTCATGCAATACCATAATGTATTCTTCTTTACCATGTATGAATGCACATGGTATATATATATCATATATACCATGATCTGTCCCATCTATGTTACGTTCCATGTATGTTACCATGTATGTATACACCTTAACGCAATACCATTTGTAATTCTGTTACCCGGACATGGCAACCGCCATTACGGCAAATGTAAGCCACATTGAGCCTGCAAAATGGTGGGATACAAATGCTACAAATAAATAATGTATTCAGTTTCCTCTGTTTTCTTTTCAGGCTCAGTGGCAACCTTCGGGTCATATCATGTATGTTAGACACAGGCTCATCTTTTAGGTGTTTCTGCCTGGTTAATGAATGCTGTAAGAATGAGGAGGGCATTTTCAACATGCTCTCATCATTTCCACCTCTGCATTTTATTTTGAAACTGAGAAATATGTTTCTATCTCAGAGAAACTCCTATCCATCCCAGTTCTGGTCCAGTAGAGGACCATAGTCAAGTAGTCAAGCCAAAGATCAGCTGATTGGTCCAACCTACAACCACTTTCTGGTCTTGAGTACTCACTGCTTTCCTAAAAAGGAGTCACTAGAGGGTGCTATGTCCCCACTGATAGGGAAGAAGCTACAGATGATCCTTTCCGTAATAATTTACAGCAGGATACTGTGCATGCATACTGGCTTTTATTATTCAGAACTGGCTCTGACTCTGACACTCACCTGTATGATGTATCAAATTGCCCTCCCTAGAGAGCTGTCTACACATTTCACGACACCAACATTGGTTAGGGATTATCTAACAATTAGCACTGTAGGAGCCAAAAGGATCAGCTAACAATTAGACACCACCATACAACATTCCCCCCCCCCCCCCTCCTATTCCCTCTCTATTCAACTTTATCTCTTTTTATATTTATGACTCAAAATTTATTCGTTTGGCAATGTGTACATTTGTTGTCAAAGAAATAGACGGGGGAGGAGCAATTTTCAAAGGAATTCTCCATAGGCAAAGGGGTATGTACATGGGGAGAAACCCCTTTCAGAATTTCTCTGCCTCTTTTGCACTTCATTTTTAACTCCCCATGTACTTTTTTTCTGGAGGGAGTTTGTGCATGCAAACTCTGCAGCAGGGGCGTAGCCAGACACCCAATTTTGGGTGGGCCTGAGCCCAGGATGGGTGGGCAGAATATCTTTGCCCTGTCCCACAAGTGATTTGGTCTCTTCCTCTCTCGCATGCATGCCATTTGGTCTCTCAAACAACCTCCCTCCCTCGCATGCAGCAACTAATACACACTGCTCATGTTGGCCCCACAGCCTTCCCTCTGATGCAACTTCCTGTTTCCGCATAGGTGGGAATATATCAGAGGGAAGGCTGTGGGGCTGGTGCGAATAGTATGTATCAGTTGCTGCTTGCTGCAGGCGAAGATCTGCTATTTACAAGGTATGCAGGAGGGACAGTTGTTGGGAGTTTTTGGCTGGTGAGGCTTAGGGACCCCTGCCAGCCACATCATAGGTGTGCAGTGTGCTGCTACTGGGTGGGCCTGAGCCCAAAGTGAGTGGGCCTGGGCCCATCCAGGCCCACCCTTGGCTACGCCACTGCTCTGCAGTAAGTATTTTTCTACTCGGATGAATCAAGCTCTTAAGTGGAAAAATTACTTCTCAGCCTCTTTTTGCTAAGATCAAGTGTAAGTCAGGCAGGAACTGGGGATGGTTATATGTGCAGGGTAGGTCCAGCCACTATGGAAGAGAAGACTAAGCAATTATCTAGGGCAATAGCTTCTAGAGGGCAACAATGAACAGCTACTACGGTAAAAGCAAAAAATAGATTATAACAGCCACCCAAACTCAAAGAACCATCAATTTGTACTTTTACTTGTAGAAAAGGAGGACAGTTTTCAAACAGGGCAACGAATAGTAGTGAAATGTGTGTAGCAAGAGTATGACAGATTTTTATATGTGTATGTGAATATGAACAACAGAAGGAATCAAACACAATATTATAAGAACGTTTTGCTTTAGAGCAGGTATAAGTGTCTGCACCTACGGTATAGATGACATTTCTGCCACATACACTAGTATTTTATAACGACACATAGAAAGATGGAATCTGTTACTTCTTTCTCTACAAGAGTAGAAATTATAGGGTGAAGGTTGGTCATGAGTTTTCTCAGTCTTGGGATGTTGACTGTGAGGTTCGATAGGGTTTAAGCAAACGAAACAACAGGAGAAGACCTCTACACAAATCAGACAAAACTCCAGAAGAGTAGAGGAAGTCACACAGCTCTAAACGTCTAGGGAGAACAAGTAGTCTTTATTCCACAGCACAACAAATGAAGACCCGGCACTGGGCTGTGTTTCGGCGGAGAGCAATTTTGTTAGATCCCTGATGCAGGCAGTATCTCTGCTGAAACACGGACCTGTGACGGGTCTTCATTTGTTGGTGCTTTGGAATAAAGACTACTTCTCCCTACACAAAAGACTCAACACAAATCATGTTTTGGGCCATATGGCCTGCTTCAGGAGTCTGTACCCAACACTTGCTTAGTGAACCAATAAATTGATATCATAGTACAGGCACGCTGAGATATGCAACTAAGGCAGCACCGATATAGATCAATATCGATCGGAGAACATTTGATTCTAAATAAAGTGCACAAACCAATGTGAGAAACATCCGACAATGGTATAGCACTGGCGATAGTTCTAGGCTACTGGCTTTATGCACTTTATTTAGAATCGAGTGTTCTCTGATCTATATTGGTGCTGCCTGCCTTGGTATCGGTAATGTTTAGGTGCCTTCTTTCCCCCACCACCCCCCCTGCCTAGGCCGATCATCAATGTGTCTATTCCTGCTTTCTACTCCTCTGTGTTCCTCTCACTGTGCTCTCCACACCACTTCCACAGTCCTTCCTTCTGTACCCACATGGCTGTCCAGCACCCTAACCTCTGAGGTACACGATGCACCATACCCCTTGAATCTTGCAGTGTTGGATGTAGAGGCATACATCTTTGGGTTGCATGACAATTCCATTCCTTATCAGGGCCTTCCGATACAGGGGCCCTCCACCCAGCGAGCTGAGTGGCCTCAGACCTGCCCACTAACTGGTAGTCCCTGTTGAACTGTTGGGACATGGCCTCTGATAACCAGCCTTTCAGCATGTACTCTGGTGTGCCTTCTTACGCCTTCCCCCACCTACCTGAGAACATGTACTACACATGGGAATACTATCAATGAGGCCCCCCACACTGTCCCTGCTTGAGGAAGAGAGGGTGAAACAGAGAAAACAGCCAGCACAGCTTTGTTCTCCCAAACTTTTGCCGTCACTTAATTTTTGCTTACTACGGGCATAGCATGATGGTTTGGGATGTGGCTTAGGATTCTGGGTGGGCCAGGTTTGAGTCCCACAGGGCCTTCTTCAGTTACAGGGCCCATTAGATCCCTCCCCATTAGCACAGCCCTCTGGTAGAGCATTTGATATTCAGATGGAGCCGCTCTGATTGTCAACATTGAGGGCCCTTTGAACACTTCTCTCCCCATTTGTACCCCCTCCCCCCTCCATCCTGGTTCTGCAGTCTCTCTTTACCAGGGCTTGACTAATAGTGTTGGCACCACAGCATCTGTCAGCCTTACATATCTGGAAACAGACACAATTTTTTACAGAGCGGAAACACAGACCTTTGTATGCAAACAACTGTAAACATTATATTTGTAACAACAAAACACTCTAAACTAATATTTATTTATTTATTTATTGCATTTGTATCCCACATTTTCCCACCTCTTTGCAGGCTCAATGTGGCTTACAATATTCATGAATAGTGGTCATATATTGGAAAATATACAATTAGTGTTACAGAGGAATCTTGGGAACGTGAAAAAGGTAAAACACGATAATAGTGAACAAGCAGATATTTTGAGCTAGTTCTGAATATATGTGGAGGAGTTATGTATGTTCACATTGGTAGATCTTTGTGGTATGCCTTGTTGAAGAGATGGGTCTTCAATAGTTTGCGGAAGTTCATTAATTCATAAGTCGTTCCATATCAATGCGTTCCATATCTGTGTACTCAAGTAGGTGAAGTTTGACGCGTGCATTAGTTTGTATTTCAGACCTTTGCAGTTAGGGAGGTGCAGATTAAGGAATGTGCGTGATAATCTTTTGGCATTCCTGGGTGGTAAGTCTATCAGGTCTGACATGTATGCTGGTGCATCTCCGTGAATGATTTTGTGAACTAGGGAGCATATTTTGAACGTGATGTGTTCTTTGAGTGGGAGCCAGTGTAGTTTTTCTCGTAAGGGTTTTAGCACTTTTGTATTTTGTTTTACCGAATATGAGTCTAGCTGCAGTGTTCTGGGCTGTCCGAAGTTTTTTGATTATTTGCTCTTTACAGCCGGCATAGAGTGCATTGCAGTAGTCTAGATGACTGAGCACCATTGATTGTACCAGGTTTCGGAAGATAGTCCTTGGGAAGAAAGGTCTAACTCTTTTTAATTTCCACATGGATTGGAACATCTTCTTGGTTGTGTTTTTCGCGTGGTTTTCAAGTGTTAGATGTCGATCGATGATAACTCCGAGAATCTTTAGGTTGTCTGAGATTGGAAGATTTAGATTTGGAGTGTTGATGGCGGTGAATTTGTTCTTGTTATGCTGAGAGGTGAGTATTAGGCATTGGGTTTTCTCTGCATTAAGTTTCAGCCGAAATGCGTCTGCCCATGAATGCATGATTTGGAGACTTTGATTGATGTCATTAGAAATTTCCTTTAGATCTTGTTTGAATGGGTTGTAAATCGTTTTGTCATCTGCGTATATGTATGGGTTGAGTAGTGATGGTCCATTGCCCTCATTGAGGCTGCTGCAGCCACTTCTCATGGAGCATCATTAGCACTGACATAGTCTGGCCCAGTATTTCACGACGGGCCACCAGATCCTGTTGCAAGTCTCTGTGGGTGTCTGGTTGGGTAGGTCCACCAGCAGGCATTGCAGCCATTTCAGGGTGGGCCTTAGCTGCTATACCCTCCAGCATAGCTGCTGTACCCTCCAGCATAGCTGACGGGGGGCTGTTCCAGCACCCCTTCTTCCCCTTCCAGTGGAGACAGGTCCCTTCAAGGGTCCTCCCCCTCCTCGGCCTCCAGATGTTGTGGGGGTGAATGGCACCACCCAGGTTTCATTAGTGTTGTCCTACACTCAAACCACTGCTTACTCCTGGGAGAAGTAGCATAGAATCTTACTACTTTTCGGGATTCTACCAGGTACTTGTGCTCTGGATTGTCCCTCTTGGAAACAGGATACTGGATATGATAGATGTTTTGTCTGACCCAGTAGGGCAATGTTTATATTATTTTTTATTTTTATTTATTTTTGTTACATTTGTACCCCGCGCTTTCCCACTCATGGCAGGCTCAATGCGGCAGGCAATGGAGGGTTAAGTGACTTGCCCAGAGTCACAAGGAGCTGCCTGTGCCTGAAGTGGGAATCAAACTCAGTTCCTCAGGACCAAAGTCCACCACCCTAACCACGAGGCCACTCCTCCACTGTTGCTACTATTGGAGATTCTACATGGAATGTTGCTATTCCACTAGCAACATTCCATGTAGAAGTCGGCCCTTGCAGATCACCAATGTGGCCGCGCAGGCTTCTGCTTCTGTGCACGTGCAGGACGTCAGACTCACAGAAACAGAAGCCTGCGCAGCCTTCTACATGGAATGTTGCTAGTGGAATAGCAACATTCCATGTAGAATCTCCAATAGTAGCAACATTCCATGTAGAATCTCCAATAGTATCTATTTTATTTTTGTTACATTTGTACCCTGTGCTTTCCCACTCATGGCAGGCTCAATGCGGCAGGCAATGGAGGGTTAAGTGACTTGCCCAGAGTCACAAGGAGCTGCCTGTGCCTGAAGTGGGAATCAAACTCAGTTCCTCAGGACCAAAGTCCACCACCCTAACCACGAGGCCACTCCTCCACTGTTGCTACTATTGGAGATTCTACATGGAATGTTGCTATTCCACTAGCAACATTCCATGTAGAAGTCGGCCCTTGCAGATCACCAATGTGGCCGCGCAGGCTTCTGCTTCTGTGCACGTGCAGGACGTCAGACTCACAGAAACAGAAGCCTGCGCAGCCTTCTACATGGAATGTTGCTAGTGGAATAGCAACATTCCATGTAGAATCTCCAATAGTAGCAACATTCCATGTAGAATCTCCAATAGTATCTATTTTATTTTTGTTACATTTGTACCCTGTGCTTTCCCACTCATGGCAGGCTCAATGCGGCAGGCAATGGAGGGTTAAGTGACTTGCCCAGAGTCACAAGGAGCTGCCTGTGCCTGAAGTGGGAATCAAACTCAGTTCCTCAGGACCAAAGTCCACCACCCTAACCACGAGGCCACTCCTCCACTGTTGCTACTATTGGAGATTCTACATGGAATGTTGCTATTCCACTAGCAACATTCCATGTAGAAGTCGGCCCTTGCAGATCACCAATGTGGCCGCGCAGGCTTCTGCTTCTGTGCACGTGCAGGACGTCAGACTCACAGAAACAGAAGCCTGCGCAGCCTTCTACATGGAATGTTGCTAGTGGAATAGCAACATTCCATGTAGAATCTCCAATAGTAGCAACATTCCATGTAGAATCTCCAATAGTATCTATTTTATTTTTGTTACATTTGTACCCTGCGCTTTCCCACTCATGGCAGGCTCAATGCGGCTTACATGGGGCAATGGAGGGTTAAGTGACTTGCCCAGAGTCACAAGGAGCTGCCTGTGCCGGGAATCGAACTCAGTTCCTCAGTTCCCCAGGACCAAAGTCCACCTCCCTAACCACTAGGCCACTCCTCCACTCCTCGGTCTCGGTGTCTGGTAGGTCCTGGCCTTCCTGCTAGTTGCTCTTCATGTGTGTAGGTTTTACTGGGTCACTGGCCCCTCTTTTACTGATGAACCTGGAAAATGCTTCCACTGCACATCTTCTTCAGTTTCTGCTGTTGGGGCCTGGGAATCTCTGTCAACCTTTCTGCCTCCACCATGCATGAAAAAAGACATGCTTGCTCTGTTTGCAAGATTCAGCCACTGCAGAGAAAAAATATGATAGGCCAGAAAAATGATTTGGGCTGTGATAGTCTAGAGAACCTTTGATATTGCCACCTGTGGTAAAGTGACACTATTTTTCGTATAGCCCAGGCAGTGCTGACCTCTTTTTTTTAAATTACTTCTGTCATGCAGTCTTTATTGCATTATACCCACCATCTACTACTACTACTACTTATTTCTAAAGCGCTACTAGACGTACGTAGCGCTGTACACTTGAACATGAAGAGACAGTGCCTGCTCGACAGAGCTTACAATCTAATTAGGACAGACAAACAGGACAAACAAGAGGTAAGGGAATATTAAAGTGAGGATGATAAAATAAGGGTTCTGAACAAGTGAACAAGGGTTAGGAGTTAAAAGCAGCATCAAAAAGGTAGGCTTTTAGCTTAGATTTGAAGACGGCCAGAGATGGAGCTTGACGTACGGGCTCAGGAAGTCTATTCCAGGCATATGGTGCAGCAAGATAAAAGGAACTGAGTCTGGAGTTAGCAGTGGAGGAGAAGGGTGCAGATAAGAGAGATTTACCCAGTGAACGGAGTTCCCGGGGAGGAATGTAGGGAGAGATGAGAGAGGAGAGGTACTGAGGAGCTGCAGAGTGAATGCACTTATAGGTCAATAAGAGGAGTTTGAACTGTATGCGGAAATGGATAGGAAGCCAGTGAAGTGACTTGAGGAGAGGGCTAATATGAGCATAACGACCCTGGCGGAATATTAGTCTTGCAGCAGAATTTTGAACAGATTGAAGAGGAGAGAGATGGCTAAGTGGGAGACCTGTGAGAAGCAAGTTGCAATAGTCTAAATGAAAGGTGATAAGAGCGTGGATGAGGGTTCTGGTAGTGTGCTCAGAAAGGAAAGGGCGAATTTTGCTGATATTATACAGAAAGAAACGACAAGTTTTAGCAGTCTGTTGAATATGTGCAGAGAAGGAGAGGGAGGAGTCGAAGAAATAGACAGAAATAGAGAATGGGGGAGGAGGAGAGGTTGGTTTAGGGGGAAAGATAAGAAGCTCAGTCTTCGTCATGTTTAGTTTCAGATGGTGCTGAGACATCCAGGCAGCAATGTCAGACAGGCAGGTTGATACGTTGGCCTGGATATCGGCTGAGATTTCTGGTGTGGAGAGGTAGATCTGGGAGTCACCAGCGTAAAGATGATACTGAAAACCATGGGATGAGATCAGAGTACCAAGGGAAGAAGTATAGATGGAGAAGAGAAGAGGTCCCAGGACAGATCCCTGAGGTACAAGGGAGGGAACTGCTTTTGATTGCTTTGCATTTTGTGGGGGTTATTTTTCATTTTGCTATTACTGGAAGAGAAAATCAGGCCATAAACCCTGAAACTGGTATGACCCAGCAAGTTCCCATATTTAAAGGCCTTTTTACTAGAGTGCATTAAGTAGTTAACAGATGAATTAGCATTCACTAACTGCTAACATATGCCCACGCCGGTAACTATTACTGTGCCAGGATGACAAGTAGTGCATGTTACTTCATATGGCAACTGCATAGCTTGTAATGGGGTGGGGGAATGGGAGGGTCATGGGAAAGGAATAGATGTAGACTGTTCTTAGCAAGTAGCATGTAGTAACTGGTGCAGATAGCACAAAGGCACTTATTGTCTCCTATCTGTAACTATACTTACTCTACGGTCAGTGGTGGTCCTACCATTAGGCCAACTGAGGCGGGGGTCTCAGGCGGTACTCTTCAGGGAGCGGCATATCTCCCCACACTGGCCACAGTCAAGTCTGGCTTCTCCCTTCTTCAGTCCCCTTCCCTGAGCCTAACTTTGTTTACTAAAAGTCAGCAGCAATTCCAATAGACTGCCCTGCCACCGGCACCAGTGTCTTCTCTCTACTGTGGCCTGCCTCTGTGATGTAACTTCCTGTTTCCTCAGAGGCAGGCCACAGTAGAGAGAAGAGGCAGGTGCCAGTGGCAGGGCAGCTTATGGGAATTGCTGCTGTCATCACCTTTTAGAAATAGGGGGTTGAAGAAGGAAGGGGGGAGATACCAGACCACGGTCGGGGGGGGGGGGGGGGGGGGAGCATTTCAGCCCCCGCTTCAGGCGCTAGATTGCTTTGAGCCACCCCTGTCCATGGTAGAGTACTTTTCTGTGCACTGGGAACATACAGGCTTTGCACTTGAGTTACCACATGTTAATTTATTCATCTAATGTGCAGTAGGTGCAAAACTTTATTGCACTGTATTTATTTATTTGTAGCATTTGTATCCCACATTTTCCCACCAATTTGCAGGCTCAATGTGGCTTACATTATGCTGTAATGGCGATCGCCATTTCCGGGTATAGAGCTACAAATGGTATTGCATTAAGGTGCATGCATACATGGTGAAGAAGAAAACATTAAGGTATTGCATAGAGGTTCCTGAGTGATAGATTGAATAGTAGCATAAGTTAGGTCATTGACTATAGAGAGATCATTTTCGACATAAGGATTAAAGTGGTAGTGCGTATTCATTAGTAGCAATGTCCTAATGAATGTTACAATCCAATTTATTACTCAGGAACCATCATGTAATACCATAATGTATTCCTTTTACTATGTATGTATGCACAGGGTATATATTTATACCATGATCTGCTCCAGATATACTATGTTCCATGTATGTTACCATGTAGGTATGCACCTTAGCGCAACACCATTTGTAATTCTGTTACCCGGAAGTGGCAACTGCCATTACGGCAAATGTAAGCCACATTGAGCCTGCAAATTGGTGGGAAAATGTGGGATACAAATGCTACAAATAAATAAAGAAGTGACAAGAGTTCGGTTTTGTCTAGTTCATGTAAAGTCTAATTATTTAGTATTTAGGATGGATCATTATGGTATGCCTTCTTGAACAGGTCAGTTTTCAGTAGCCTTCGGAAGATTGTTAGTAAAAGACCCCTCAGACGTCTACGTGTAGACTGACATCACAATGTATGGTCCAGAGGTATGTTTTTACTTTAGACATCCAAGTATAAACGTTGCAATGGCAGTGGCCCAGCGGCAAGCGCAACACAGTGTTACGTGGAGGATCTGGGCCCTGCTTTGTGGACCAGCAAAAATGAAAGATACTGTGAAGACAGCAGGTCACAGCCCCTGCTGGGGAGTCTCACCCATCATAGGATGGCAACAACTGACGGCCAGACCCTGGGAGCTATAGCTTGTTGTGACACATTTGATCAAGGGCTAAGCCGAGTTAGAAGGGAGTTAAAAACTGGGTGAAAATCCCCACGCATTTTCAAATAAAGGCTTGTACTGCCACTGCTCAATAGAGGCTGGTTCCGATCGAGCTGGAGCAGGAGGAAACTTCTTTGTCAAAGAAAACAAAAAATGAGTCAAATTTTGTAGGAAATGTTAAAGATTCTTATCTGGAAGGTGTTTGAGCTGTGAATGTTACAACAGCTTTAAAAAAAAATATTATAGTAACAATATACACCCACTTGATCTGAAATATGTTTGCATTGTTTGACTCCATTGCTTTTTTAAAATGCCTTTGAATTCCTCATAGGTGTCTTATTAATTCCCACACAGCCTCTGCCATGACCATTTCATTCTGTTAAAGTACTGAACAATATGCTTTCCATTCTTTTCATAATAATTATAATTTCTGAAGCAGGTCCTCATTAGTTTATGGCATTTTCTATAGTGTAGCACATAATTTGAGCTTTGGTTTTTGTGGAATATTCAGAGCTGTGTTTGACTCCAGCTTCGAGCCCTCTGTTTTTATGGACTTCTTACGATCAGGTCACACTTAATACCAGCTCTACCTGCGATGTAAGCACTTGTGCCTATCTTATAAGTGTGCATTTTTTGCTGTTACACTAGTATTCTATAAAGCCAAATAGTTGCCTATCAGATGCCCAGTTATAGAATTACCCCCATCTGCCTTAAATCTAGTAGCCATTCCTTACCTGCATGACTAAGATATATGCTGATGGGCAGTGGCGTAGGAAGGGGGGGGGGGCGGTGGGGCGGTCCGCCCCGGGTGCACACTGCTGGGGGGTGTCGGCGCCTCGCTGGTTCCTTGCTCTCTCTGCCCCAGAACAGGTTACTTCCTGTTCCGGGGCAGAGAGAGCAAGGAACCAGCGAGGCGCCGACACCCCCCCAGCGGCGTGCTCTCGGCGGATTGGCCCTCCCATCCGCCTCTCACCGCCTTCCAGGTATGTTCTCGCGGGCGGGGCGGGGAGGGGGGGGGTGTTGCGCTACGGAGGGGGGATGGTGCGTCGCGCTGCACCCGGGTGTCAGCTGCCCTCGCGACACCACTGCTGATGGGTACTTGCAGTGGTGTTCCTAGGGGGGCTGACACCCGGGGCGGATCGCCGATACGCCCCGCTCCCCGGGTGCAGCGCCCCCCCCCCGGAACAGTGCAGCACCCCCCCACCAGCGAAACCCCCCCCCGATCCCCCGGCAAAATAACCCCCCCCGGGTGCACGCTGATGGGGGGGTTGCCGCGCGCCTGCCGGCTCTTCGTTTTCATGCTCCCTCTACCCCGGAACAGGAAGTAACCTGTTCCGGGGCAAAGGGAGCATGAAAACGAAGAGCTGACAGGCGCGCGGCACCCCCCCCAGCGGCGTGCACCCGGGGCGGACCGCCCCCCACCGCCCCCCCCCCTTGGTACGCCACTGGGTACTTGGCCAAAATAGCCCCGACAAAAAAAGAAAACGAAAACAAAAAAACCCCCCAAAACAAAGAAGCCCCTGACAAATTAGTCCCTGACAAAAGGGCCTACCCACAATTTGGCCCCCGACAAATGAGCTCCCTGATAAAGGGGCCCTTCTCCAAGTATTTTACCTGTTCTGCTCTTGCAACTGTGTGTCTTTCTGGGTCCTGCTGCTGCTTGGAGCCGAAGGATGTCTCCCCTTTATTGCCCCAGTTTCACTGCTCACCATCTAGAATGTCTCCCTCTTCCTCCTGCCTGCTCCGCCTGGTCCAGCATTTGGAGTCTTCTGAGGCATCAACTAAGTCTGATGCTATTAAAGTTCAAGAGGGACAATGTGCTTTAATTAAGGAGAATTTGTTATTGCAAAGGGAAATAGAATGTTTGGAAAATCAACAAAGATGGAAGACGTTGCGTTTTATTCATTTTCCTAAACAAAAGATATCTTGCAGAAATTTGGAAAATTCCAGAACAATCATACCCTCCCGTTTCCAGAATATATTATTTGTTGCCTTATACCAAGAAGTCTTCTAATCAACCATTAGTGGAGGATTCTCAGGTACCTTTTTGAAGGAGTGGAACGCCGGATACTGTTCAAATACTATGAATACTACTGAGCAACAGGACAACCTCATGTTTTGTGCCTACTGATGAACTTATACTTATGCACTCTACCTCTGCTTTTGGCTGTTTAGCCACACCCTATTACTGCACTGGACATTTGTGCCTTATCCAGTTCTACTGTTTACTAACAAAAGAAGTTTGCTGTTTACTAATGTACAGACAGAATGCAGGGCTATTAGACATATAGCTTGTAACAATAGTTAGCAAGGCTTATACAAGACCAGCTTGCATGTAGCAACGCCATCTGAATAGACGACCTTGGTGGGTGCTGACACCCACCTGCATTCCTGAGCCGAACCTTATCTCATGTGCTAGAAAGGAGCATTGTGTGTGTAAAGAATAAGCTGCTAAGTTTCGTTTTTCTTGCCAGTATCATTTCAGTGTTATGACGTGTGTACGTACTGAGACTACAATTTTGTACTGTAAGAACTACAAATGTTTACTGCGCATGTCGGTTGTGACGTGTAAGGGGCCAAATGCGCAGGCCCAGTAGGGAAGTATAAATGTAAGTGTCAGATGGTTTATGACACACAGTGTCCCGAGACGACTCGGTGCTGTTCACTTGCTAGCAATAAAGTTGCCTTGTTTGGAACCAAATATTTGCCTTTCGTCTTCTGATTTCCCACCTGTTTCATTGGCGACCCAGATGGGACGGAAGTAGAAAGGGGAATCGGATTATATTCTTCCCCTCCCCCACTGCGGTCGGACCGGGTCATCGACCCCCACCCGCGAAGGTGGTGAGTGGCCACCGCTGATTTCAGCGTCCATCTCCCGGAGGAGGGCCGATCAACTCCGCCTGACTGTGGAGGGGGCTGTGTGGTTCCGACAAGGCACCTTTTTCTATTTCAGAGAGAAGCGTACGACGGCGCGGCCTGCGACCCCGGCGGACAGGCGAGTATACTCTACGTAGTGACCGGCCCAGTAAGGACCGAAGAAGAGGCGTGATCACCCTCTTTTAGCCAGTGACTAATACGGACTATTGGTATCCGACTAGGTCCCGAAACTCACTAGGCTCCGACGACGAAACCGAGCGGCGAACGGGAGGGTTTCTTGTGGCATATGAAAGTGTGTGAATGGGCTTGCAGTTCCAGGCCGGGCGACCGCGTCCTGGTCAGGCCGAGTGTTGACCCTTCTGTGTCTGGTGGAACGAGACCCCTTACTCCTCCACCGCCCCTTTCCCCCTTTGTCCGTCACCTGTCCTTTGGCACTCAGGTTAGGATGGGCGGGGGTGGGTCTTCACCGTTAGATTTAATGACGGAACACTTTAGCGAAGTGTTCGACCTAGATAAATGTAGCAGGGCCGGGATGATACAGAGATGTCAATTTATGTGGCCGGGGCTAGGAATTGCTGGATGGCCCCCGGAAGGGTCATTCGAGTATGCAAAAGTGGCGGCGGTCATGAATATTGTTATAATTGAGGGAAACCCAGGCTGTCCCGAGGACATTCCATACATAGAAGCGTGGTTGGATGTAGTCCGGGATCCGCCGGCTTGGGCCCAACGGAAGGTAGAAAAGGCCGCCCTCATGTTGGTAAAGCAGAGAAAAGGCCGGAAAACTAAACTTAGAACCCTGCCGACCCATGCCTTCGCTCTCCAAAGCTCGGCAACCGTTGCCGTCCCGAAGGCCGCAGGGACCGCCCCCATACGGCCTACCGCCCCTAGCACTGAAGCCACTGAGACCACGCCCCCTGCTACCATAGCCAAGGCAGGAACCACGCCCAGTACTACCAACACACTTTCTAGAAAGAAACCCCCAAAGAAAACCGCAGGGAAAGTTCAGGGTTCGCCCGAGAAGAAGCCTCCAAAAGCCCCGATACTTGCTACGGCGGACGCATACGAAGACGACATTGCGCCGCCGCCATATGCCCCTATATACCCTGACCTTACGGGCCTAGCAGAAGGCCCCGCTGACGCCGAGACTTCCGGGTCAGAGTCAGATGCCGGGGAGACGTCCCAACCAGCCTCACCTGAGTCACCTGGCCCCGCAACCACACGGAAAAGTAAACGGGTTGTGAAGAACATTACTCGGTTCCCCCAATCGAGTCCGCATCAGGCCTTCCCGTCCGGCCGAAAAGGGGGAACCTCCCATTTATTCCCAGTTCGACAGTCTACCACCTATACCCCTAACCCGGCGGAAGGGGGGGGCCAGCCCATTGAATCAACAGTTTATAGCCACGTTCCCTTCTCAAGTGCCGATTTGTATAACTGGAAATTCCATGGGCCGTCCTACGACCAGAAACCCGAGCAGTTGGTAGAGCTGGTGGAAGGCATTATATACAGTTATAATCCGACTTGGGCAGACCTTAGGCAGTTGAGCGCCCACATCCTGACCACTGAAGAACGCCGCCTTTTACAACAAAATATGGAGCAAGCCATCCGGGATGCTAATCCAGCCCATGCCAATTTACAGAACCTAATAGAAACGGAGGCGCCCATCGCTGCCCCTACGTGGGACTACCGAACCGCTGAAGGCCAAACCTTTATCCGCCGATACCAGCAGGCGTACCTGGCCGCCTTAAAGAAGGGGAAGCAGAAGGTTACCAACATGGGGAAAATCCACAGTGTGGTCCAACAGAAGGACGAGAGTCCAGGGGACTTCCTTGAACGACTTATGGACGCATTCAGGAGGCACAGCCCGATAAATCCCGAAGACCCTAAGAACCTCCCAACCGTGGTTATGAGTTTTGTTAGCCAGTCAGCACCGGATATACGAAGAAAGCTACAGAGAACGGAGGGGTTCGAAGGGATGAGCCTCAGCCAACTGAAAGCTATAGCTGATCGCGTATTCGGATATCGCGACAAGGAGGAGAAGGTGGAGGCCCGGAAGGAATCGACCAGGCGGATGCGGGAGAAGGCAGATGTGTTGGCCACGGTGCTGGAAGAACGAATGAGGTCTAGACCAAGAGGGAGGGGCAGGAGAACAAGAGGAACGCGGTCCCCCATAGGGCGTAACCAGTGTGCAAATTGCCGACAAGAAGGACACTGGTGGGCTGATTGTCCAGAGGAGATACGGGACAGCCCGAGAGAAGAGGAATCATGGGACCGGCAGAGAGAGGAGGAGACAGGCGACCGTGCGGGGGCCCCCAGGCGAGGCCGGGGAAGGGGCCGAAGAGAGAGAGGACGGGATGACCGGAGGGAATGGCAGATGGCTGTGGACGCCACCCGAGACAGCACAGCATGAAGAAACCGGGAGGGCAGAGTCCCCACTGACCCTCTGGTGGAAATTCGGGTGGGGACAGAATCTATGAAGGCCTTACTAGACACGGGGGCCCAGCGATCTGTTATCACCACCGCCATAGCCCCAGCCACGAAAGAAACTATACCAATTGTGGGAGCCTCCGGGAAATCCCTTGCGGCCCCCCTCCTCAAAGAGCGCCAAGTCCAGATCGGAGGGACGATGGTGTCCCATCAGTTCATACACATCCCTGGATGCCCAGTCCCCTTAATTGGTCGAGACCTACTCTGTAAGCTCCAGGCCACCTTGAAGTTCAAGACCACGGGTGAGGTAGAAGCTCGCTTTGAAGATCGGCCAGTGACACTCATCTGCCCAGTAAGAGAAGAATGGAGACTACACGCTCCCCCAACTGTAGGGCCTGGCAGCTGCCGTTACGACCAGAATACCTCTTTTGCCCAGCAGAGACGAGCCATAATGGATGAAGTGCCTGATGTATGGGCAGAAGTGAACCCCGGAGGACTGGCCGTTAACGCTATCCCTATCTGGATTGAGCTCAAACCGAACGCTCAAGTTGTCACCCAAGGACAATACCATATCCCCTATGCGGCCCGGCATAGTATGCAAATTCACCTACAGAAACTCCTCCAACAAGGGGTCCTTAAACCGACTAGATCCGCGTGGAATACCCCATTGTTGCCCGTCAAGAAGCCAGGAACATCAGAATACAGACCCGTCCAGGACCTGAGAAAAGTCAACAACCAGGTAGCCGACATAGTTGCCCTCGTACCAAACCCCTACTCCATCCTAGCCCAAGTGCCATCCCAGACTAAGTGGTACAGTGTCATTGATTTGAAGGACGCCTTCTTTTCCATCCCTCTTGCTGTTGACAGCCAAAAGTTGTTTGCCTTCACGTGGGAAGACTTGCAGACGGGAACCAAGCAGCAATATACATGGACCCGTCTTCCCCAGGGGTTCAAGAACTCGCCTACCCTCTTCGGCGACCAACTCGCCCAGGACCTGAAGACGTATCAGGACGAGTATGGGCCTGTCGTCCAATACGTGGATGACCTGTTGGTGGCCCGTGAAACATACACGGACTGTGCAGAGGCTACCCTTTACCTCTTGAAACCCTGGAAGCCCAGGGGTACCGGGCCAGTCGCAAGAAGGCCCAGATATGCGAGATCGAAGTCGAATACCTGGGTTTCCGCCTCCGAGAAGGAACCCGAAGGCTCGGTACCCCCCGAACCCAAGCCATCCGCAACCAACCCACTCCTGCAAATAAGAAGGAACTACGGGCACTCCTCGGAGCCGCTGGATATTGCCGCATTTGGATCATCAATTTTGCTATCCTGACCCACAGTTTGTATGCCAAACTTAAGGGGCCTGAACTCGAGGGCCAAGATCTCCGGTGGGAGAAAAGCGAACTGAAAGCCCTTCAGGACCTTAAGGATGCCCTTGCGGCCCCACCAGCGCTCGGACTGCCAGATGTGACTAAGCCGTTCCACTTGTTCATCGACGAAAAGAAGGGATTGGCCCTTGGAGTCCTCACCCAACTGGTCGGCACCTGGCAACGCCCTGTAGCATACCTCTCCAAGAGCATGGACAACGTGGCACGAGGATGGCCGGGCTGCCTCCGAAGCATTGCGGCGGCCTGTCTGCTGATACACGAGGCCAATAAACTCACGTTTGGCCAAACACTTTTGTGACCACACCCCACGCCATCCGCGGCCTACTCGAGAGCCACGGACCTAGATGGATGACCAACTCCCGATTGGTTAAATACCAAGCCCTCCTGTGCGAAAATCCGGAGGTGCGGATCCTGGACACAACCAACCTTAATCCTGCCACCCTCCTTCCGGCCCCTGAATCACCACTCCACGACTGTGAGGAGGTAATGGCCACTGTGCACTCGAGCAGACCTGACCTGAAGGACCAACCCTGGCAAGGGGGGATTACCCTTTTTACCGATGGAAGCAGCCAGGTGATAGAGGGAATTCGAAGAGCTGGCTATGCTGTTGTGTCTGAGGACCACGTGATCGAGGCTATGGCTCTGCCGCCCGGAACGTCAGCCCAGAAGGCGGAACTGATTGCCCTCACCAGAGCCCTCCAGTGGGCTGAAGGAAAGGTTGTTAACATCTACACAGACTCCAAATACGCTTTCCTCACCCTCCAGGTGCACGGAGCCTTGTACAAGGAGAGGGGATTTCTGACAGCTGAGGGGAAAGGACTTGCAAATGCCGCTGAGATCTGCCAGTTACTTGAGTCAGTATGGAAACCGAAGAAGGTGGCTGTGATGCACTGTAGGGCCCACACCGGGAGAACGGACCCTATTGCCCGGGGAAATCAGCGGGCAGACGACGCTGCAAAAAGGGCAAGTCAGCTCCCCCACTCCTCTCACCCTTCTGACCCCGTACTCGTCGTCCAGCTCCCTACGGAGACCCCTATCTACACC
The DNA here is from genome assembly GCF_901765095.1 of Microcaecilia unicolor. NCBI lineage: Eukaryota > Metazoa > Chordata > Amphibia > Gymnophiona > Siphonopidae > Microcaecilia > Microcaecilia unicolor. Next base: position 24,580,047 of record NC_044040.1, read on the forward strand.
CCCCAAGAAACGGAATGGGCCCAACAAGAGGGTCTACAGTCACGCAATGGCTGGTGGATACTGCAGGATGGGCGCATATGGATACCCGAAGCCTTGGCCTGGACGGTGGCCAAGGAGGCTCACGACCGTACCCACCTGGGAAGGGACGCCCTGGGGCGCTTACTTGAAAAGACCTACTACATCAACAAACTATCCCTGTGGACAAAAAACGCTTCCAGCCGATGCGCGACTTGTGCCCGGAACAACCCTCGAACGGGGCCCGGCCCTATGCCAGGACATGTTCTCCGAGGCACCAGCCCTTTCCACGTGTGCCAGATTGACTTCACACACATGCCCCCGGCGCGCGGCTACAAAGCTATCCTCGTCGCCGTGTGTACCTACACCGGATGGATTGAAGCCCAGCCCACTAGAACGGAAATGGCTAAAGAAGTTACCTCCCTACTACTTCATCAAATCCTACCCAGATATGGTCTCCCCAAGCAAATCAACTCTGACAACGGTCCCGCCTTCGCTAGCGAAGTAACACAACAGCTCAGTACCAGACTGGGCCTCGATTGGAAGTTGCATTGTGCCTGGAGACCCCAAAGCAGTGGGGTAGTGGAGAGGGCTAACCGATCCCTGAAGAACCAGCTAGCCAAGCTATGCCAAGAAGCAAAAGCCAAATGGCCCGACCTGCTTCCACTGGCCTTGCTGCATCTTAGGTGTACCCCCAAGGCTACCGGCCTTACTCCTTACGAGATGATGTATGCTAGGCCACCACCACTACCCTCCTTTCCCGGCTCCTTGCAGATACAGGGTGAGAGTTCCTTAGTGAAACAGATGAGAGCTTTACACCAGGTAGTGCAAGACATCCAGCAATACACTGAAAGAGTAGCTCCCTTGGTTCTCTCCAATCCCACACATCGGTTCAGGGTAGGAGATGAGGTCTGGGTAAAAGAGTGGGATGAATCTGACTGCCTAAAGCCCAAATGGAAGGGGCCCTCCCTTGTTCTCCTAACGACTTCAACCGCTGTTAAAATTGCAGGAAGCCCAGTGTGGATACATTGGACCCGACTGAAACCTGCTGCTCCCACTAGCAGCACCCTGAAGCGTTGGACTGCGCACCAACATCCTGACGCTCCATTACGGCTGACTCTAAGGAAGATGTAAACCACCAGATTCATGCCTGCCCAGCAACAGGAACTTAGCTTCTGGACCCACTGCGTTTTCGGCTCTCTGTTTATTGCTGCCTTCATCGTGGGCCTCATTATCTTCTTGCTGCAAAAGCTTGGATACCTTCCACCATATATATGATGCTGACCATCTTCCTTCTCCTGTGTGCAGTCCCGAGCTATCCTGCCACTTTGAGCCTGAATTGCACTGAATGTTTGCGCCTCGTGCGCCACCGTATAGAGGGAGGATATCACCTAGTCACTACCCTCATTCACCAGACGCAGCCCCCGGAAGGCGATTGCCAGCTTCTCCCGACTTGTGCCCTCATCACTCCGAATGGCCTCCAACAGTTCCACAGATGCCTCCAAGGAAATCTCACTATCTGCCACAGCCCTACCAAACCAAGATACTACAATGTCACCCTCAGCGTAGGACTCCCTGCGTATGTGGCCGGGCCTCCGGGAGTCGAGGGAGATGGCATTCTGTATTACATTAATTCCACTCGCATCCTTGTCGGTGGCATCCAAACTGTAGCAACCCTAACTTTCGATGTCTGTGCCGCCATGGACAAACACCCTTGGTCTCGCAAGTGTGGCAGCCAAAGTTGGCGTGCGGCATATGTTAACGACCACAAGTATGTCTGCCCCTTCAGCCCAGACATGAGATGCTGCTCCCCGTGGGTTTGGCTCCCATGCGCCGGCGACACTCGAGCCTCGGGCTGGGACCGAGTATGTGCTTATACGGGAGGAGGATATGCCGGATGCACCGGCCTGGGCGAGTTTCGTCGAGGTTCTGGTAACTATGTGTCCCTAGACTGGCCCATTCGAGGACACGACATGCCCTGGAGAGGGACGTGGGGCCTCGGTATTGACGGCGGAGGAATGGATCCGTTGACATATATCACCATATATCAGAGTCTCGAAACGAAGCCTCCTACGCACTACCAGTCTACTGTTGTCGGCTACCAAGACGTATTCGATGAAATTGCTCGTGCTGAGCAGACCGAGACCAAATTCCCCATTTCCCCAGAAGCCCGGAATATGTTCCTCAACTTGGCTGAAAACATCGCCCTCTCCCTCGGAATTGCCAACTGTTTCGTCTGTGGAGGAACCGACATGGGTGAACAATGGCCCTGGGAAGCGAGAGAGATCCGACAGCAAACATGGGATGCGCTCAACACCACTAACATTACCTTTCCCCAACGGCCGAAGCCGTACGAATGGGCCCTGAGAACAAATATAATAGGTACCCTCTGTGCTAGTCGAGCGCCATCGAAGCGGTACTCTGTACCAGTGGGAGATTCTGCTTGCACGGGGGTCCTTCAGTATAATGGAAGCCGGACGACCTGGTGGCAAACGGATAACCTGCCCGCCCCGGAGCCTATCTGGACAGAACCCACCTTGAACACGACATGGACATACGGAGGCAACGCTTCCCTCAAGTGGGTAGCCCCAGCGGGCTACTACTATATCTGCGGGCGCAGGGCCTACGAACAGCTCCCGGCCCGCTGGTACGGTACCTGTCTCTTGGGCACTGTTCGACCTAGCTTTTTCCTTTTGCCCCTGCGAGTTGGCGAAACTTTGGGTATCCCCCTATACGTGGAAAAGGGGCCAGATAACCCGGCCAGACGTAAACGGTCCTTCCTAGATACCAAGCCCAAAGTCCAAATTGGAGACTGGAAAGACAACGAGTGGCCGCCTGAACGCATCATTCATTACTATGGACCGGCCACATGGGCTGAAGATGGTACATACGGGTACCGTACCCCTATCTATATGCTGAATCGTATTATTCGCCTACAGGCCGTACTCGAAATCCTCACTAACGATTCGGCCCTTGCCCTCAATATCCTAGCTCGACAGAACACTAAGCTCATTACCGCCGTTTACCAAAATCGCTTGGCTCTCGACTACCTCTTAGCCCAGGAGGGGGGGGTGTGTGGCAAGTTTAACCTCAGTAATTGCTGCTTACAAATTGATGACCAGAGCCATGTCATCAGAGAAATAACTGACCGGATGGTGAAACTCGCCCACGTCCCCGTCCAGACCTGGAACAGTGCGTGGGATTGGACTTCCTCCCTCACCAGCTGGTTGCCAACCTCCGGGAGCCTGCAAGGCCTCCTTGTCATGGGTGGCCTGTTTTTGTTGTCCTGCTTACTAATTCCTTTATCTCTTCCCTTTGTTTTCAGATGTTTCCGCTCCACCATGGAGAGCATCGCTGACCGCCGGGCTGCTGCCCAGCTCATGGCTCTCCAGATGTACTCCCCCATTCCCCAGTCTGATGAAGCTTACGACGAAGCACCTTGTGGCTGATGTGCACTTTGAACCCCCTGAGTCACTTAAGGGGCCATTACCCTTGTGTCAGCACAAGACCGGATACAAAGGGGGGGGGGATTCCACTAGGGGCCCTCCGTCTCAACCCCGGCGAAGCAACCAACGGCTGCGCAAGGGCTTAGGGCTCGCTTGTTGCCTCTCTCGCTGACTACCCTTGTCCTTTCTTTCCTTTTCAGGGCTCATGGAGGTGATACTCTCCACCAAAATGGATGTTCAAGTATCAAAAGGGGGGAATGAAGGAGTGGAACGCCGGATACTGTTCAAATACTATGAATACTACTGAGCAACAGGACAACCTCATGTTTTGTGCCTACTGATGAACTTATACTTATGCACTCTACCTCTGCTTTTGGCTGTTTAGCCACACCCTATTACTGCACTGGACATTTGTGCCTTATCCAGTTCTACTGTTTACTAACAAAAGAAGTTTGCTGTTTACTAATGTACAGACAGAATGCAGGGCTATTAGACATATAGCTTGTAACAATAGTTAGCAAGGCTTATACAAGACCAGCTTGCATGTAGCAATGCCATCTGAATAGACGACCTTGGTGGGTGCTGACACCCCCCTGCATTCCTGAGCCGAACCTTATCTCATGTGCTAGAAAGGAGCATTGTGTGTGTAAAGAATAAGCTGCTAAGTTTCGTTTTTCTTGCCAGTATCATTTCAGTGTTATGACGTGTGTACGTACTGAGACTACAATTTTGTACTGTAAGAACTACAAATGTTTACTGCGCATGTCGGTTGTGACGTGTAAGGGGCCAAATGCGCAGGCCCAGTAGGGAAGTATAAATGTAAGTGTCAGATGGTTTATGACACACAGTGTCCCGAGACGACTCGGTGCTGTTCACTTGCTAGCAATAAAGTTGCCTTGTTTGGAACCAAATATTTGCCTTTCGTCTTCTGATTTCCCACCTGTTTCATTTTGACTTTTTTAATTTAACTCAGACGATAGAAGATGTAACCATTGGAGTCCAGGCTGCTACTTCAATTGTGAATTTTGTTTCGCAACCAGACCGTGATTGGATTTTGAAGATGTTTTTTTGTCATAGACAAAAATTATTTTTGAACTATAAAGTTAAGAGTTTTTCCTGATATTTCTAGACAAACTCAATGGAGGCGTCAATCTTTTTTTAAATTGCGTCCCTGTGTTTTGCAATTAGGTGGTATCTTCTGGCTTAATTTTCCTTGTAAATGTGTGATTAAACTACAGTCAATTACATATATTTTCTTTGAACCAGTTCATTTAATGACCTTCTTGGACTCTAAACAGGTCTCAACTCCTTCTCCTTCGTTGTCGTCACCTATGACTTGTACTCCGTAATGTATAATTAGCTTCCCAACTTTTTCCTTATCCTATATAATAATTTGCACCTCCAACATTCCATCGCTGTCTGGCTGCCTGGGTTCATAACATCTCATGACGTCAGCCAGCCTCCAGCGTTCCATTCCCCTTCACTGCTCCACCCTCACGTCAAAACGTAGTGATGTCAGAGGGCGGAACAGTGAGAGGGAAGTGAACGGTGGAGGCAAGCTGACGTCAGGATGTTGCCAACGAAAGGGAAGCCAGCCAGGCAAGCCAGAAAATGATGAGGTACAAAGGAAGAGAGAATCGTGGCACAACGAGGGGAGGGCAGGGCAGAGCAGAGCAGAATCGATGGACATGGATGGGATGGGATGGGAGGAGAGGACAGGAGAGAAAAGAATCGTGGGACATGGATGGGAGGGCAGGGAAGAGGAGAATCGCTGGACATGGAGGGGAGGGAAGTGAAGAATCGCTGGACATGGAGGGGAGGGGAGGGCAGGGAAGAGACAAAAAATTGCTTATGAGAGCCTTTCTAGGGCCTGTTTCATTGTTGAGGAAACGGGCTGAGTTCCACTAGTTAACAATATTTCTTTGAATTGTGCCTTCCCTTTTACCCCCATTTGTGGACTTTAGATACAATTATCACTTTGTTGATATCTTTCCCCTTTCTTTTTTTTTTCGCCCCTGCTTGTATGAAGAGGATTAAGACGGAATCATATATAAGTATAATATTGTCTGGGCTGTTTTGTCCAGGCTATGATGTTGGGGTGTCATACTGATGCATGCATTGAAACACAGGGTATGATAGCAGATAAGGCCCAGATATAGCTATCCATGTCTTTCCATGCAGCTCTTCACTATTAAGGTTCCTCTGTGACTGTTCCAGGTGGTCTTGAATGCCTTTACTTTTCTAGTTACCACTACCTTCCTTGAGAACTGCAATAAATAATACTCTGTGATATTAGTACGTTGTTCAAATTGCAGGAATTCAAAAAAACCTCCAGATCTGGGGTGCTGAACCCAGTCCTCAGAACCCATCAAGCCAGTTGGGTTTTCAGGGTATCCACAGTGAATATGACATTAATGCTCTGTTTGCCTTCCCCCTCACTGATGTGTAACCAGACACAGTGACTGGTCACAAACTTTCCCAGCTCTAGCCCTGACCTTCTCTGAAGCCACCCACCCCCCCCCCAATGGTGACTAACCCAGAAATGAGCCAAAATAAATCTGACATACCCTGTACTCCTCCAGACCCCTAAATGAAACCAGAAATGCCTCGGACTGCCCCCGGAGCCCAGTAAAGTTACCAGCAGCTCCGGGGGGGAAAAACGTTTTTGGATGTGGTTGTATCGCTCAGTCTGTTCTGAGTCAAGGAGATGCTGGGAATGTTATAACAATCAGTGCTGGGTTTGCAACGGCAGTAACTATGGCAGGGTATGTAGCAGGAGGAGTAGCTGGTGGTCACGTAAACCCAGCTGTTTCATTTGCTACCTGCTTAATGGGAAAGCTGGAATGAACCACATTTCCTTTCTATGTGCTGACACAGCTTTTGGGTGCTATCGCTGGATCAGCAGTGGTCTTTGGTGTCTGTTACGATCTCTGTTCAGGTCATCACCTCTACAATCAATATCAGTGCAAATGTGCCAGATTTGCAGCAGCACACAGTGAAAGCACGATATTTCAGAAGCAAAATGCCTGAACCCTGCAACACAACAAAACCAAAACCATACTGGAAATAACTAAACCCTTCCTCCTCTTTACGATCCCCAAATGTTTTTTGTCACACATGAACTTTACCCTACTACAACTTCACTCTGTATTTTGTTCATACCAGAATTGGCGATCGCCTAATGGTATTATGTAAGCCAATACATGGTATTGAGCCTGCAAAAAGGTGGGACAATGTGGGATACAAATGTAGCAAATAAATTGTATGCACGACCTCCACTATATTTAATTATTTATTTATTGCATTTGTATCCCACATTTTCCCACCTATTTGCAGGCTCAATGTGGCTTACACAGTGGCGTTCCTAGGGGGGCTGACACCCGGGGCGGATCGCCGATGCGCCCCGCCCCCCGGAACAGCGCGACGCTCCCCCCGGCGAAAGAACCCCCGATCCCCCGGTGAAAGAGCCCCCCCCGGGTGCACGCCGCTGGGGAGGTGGTGCCGCGCGCTTGCCGGCTCTTCGTTTTCATGCTCCCTCTGCCCTGGAACAGGAAGTAACCTGTTCCGGGGCAAAGGGAGCATGAAAACGAAGAGCCGACAGGCGTGCGGCACCCCCCTAGCGGCGTGCACCCGGGGCAGACCGCCCCCACCGCCTCCCCTTGGTACGCCATTGGGCTTACATTATGCCGTAGTGGCGATCGCCATTATCCAGTGGCGTAGGAAGGGGGCGGGAGGGGCGGTCCGCCCCGGGTGCACGCGCTCGGGGGGGTGCTGGCCCCGCTGGTTCCCTGCTCTCTTTGCCCCGGAACAGGTTACTTCCTGTTCCGGGGCAGAGAGAGCAGGGAACCAGCGGGGCCGACGCAGCTCCGAGTGACGTGCACTCGGGGCGGATCAGCCCTCCCGCAGGTAAGAATGTGGTCCGGGGGGGTTGCGTTCCGGGGGGGTGCGCCGCAGAGGGGGGGGGTTGCGCCGTGCTGCACCCTGGGGGGGTGCGCAGCGGCAACCCACCCCTGGGTGCCATTAGCCCTCGCTACGGCACTGCCATTATCGGAATGAGAAATAGAGAGTGGTATTGCAGATCTAGTCCATTGACGTTCATTATGGGTATCCTGAAAACCTGACTGGCTGGGTATATCCTGCAGGCTGAGTTGAGAGTCCCTGCTCAAGACAATGGGGATCCATGGTATGAGCTGAAGTCCAGATTTAAGATAGTTTTTTATGATTTTTTAAAAAGATTTTTCTCTTTCTATGCAAGTAATACTATTTCTCTTAATTAATTTATGTGCTGATATACTACAAATTTCCTAATTATGGTTTGCCATATTTTGTGTGTGCGTGTGTGTGGGTTTTTGGTTTTTTTCTTTTTAAATGGGTAAGAACTTCAGAATTCAGACAATCTGTTTCAAATTAACTACAAACTGGCGTGCTCTTGAGGTGTTTCTCATTTGTTGCCTTTTTAGAGGAAAGTAAAATAAGGCATTTCTTTAAATAAGAAATTGAGATGCCTAATTTTCTTTGTAAATATATCACTAGACTCTTAAAATATGATAATTAAAGGCCATACAGTGGGGGAAATAAGTATTTGATCCCTTGCTGATTTTGTAAGTTTGCCCACTGACAAAGACATGAGCAGCCCATAATTGAAGGGTAGGTTATTGGTAACAGTGAGAGATAGCACATCACAAATTAAATCCGGAAAATCACTTTGTGGAAAGTATATGAATTTATTTGCATTCTGCAGAGGGAAATAAGTATTTAATCCCTCTGGCAAACAAGACCTAATACTTGGTGGCAAAACCCTTGTTGGCAAGCACAGCGGTCAGACGTCTTCTGTAGTTGATGATGAGGTTTGCACACATGTCAGGAGGAATTTTGGTCCACTCCTCTTTGCAGATCATCTCTAAATCATTAAGAGTTCTGGGCTGTCGCTTGGCAACTCGCAGCTTCAGCTCCCTCCATAAGTTTTCAATGGGATTAAGGTCTGGTGACTGGCTAGGCCACTCCATGACCCTAATGTGCTTCTTCCTGAGCCACTCCTTTGTTGCCTTGGCTGTATGTTTTGGGTCATTGTCGTGCTGGAAGACCCAGCCACGACCCATTTTTAAGGCCCTGGCGGAGGGAAGGAGGTTGTCACTCAGAATTGTACGGTACATGGCCCCATCCATTCTCCCATTGATGCGGTGAAGTAGTCCTGTGCCCTTAGCAGAGAAACACCCCCAAAACATAACATTTCCACCTCCATGCTTGACAGTGGGGACGGTGTTCTTTGGGTCATAGGCAGCATTTCTCTTCCTCCAAACACGGCGAGTTGAGTTCATGCCAAAGAGCTCAATTTTGTCTCATCTGACCACAGCACCTTCTCCCAATCACTCTCGGCATCATCCAGGTGTTCACTGGCAAACTTCAGACGGGCCGTCACATGTGCCTTCCGGAGCAGGGGGACCTTGCGGGCACTGCAGGATTGCAATCCGTTATGTCGTAATGTGTTACCAATGGTTTTCGTGGTGACAGTGGTCCCAGCTGCCTTGAGATCATTGACAAGTTCCCCCCTTGTAGTTGTAGGCTGATTTCTAACCTTCCTCATGATCAAGGATACCCCACGAGGTGAGATTTTGCGTGGAGCCCCAGATCTTTGTCGATTGACAGTCATTTTGTACTTCTTCCATTTTCTTACTATGGCACCAACAGTTGTCTCCTTCTCGCCCAGCGTCTTACTGATGGTTTTGTAGCCCATTCCAGCCTTGTGCAGGTGTATGATCTTGTCCCTGACATCCTTAGACAGCTCCTTGCACTTGGCCATTTTGTAGAGGTTAGAGTCTGACTGATTCACTGAGTCTGTGGACAGGTGTCTTTCATACAGGTGACCATTGCCGACAGCTGTCTGTCATGCAGGTAACGAGTTGATTTGGAGCATCTACCTGGTCTGTAGGGGCCAGATCTCTTACTGGTTGGTGGGGGATCAAATACTTATTTCCCTCTGCAGAATGCAAATAAATTCATATACTTTCCACAATGTGATTTTCCGGATTTAATTTGTGATGTGCTATCTCTCACTGTTACCAATAACCTACCCTTCAATTATGGGCTGCTCATGTCTTTGTCAGTGGGCAAACTTACAAAATCAGCAAGGGATCAAATACTTATTTCCCCCACTGTAGATCAGAGCCTCCCAAACTATGGGTCACAAGATCTGCTTTAGGGGTCATGACCTAGATAGGGCTCTCCATAGGTACATCATTATTTTGCACATCCAGGGGTCACACAATTTTATTTTGCCACAGTCATGGAGTCACAGGCACAAAAAGATTGGGAAACAGTACCATATTTGTTTACGCTCACTCAGCTAGGGACCCTTTTATTTTATTTTATAATTTATAGAAGACTTTATTAAATGAAATGAAAGACATTACAAAGTACCCCAAAAACCACACATTTTGCAAAGCCACCAACCTTGGCTAACATTGGCACTGAAAAATGGCCTGCGGTAGTGTAGATGCGTGTTTTGGGCGTGCGCAGAATCATTTTTCAGCACACCTATAAAAAAAAGCCTTTAATAAAAATTTTTGCCAAAAATGGACGTGCAGCAAAATGAAAATTGCCATGCGTACATTTTGGGTCTGACACCTTACCACCGGCCATTGACCTAGTGGTTAGATCTCACGCAGTAACTGGGTGGTAATGGTCTACGCATGTAAAATGCCGATTACCATCTGATTACTGCCCGCGCGTCAGAAAATACAAATATTTTCGAGCGTTCTTAAAAAATGAAATTACTGCATGGGCCACGAGGTAGCCGGGTGGTAACTCGGAACTGCTGCGCATTGGGTGCACATAGGCGCTTACACGGCTTTAGTAAAAGGGCCCCCTTAAGATATCACTGCTCTATCTTTGTACTGCCCCAGCACCATGGGGTCCTTTTACTAAGGTGCGCTGAAAAATGGGCTGCGCTAGTGTAGGTGCTGCGTGTTTTGGGTGCGCAGAGATCCATTTTCCAGCGCGCCTGTAAAAAAGGCCTCTTAAAAATGGACGTGCGGCAAAAATAAACATTGGTGTGTGTCCATTTTGGGTCTGAGACCTTACCGCAACCCATTGACTTAGCGGTAAGGTCTCACACGGGAACCGTCCGGTAATCACCTACGCGCGTAGAATGATGATTACCGCCCGGTTTTCCGCTGCGCTCCAGAAAATAAAAATTATTTTCCGGCGCACGTAAAAAAAATGAAATTACTGCTCGGGCCAAGCGGTAGCTGGGCGGTAACTCCAAATTCACGCACATTGTGCGCGCATAGGCGCCTACGCGGCTTAGTAAAAGGGCCCCCCATGTGAGAAGTGCCGAGATAGTCTATAATGATACTCAGCAGCACTAGACACAGGAGTCACTGTCGGAGGTGGGGTCAGAGTTGGTATAAATGTACATTTACCCCTGTGTGTACGTGTGATAAAAATATACTAACTGACTCCAGCTTCACAATAAAAACTTACATTATGCTATATGGGAAAGTTATCATTTTATACGTATATATTATTTTTTTGTTCAGGTTCTTTGCTCAAACTTCAAATAAATATATGTTGTGCTCTATTGGGGCCCTTTTACAAAGAGGCAGTAGGGCTACTGCCGAGCTTGCGAGCGGCAAATTGGTCATATCTCGAGACTCGTCCAGGAGCCCGGCAGTAGTTCCGGGCCTGCCACGCACTATTTCCAGCGCTAGAAAATATTTTTTATTTTCTAGTGCCGGTGGGCAGGGATTGGGCGTGGCTGTCGCTAATCAGGCAGTACTGCCAAGTTACCCTCGGAGCCCTCACCGCCTCCTAATAGGAGGCAGGAAGGGCTCTAGCACAGTAGCTTAGCCAGCGTTTAATTTTTAGATGGGCCTGGAGGTGGAGTGGGTGAGCACAGGCCTCGCATTTCCTCTCCACCCGCTACCACCCCCCCCCCCGCCCGCTTGCCGCATTTCCTCTCCATCCGTCCGCCGCTGCATGTCCTCTCCACCCGCTACCCCCCCGCCCGCCCGCCTGCCGCTGCATTTCCTCTCCATCCGCACGCCGCCGCCGCATTTCCTCTCCACCCGCTACCCCCCCCGACCACAGCCCCCTGCACATGGTCAGTTCTGGTCATTTTTACTGACCTGAAGCGCCGTTCTCCCTCCAGCACCGGCGATTCCCATAGCCAGCCTTCTGCCAGCGCGTGTCGTCAGAGCCTCTTCTCAGGCGCGTCCCGCCTACTCTGCAACTTCCTGTTTTCCACAAAGGTGGGATGCAGGAAGTTGCAGAGTAGGCGGGTCGTGCCTCAGAAGAGGCCCCGACGACACGCGCTGGCAGAAGGCTGGCTATGGGAATCGCCGGTGCTGGAGGGAGAACGGTGCTTCAGGGCAGTAAAAGTGAGCAGACCACGCGGACGGGGAGAGCGGGCAGAAGAGGCTGGGTGGGCCTGGAGCAAAAGTGGCTGGGCCTGGGCCCGTCCAGGCCCACCCGTGGCTACGCCCCTGCTCCAACAGTAAATGGCCGTGTGACAATTTTTTAAGTACTGCACGGCCATTTACTGCCTCCTTTAAAAAACAAAACAACATTTTTACAGACTGTGGTAAAAGAAGGCCTCGGCGCACGGCAATCCCATATGCTGATGCCACAGCGGACCACCTGTTACCACCTCTTGGTAAAAGGGCCCCTTAGTCCTCATTTTGCACATCATGAAATATCCTTTGTTTCTGTAATTAATCAAATTTCTCTTAGATTTACTAAACATAGTTGGAGTCGGGGTCAGACAGTAGAGAAATAGAAGGAGTCAAAGGTTTGGTATCCCGACTCCAGAGCCCTGACTACATGGACAGTGCCACTGCTGCTGACTATTGACAAATAGCACTGGCTAAGGGACTCATCCAGATAACGACAGGCATTATCCAGATAATTCTTAAATGTTTGCCATCTAACTAGGGAACTTTGAGCACCAGGCACTGTTCATTCACTCTGCTTTATGTATCTAATGTTAGGCATGTAGCTTTTTATTTAGACATACATCTATACGCCTTTCGAAAATGTATCCCAGTTTATAACAAGGTCCAGGAGATCTGGGAACAACCAGCACTCACTACATGTATCAGTAGGGAGGGAGACAGAAAACATTTGGTTTTGACTTTTGAGCATTCTCAGCTCCCACAGTAGAACGGTGAATATTCTCCAGTATGTCACTTTCCACTCTCATGTGTAAAAAGAGGGCCTATACCGAGACACAGCTGTGCAAGTCTGCTGTGCTGGGTGATTTCACCCTGGCATTCCAGGCCTTCCTGGATGAATATCAGCTTGGCCTTTAGCTTGGCATGCAGAAGTGGGCAGAGTTCATTGTTCAGGATGGGTGTGAGGAATTTCTTTCCCTTGTGGTGAGAGAGAGGCTGGAGCAGTAGGTGAGTCACTAGCTGCAGGATTGTGATTTCTGCCCACAGATACGCTGGCACTGCTTCCATTCTTCTGTTCTCTTGTACGCATCCCCTCTGGAACCAGGTTCCCTTTCTCTCATCTGCTTGCAACAGCCTTTCAGAGCTTCTCTCCAGGCACACATCTTCTTCCCATATTATCCTGCTGCCTTTGCAATTCTCTTCACAAATTGTCCACTCTATTCTGTTGAACCTCTTAGTTTTTGATACCCAATATTCATGTTACATAAGTACATAAGTATTGCCATACTGGGAAAGACCAAAGGTCCATCGAGCCCAGCATCCTGTTTCCAACAGTGGCCAATCCAGGTCACAGATACCCGGCAAGATCCCCAAAAAGTACAAAACATTTTAAACTGCTTATCCCAGAAATAGTGCATTTTCCCCATTTAATAACGGTCTATGGACTTTTCCTTTAGGAAGCCGTCCAAACCTTTTTTAAACTCTGCTAAGCTAACCGCCTTTACCACATTCTCTGGCAACGAATTCCAGAGTTTATGTTATGCTCATTTGTTTGCTTTGGATAATTGGGGAGGGGAGGTGCATTGATTAAAGATAAACTCCTTTCTTTCTCATTGTCTTACCCTGTTTCTGTTTCTCCCAATCCACACAGAAAATCCCTTAGACAAGCTGGGCAGGAATGGGTGGAGGATTCTGGTCCACTTGACAAACTGAGTCCATCCCAAGAAGAAAAATGGTGACCAAGGGGTGTTACAGGGACTGGGTGTAGTTTTATTCAGTAATTCCAAATAATAATACAGTGGTGGAAATAAGTATTTGATCCCTTGCTGATTTTGTAAGTTTGCCCACTGACAAAGACATGAGCAGCCCATAATTGAAGGGTAGGTTATTGGTAACAGTGAGAGATAGCACATCACAAATTAAATCCGGAAAATCACATTGTGGAAAGTATATGAATTTATTTGCATTCTGCAGAGGGAAATAAGTATTTGATCCCCCACCAACCAGTAAGAGATCTGGCCCCTACAGACCAGGTAGATGCTCCAAATCAACTCGTTACCTGCATGACAGACAGCTGTCGGCAATGGTCACCTGTATGAAAGACACCTGTCCACAGACTCAGTGAATCAGTCAGACTCTAACCTCTACAAAATGGCCAAGAGCAAGGAGCTGTCTAAGGATGTCAGGGACAAGATCATACACCTGCACAAGGCTGGAATGGGCTACAAAACCATCAGTAAGACGCTGGGCGAGAAGGAGACAACTGTTGGTGCCATAGTAAGAAAATGGAAGAAGTACAAAATGACTGTCAATCGACAAAGATCTGGGGCTCCACGCAAAATCTCACCTCGTGGGGTATCCTTGATCATGAGGAAGGTTAGAAATCAGCCTACAACTACAAGGGGGGAACTTGTCAATGATCTCAAGGCAGCTGGGACCACTGTCACCACGAAAACCATTGGTAACACATTACGACATAACGGATTGCAATCCTGCAGTGCCCGCAAGGTCCCCCTGCTCCGGAAGGCACATGTGACGGCCCGTCTGAAGTTTGCCAGTGAACACCTGGATGATGCCGAGAGTGATTGGGAGAAGGTGCTGTGGTCAGATGAGACAAAAATTGAGCTCTTTGGCATGAACTCAACTCGCCGTGTTTGGAGGAAGAGAAATGCTGCCTATGACCCAAAGAACACCGTCCCCACTGTCAAGCATGGAGGTGGAAATGTTATGTTTTGGGGGTGTTTCTCTGCTAAGGGCACAGGACTACTTCACCGCATCAATGGGAGAATGGATGGGGCCATGTACCGTACAATTCTGAGTGACAACCTCCTTCCCTCCGCCAGGGCCTTAAAAATGGGTCGTGGCTGGGTCTTCCAGCACGACAATGACCCAAAACATACAGCCAAGGCAACAAAGGAGTGGCTCAGGAAGAAGCACATTAGGGTCATGGAGTGGCCTAGCCAGTCACCAGACCTTAATCCCATTGAAAACTTATGGAGGGAGCTGAAGCTGCGAGTTGCCAAGCGACAGCCCAGAACTCTTAATGATTTAGAGATGATCTGCAAAGAGGAGTGGACCAAAATTCCTCCTGACATGTGTGCAAACCTCATCATCAACTACAGAAGACGTCTGACCGCTGTGCTTGCCAACAAGGGTTTTGCCACCAAGTATTAGGTCTTGTTTGCCAGAGGGATTAAATACTTATTTCCCTCTGCAGAATGCAAATAAATTCATATACTTTCCACAATGTGATTTTCCGGATTTAATTTGTGATGTGCTATCTCTCACTGTTACCAATAACCTACCCTTCAATTATGGGCTGCTCATGTCTTTGTCAGTGGGCAAACTTACAAAATCAGCAAGGGATCAAATACTTATTTCCACCACTGTACCTTCTATTTACCCGTGGTATAAATGCACCTGGAGCATTTTGTGTAGTTATGGTTGCCACATCTCATAAAAGGTACAGAAGATCTGGAAAATGCGCAGAAAAGGGTAACAAAGATGATTACGAGGATGGACTGGCTCCCATAAAATAAAGGCCTTATAGATTAGGGCTCTTTAGCTTGGACAGTAGATGACCAAGGAGAGACACGATAGATATGTATCAAACATATAAATGACAAGTGACCGACTCACCCGCAAATGCGCAGTAGAGACTTCCCTCTCTGTCCCGCCCTCGCGTCAAAGACGTGATGACATCAGAGGGCGGAACAGAGAGGGAAACAGATGCTGCCGCTGGAGCCTGGAGACGACGAAGCAACATCGCCGGCGCACCAACCTCCACCCCCCATCCCCGACGTCGTCACCGCTGCCGCTCCCGCCCCCTCCTTATCGGGCCCCCTGCACTGACATGACAGTGCCTCTCACCTCTGCGTGGAAGCACTGCAAGCAGCAGCAGAGCGATCTGCTGCTGCCTGCAGCGCTTTCACATGGAGGTGAGAGGCGCTCTCATGTCAGTGCAGGGGGCCCGGAATGGAGGGGGGGAGTGGCAGCGAGGAGGGTAGCTGGACATGGGGGAGGGCAGGGGAGAGAGCAGGGTGGGCGGGAGGACAAGGGAAAGAGGAGGGTTGCTGGATATGGGGAGAGGGCAGGGGAGAGAGGAGGGTCGGTGTATGGGGTAAGGCCAGGGGAGACAGGAGGGCTGCTGGACATGGGGGGAGGGCATGGGAGAGAGCAGGGTTGGTGGATGGGGGGAGGCCAGGGGATACAGGGGGGCTGCTGGACATGGGGGGGAGGGCAAGGGAGAGAGCAGGGTTGCTGGACATGGATCGGGGGAGGGCAGGGGAGAGAGGAGGTTTGCTGGACATGGATGGATAGAGGTGAGAATTATTACAGTTTGCAAAACACAAATCTCGCCCGTTTTAACGGGCTTAACGGCTAGTAAAATTATAAATGATGTGACACAAGTTGAGGACCTAGAAACAGTCCATGAGGCTGATTAGTAGCAGAATTAAAATGAAATCTAGAAAGTATTTTTTCAGTTAATGCATAATTAAATGATGGCATTTTCTGCCAGAGAATGTGGTAAAGACTAGTAATTTAGCTGAGTTTAGAAAAGGTTTTGCTATATTTCTACAGTATAGGATTCATAGCTATGATTTGGCTGGACAGCTTTATACGGCTTCACCTGCCACTTCTTGGAAGGAGCAACGTGGAATGAGCTTTCCTAATTGGGATCTTATGGGCACTTCTAACTGATTGTCACTTTTGGAGATGTCACAGTCGACATTCTAGAAGAGTGAAAATAATGTGGAATTTACAGAAGTCTGAAGAGCAGTTTAAGATTTACTGCAAAATCATGAATTTAAGAAGCAGAAACCAATGGGAGCAGTAAATCATGGGAAATAAGGTACTGGTGACCAATGAACAACAGAGAAACTGGATGGTGATGACATCATCATCCAAACAATGGGAAACCAATGGGACCAGTAAATCATGGGTGGATAAGGTACTGTTGTTGACCAATGACCAACAGAGAAACTGGGCGGTGATGATATCATCATCCAAACAATGGGAAACCAATGGGACCAGTAAATCATGGGTGGATAAGGTACTGTTGACCAATGAACAACAGAGAAACTAGGCGGTAATGATATCATCATCCAAACAATGGGAAACCAATGAGACCAGTAAATCATGGGTGGATAAGGTACTGTTGTTGACCAATGACCAACAGAGAAACTGGGCGGTGATGATATCATCATCCAAACAATTTAACGATAAAGAGCCAGGAGAATAGTAGTTAGGATACATAGGAAAAGACAGACAGCTGGAAAATGAATAGTGACAGCTCTCTGTATAAATCATTTATGGCCTGTGTACTCATATGAACTGTATACATGCTGGATGTAACCAGCACATGGATATCCATTTCTCATGTATTTTAGGAATCTGGTTATAATGTGAATAGACTGTTATGTCTTATTTATGCTATAGTCTTGTAGATGAAAAGCACAAATGTAGTGTGGAATTGTGTGTAGGTATAGTATGAATGAGTGCATGAATGTTAATAGAGTGGAGGGAAATAGGAATTGATATGGCTTCTGATGAAATTTGATAAAATGTGTTAATAGCATATGAAAAAATATAAAAAAACAGAATTATTTTTGATTATAAGGTTGAAATAGTGGTTACTTAAAAAGGGTATTTTGTAAACACTGGGTAACCCCCAAAATTCAGTTGATCTCATTTAGTATGTATTTTAGAACAGGATCTACAGCCTGTTCTAAAATACATGAGAACTGGACATCCATATCAGGGGTTTAGCCAGTCAGCCAATTTTGGGTGGGCCTGAGCCCAAAATGGATGGGCACGGAATTCAGCCCCTCCTGGCCCCCTTCCGCTCTGTTCTCTGCATTCTGCCTCTCTTTCTACCTTCAAACACAAAATATTAAATACCTTAGCTGGTGGGGATCCCGAAACTGCACAGCTGAAGGTTTCCTCCTCTTCTAAACAGCAGCTCGCAGCACTTGACTTGAGCTGACGCCGTTGCCAGGAGTCCGTATATGCTCAGTGCTTCCGCACGTGTGAAATGTGGATAGGGGCGGGTGTGCGGTGCCAGCTGCCATTTGGAAGAGCATTGGCTGCCTGAGGAGGTGGAAACCTTTAGCTGGTGGGGTTTGGGGATTTCCACAGCAAGACTGCCACAATTTTGGGTGGGCCTGAGTCCAAAATGGATGGGCACGGAATTCAGCCCCTCATGGCCCCCTTCCGCTCTGTTCTCTGCATTCTGCCTCTCTTTCTACCTTCAAACACAAAATATTAAATACCTTAGCTGGTGGGGATCCCGAAACTGCACAGCTGAAGGTTTCCTCCTCTTCTAAACAGCAGCTCGCAGCACTTGACTTGAGCTGACGCCGTTGCCAGGAGTCCGTATATGCTCAGTGCTTCCGCACGTGTGAAATGTGGATAGGGGCGGGTGTGCGGTGCCAGCTGCCATTTGGAAGAGCATTGGCTGCCTGAGGAGGTGGAAACCTTTAGCTGGTGGGGTTTGGGGATTTCCACAGCAAGACTGCCACAATTTTGGGTGGGCCTGAGTCCAAAATGGATGGGCACGGAATTCAGCCCCTCCTGGCCCCCTTCCGCTCTGTTCTCTGCATTCTGCCTCTCTTTCTACCTTCAAACACAAAATATTAAATACCTTAGCTGGTGGGGATCCTGAAACTGCACAGCTGAAGGTTTCCTCCTCTTCTAAACAGCAGCTCGCAGCACTTGACTTGAGCTGACGCCGTTGCCAGGAGTCCGTATATGCTCAGTGCTTCCGCACGTGTGAAATGTGGATAGGGGCGGGTGTGCGGTGCCAGCTGCCATTTGGAAGAGCATTGGCTGCCTGAGGAGGTGGAAACCTTTAGCTGGTGGGGTTTGGGGATTTCCACAGCAAGACTGCCACAATTTTGGGTGGGCCTGAGTCCAAATTGGGTGGGCCACAGCCCACCCAGGCCCACCTGTAGCTACGCCACTGATCCATATGCGATGTACCAACTTGGTCATCCTTATTCTGTGTAGGATATTCCTTTCTAAAATGCTGTTTGATGATGTATCAGAGCAGTGTCTGTACCAGGGACCATGCTCATTTCTGTCCCATGATCACTGTTTACAAATATGACTGTAAGTCTTAGAGTAACTGAGGGGTCTTTTTACGAAGCTGCGGTATAAGGGGGCCTGCGCTGGCGTCAGCGTGCGTTTTCCATGCACACTGAGGTCCCCTTTTACAGCAGCAGGCGAAAGGCTTGTTGTTCTAGAAAAAGCAATGGACAAGCGGTAAGTGAACCACTTGCCGCGTGGCCATTTCAGGGGCGAGCACTTACCGCCACCCATTGAGGTGGCGGTAAGGGCTCCTGCGTTAACCTGGTGGTAACCGGGCAGCGCTGCCTGATTACCGCCAGTTAAGTACTGGCGCTACAGAAATAGAAAATATTTTTGTAGCACCAGAAATGGTGTGCACTGAGGGTGGGACCTATTTGAGGTGCATTTGATTGTTCAGGGAGGAAGGGGGATGTCTGAGAAGGAAGCATATTTTTAAAAGATTAGCTGGTACGTTTTCCGGAGAAGAGAAGCGAAAACATTACATAAAATACAGCAAAGATTGTACATTCAAAACTCATCCTACCGTGATCCAGTATAAATTTCAATTCTTTTTAGGCTTAAGCTGTCCAGTTTAATTAAATGCACTCTTGATCAGACTCACAGCAAGAGATCCACTTCAATCTGCAAAGAGAATACCTTTGGTAGGTAATGTGCAAAATTTGCCTAATTGTAATCACACAGGAAAATGTGTGCGTATATGGAACACATTGTAACAAACAAAACTCAGAGGTTGATTTAGCACTGATTTGAAACTCATGAACGGTAGTGCCAACTGTCAAGGCTTCAGCCCTGAGGGAGAGGCAGAAAGCAAAGGGCAGAGCTGGGAATTACAAATATAAATGCAAGTGCAGAAAACAAGAAGAAACTGACAAGAGATTAAATAAAATTCTGATGCCGTTCCCAGAAAGAAAGATCAGAGTTCCTTCCTTTTCCTCAAATGCTTCCAAAAAAGTGTGTGTGTGTGTGTGTGTGTGTGGGGGGGGGGGGGGGGGGGGGGGGGGGAATTGTGCCTTCTCTAAGAAGTGTGTGTTCCTGGTGGTATCTGCCAAGTAATTGTTACTGAGATAGTACTGAGGCTAAGTACCAGTGGATGAATGAAGCAGTGTCTTTCTTACCGCACTATGCCTCAAGAGAGGTGATTAGCCAAGCTCCAAAGCTTGTTTTCCGTCCAGCTTTCATGAGAGAGAGAGACATTCTGGTAATGAAGAAAAAGCAGAAAGAGAAACAGGGAGAAATAGCAAATAATTGTATTTTACGTCTCCTGTCCTACAGCTTTTATCCAGAACACTTTACAGTTCCTTACAGGATGCACAAAAGATAAAGTATGATACAAAATATTGTAGCACTTTAACAGGTAAAGGCATGACCATCACTCATTGGCAGTGAATACTTTATGCTAGCATTTTGGTGTGTCACTGGCCGAGAACTACGTAGCAAATAGAATCGAGAGAATATTGATTAATTATCTATATGAATAATTCTCACCTGCAACATTCTGAAGCTCACTCTGTGGGAGGGAAACACTGAAGCCCTGCACTGTTGGTAGGCTAGGCTGTCAGCAACACTCACCCTCACTCATGCCCCACTCACTCTCACTCATAGACCCACCCTCAGCCACGCCCCATCCGCACATAATTCACAACCCCAACGTTCTAAATGAAGCCTCAACTGGAACTGTGAGGCGTAGAGATATCCTTTTTGCCCATGACTGTGTGCCCCGCCCTCGCGTCACGACGTGATGACGACGAGGGCGGAGCACTGACACTCCACGAAACGCGATCTCCCCCTGCCCCTTGGCGGCCATTTTTCATACGGAACCCGCATCACGGAGCAGACAGGTGCCTGGAGGGGGGGTTGGGGGACAGCTGGGTCGCTGATGATGGGTGGCTGCAGGGGGGCCTGGGGGACAGGAGGCTCGCTGGACACCAAAACCTTGCTAGCGCCCGTTTCATCTCTCACAGAAACGGGCCTTTTTTACTAGTAAACCATAGTTTCATCTCCTCTTTTTTGTATATTTTACTTGTTTATATATTTTTCTCTGTAGGAGCCACAGCCCAGATCATCTTTGAAGGAGCTGTGCTGTTCTTGAAACAAAATACATGGAGTCGGCATTAAGCATTCTCCAAAGACGAGCAGGCCATTAGTATTCTCACATTTGGGTGACATCATCTGACGGAGCCCGGCGAAGATGCTGCCTAGCATATACAGACAGTATAAAACTCTAGCGTCATCCCACTGTGCATACGCAGGTGCCTTCCTACCCGATGAGCAAGTGCAGGTTCCTCAGTTTGTTTGTATCCATGGAGCTGAGAGTTCATGTCTTCGTGGTCTCTCTCAGCGCATATTAACATTTACTTTTTCAGTGCCTTGCCCTGCATTTTTTTCCCCTTAATTTTTGTCATTTTGTTCTTACTTTTTTATTTTTGGTACCTTTCCCCTTTATTTTATTACATTTTTTGGCTTTTCAAGTTTTCTTTCTTTTTCGCACAGCTCTTTAGGCCTTGTTTAGGCCTCACCACTGACCTCGATTTGAGTTTTGTCCCTTTGGTATATCCAATCGTATTGTTTGCCTTTGAAATCTGTGCATTTTCATAAAGGAGACGCCAAGCATACTACTACTACTATTTAACATTTCTAGAGCGCTACAAAGTGTACGCAGCGCTGTACAAACACAGAAGAAAGACAGTCCCTGCTCAAAGAGCTTACAATCTAATAGACAAAAAGTAAAGCATTTAAATTTAAAATATTTAAGCAGTCAAGCACAAGAGAACAGTCACAGAAGGACAGAAGATGTTGAAGGGTGGTCAGTGTGATTAGGTGTAACTCTGGTTGGAGTAGTGGGAGAAGGTGATAGGAGATATACTATAGGATGTCATTCTGAGGCCAGGCTAAGTCTAAAGCAGGAGAAGGTATTCTCTGCAGCCTATCTGTGAGATGGAAAATGCTCTCTGAAGCTGCTGCTATAAGTTGTTAGTTTTCTCTCCCTGAAAGAGATCCAAGCCACACCCACGAAGTTCAAACTGTCAGTGGGGAGGGTGAGGGGAGGAAATGGCAGTGCTTGATGAAAAAGAGAGCTCAGTTTGATAGGAGATATACTATAGGATGTCATTCTGAGGCCAGGCTAAGTCTAAAGCAGGAGAAGGTATTCTCTGCAGCCTATCTGTGAGATGGAAAATGCTCTCTGAAGCTGCTGCTATAAGTTGTTAGTTTTCTCTCCCTGAAAGAGATCCAAGCCACACCCACGAAGTTCAAACTGTCAGTGGGGAGGGTGAGGGGAGGAAATGGCAGTGCTTGATGAAAAAGAGAGCTCAGTTTGATAGGAGATATACTATAGGATGTCATTCTGAGGCCAGGCTAAGTCTAAAGCAGGAGAAGGTATTCTCTGCAGCCTATCTGTGAGATGGAAAATGCTCTCTGAAGCTGCTGCTATAAGTTGTTAGTTTTCTCTCCCTGAAAGAGATCCAAGCCACACCCACGAAGTTCAAACTGTCAGTGGGGAGGGTGAGGGGAGGAAATGGCAGTGCTTGATGAAAAAGAGAGCTCAGTTTGATAGGAGATATACTATAGGATGTCATTCTGAGGCCAGGCTAAGTCTAAAGCAGGAGAAGGTATTCTCTGCAGCCTATCTGTGAGATGGAAAATGCTCTCTGAAGCTGCTGCTATAAGTTGTTAGTTTTCTCTCCCTGAAAGAGATCCAAGCCACACCCACGAAGTTCAAACTGTCAGTGGGGAGGGTGAGGGGAGGAAATGGCAGTGCTTGATGAAAAAGAGAGCTCAGTTTGATAGGAGATATACTATAGGATGTCATTCTGAGGCCAGGCTAAGTCTAAAGCAGGAGAAGGTATTCTCTGCAGCCTATCTGTGAGATGGAAAATGCTCTCTGAAGCTGCTGCTATAAGTTGTTAGTTTTCTCTCCCTGAAAGAGATCCAAGCCACACCCACGAAGTTCAAACTGTCAGTGGGGAGGGTGAGGGGAGGAAATGGCAGTGCTTGATGAAAAAGAGAGCTCAGTTTGATAGGAGATATACTATAGGATGTCATTCTGAGGCCAGGCTAAGTCTAAAGCAGGAGAAGGTATTCTCTGCAGCCTATCTGTGAGATGGAAAATGCTCTCTGAAGCTGCTGCTATAAGTTGTTAGTTTTCTCTCCCTGAAGAGATCCAAGCCACACCCACGAAGTTCAAACTGTCAGTGGGGAGGGTGAGGGGAGGAAATGGCAGTGCTTGATGAAAAAGAGAGCTCAGTTTGATAGGAGATATACTATAGGATGTCATTCTGAGGCCAGGCTAAGTCTAAAGCAGGAGAAGGTATTCTCTGCAGCCTATCTGTGAGATGGAAAATGCTCTCTGAAGCTGCTGCTATAAGTTGTTAGTTTTCAGAGAAAACTGAAGGCAGATTAAGTGACTATCAGGCTGGACGTCCATCTTTCAACATAAATCGGAACATGGACGTCCATCTCCCAGAGACGTCCAAATCGGTATAATTGAAACCCGATTTTGGACGTCTCTAGCGAACGTCCGCCACAAGGACGTCCAAATCTCAAGGGGGCGTATCGGAGGTGTGGTGAAGGCGGGACTTAGGCGTGCCTAAGACTTGGAGGTATTTGAGCCATAATCGAAAAAAGCAGGGATGCCCATGACTAACACTTGGACGTTTTCACCCGGACACGTTTTTCTTACGAATAAGGCACAAAAGGTGCCTGAAATGACCAGATGACCGCCGGAGGGCATCGAGGATGATCTCCCGTTACTCCCCCAGTGATTACTAACCCTTCCCACCCTCAAAAAACATCATTAAAATATTACGTGCCAGACTCTATGCCAGCCTCAGATGTCATACTCAGGTCCATGACAGCGCATGCAGGTCCCTGGAGCAGTTTTAGTGGGTGCAGTGCACATCACACAGGCGGACCCAGGCCCATACCCCCCCCTACCTGTTACATTTGTGGAGGAAACAGTGAGCCCTCCAAAACCCACCACAAACCTTCTGTACCCACATATAGGTACCCCCCTTCACCCGTAAGGGTACAGTTGGGGGTAGGGGGTTTGAAGGGCTCAGCACACAAGATAAGAGAGCTATGTACCCGGGAGCATTTTATGAAGTCCACTGCAGTGCCCCTAGGGTGCCCGGTTGGTGTGCTGGCATGTCAGGGGAACCAGTGCACTACAAATGCTGGCTTCTCCCACATCCAAATGGCTTGCATTTGGTCGTTTTAGACATGGACATCTTTGGTTTCGAAAATTGCCAAAAGTCAAAGACGTCCATATCTAAGGACGTCCAAATCAAAGGACGTCCTTGGTATTTTCGAAATGAAAGATGGACGTCCATCTTTTTTTTGAAAATACACATTTCCCCGCCTCCAGATTTGGACATTTTACAAATCCCAACGTAGACGTTTCTTTCGAAAATGCCCCTCTATATGGCCTATTCGGTCTATCATATCTCCCCTCTCCCACCTTTCTTCCAAAGTATACAAACTGAGATCTTTAAGTCTGCCCCATATCCTTTATGAAGCCACACTCTGGACCGACTCCATCCTGTTAATATCTTTGAAGGTACGGTCTCCAGAATTTAATATTCTAAATGAGATCTCACCAGAGTCTTATATAGAAGCATCATCACCTCCTTTTTCCTGCTGGCCATTCCTCTCCCTGTGCATCCAAGCATCCTTCTGGCTTTTAGCCATCCCCTTTTCTACCTGTTTGGCCACCTTAAGATGATCATTTACGATCACACCCAAGTCCTGCTCCTCTTTCGTGCACAAAAGTACTTCACCCCCTAAGCTATACCACTCCCTCAGGGTTTTGTAGCACAAATTTATGACCCAGCATTTTTAAACATAAAATCTTAGCTGCCAAATTCTGGACCATTCTTCAAGCTTCTCTAAGTCCCTTCTCATGTTATCCACACCATTAGAGGTATCTACCCTATTGCAGATTTTGGTATTATCCACAAAGATGCAAAACATACTAGACAGCCCTTCTGCAATATCAGTTACAAAAATGTTAAAAAGAACCAGCTCAAGAACCGAAACTTGCAGAACACCACTGGTAACATCCCTTTCCCTAGAGTGAGCTCTATTTAAAGCCATTGGAAGTCTTAAAAAAGTGGACAGAGGCAAAAGACTGAGAGAACTTATCTGCCAAATCTTCTCTGCATGTTGTCTCTAGACATGTGTAAATACTGATTTCAGAAAGCCATTATTTACATGTGGAAATCCACACCGTGTTGTGGTTTCAAGGTGGCGTGGTTTGGGCATAGCATGGGCGGGACTAAAATGTACACATGTATTCCCATTTTACAAAGGTAGTACATTTGTATGGGGATGATTGTCCATGCTGTGCTTTACATCTGCAAAGAAACATGAATAGGTTCTTAAACAGTGCTTGTTTTGGTCAGACCTTTACCCAAAAAACTCTTGACTCATGTATCGGAAATGTAATTTCAGAGCCCAGTTTTGATCAGGTCCAAAGCAGAAATTCCTATAAGGATAGCTTTAGATTTAACAAGTCCAGACCCTTTCTAAAAATCTCTTAAGGTCTAGATTATCAGACTGCAAATCCCCTCCCTTACCTATTTAGTACCCAGAACTCCTCAGTAAACACAAAAAGCTCCAGTCAAAGTTAGGATAGAGGGTCTGGGAATTTGCAGGATTTCAAAACAGTACTTTTTCACCATATTCACAGGGGATAAGAGTAAAAGTTTGAGAAAGTGTTTAAATCTCAAATTCAAATGATGGCTTCCAGTTTCTGTTGCATCATCAATTTATCCTTCATTAAGGCTGCCTGTCCCAACTGTAGTTCTTCCAACTTGTGCTCCACAATTGTAATCTTCAACTGGAGTGGAGGAGTAGCCTAGTGGTTAGTGCAGTGGACTTTGATCCTGGAGAACTGAGTTCAAGTCCCACTGCAGCTCCTTGTGACTCTGGGCAAGTCACTTAACCCTCCATTGCCCCTGGTACAAAATAAGTACCTGAATATATGTAAACCGCTTTGAATGTAGTTGCAAAAACCTCAGAAAGGCGGTATATCAAGTCCCATTTCCCTTTCCCTATTGGAGATTCTAGATGGAATGTTGCTGGTGCTACTATTGGAGATTCTAGATGGAATGTTGCTACTATTGAGATTCTGTTGCTACTATTTGAGATTCTATATGGAATGTTGCTATTCCACTAGCAACATTGCAGATCAGCAACACGGCTGCGCAGGCTTCTGTTTCTGTGAGTCTGACGTCCTGCACGTACGTGCAGGACGTCAGACTCACAGAAACAGAAGCCTGCGCGGCCACATTGCTGATCTGCAAGGGCAGGCTTCTACATGGAATGTTGCTAGTGGAGGAGTAGCCTAGTGCTTAGTGCAGTGGACTTTGATCCTGGGGAACTGAGTTGGATTCCCACTGCAGCTACTTGTGACTCTGGGCAAGTCACTTAACCCTCCATTGCCCCTGGTACAAAATAAGTACCTGAATATATGTCAAGTGCTTTGAATGTAGTTGCAAAAACCTCAGAAAGATGGTATATAAAGTCCCATTTCCCTTTCCCTTATTCAGGTGCTCCTCCTTGAGCTTCATTTGGGGCTGAAGAGAGTCAGGACCTTCCACAATATTACCAAAATGAAACAGCACTGCCTGTTCTCTGTGGTATCCCAGACTTCCTTCCTGCTCTTGTCTTTTCCCTAGGACTGGATTGCACGCTTTCCTTCATTGCTGAGCCACTTCTCTTCATAACCAAAATCAATAGCAATTCACTCACCATTTCACTCACTACTGTCCCGCTGCTCAGTCCAATGTGCCCTGATTGTGTCTCTAGCAACACTGAGAATGCTCCACCATCAAGCTCACTGCAGGCAACCACTTTGGTATCCAACATTATGCTCTATCCCGAGTCTCCTTCTGTTGGAGTTGACTTAGGATTCAACAAAACATCTCTGACACTGGGAGCAGGCCCTCCTTTGCTGAGCTCCCCTCCCATCCCCCAATTATCAATCAGACAAGATGCTGGAACCATAAATTGAGGGAGAGCGCTAGTTGTGGTATATTTAAATTTTAGCAAAGCCTTTGACACAGTTCCACATGCAGGCTTATTTTCGAAAGAAAAGGACGCCCATCTTTCGACACAAATCGGAAGATGGGCGTCCTTCTCACAGGGTCGCCCAAATCGGCATAATCGAAAGCTGATTTCGGGCATCCCCAATTGCTTTCCGTCGCGGGGATGACCAAAGTTTACAGGGGTGTGTCGGAGGCGTAGCAAAGGTGGGCGTCCTCGACTCATAATGGAAAAAAGGGCGTCCATGACGAGCACTTGGACGACTTTACCTGGTCCTGCTTTTCTTACGACCAAGGCACAAAAAGGTGCCCGAACTGACCAGATGGCCACCGAAGGGAATCGGGGATGACCTCCCCTTACTCCCCCAGTGGTCACTAACCCTCTCCCACCCTGAAAAAAATCTTTAAAAATATTTTGTGCCAGCCTCTATGGCAGCCTCAAATGTCATACCCAGCTCCCTGACAGCAATATGCAGGTACCTGGAGCAGTTTTAGTGGGTGCAGTGCACTTCAGGCAGGCAGACCCAGGCCCATCCCCCCTACCTGTTACACTTGTGGTGGTAAATGTGAGCCCTCCAAAACCCACCAGAAACCCACTGTACCCACATCTAGGTGCCCTCCTTTGAGATATGGTAGAGGTCTATAAAATAGAGAGTGGAGTGGAATGGGTAGACGTGAATCGCTTGTTTATTCTTTCCAAAAATACTAGAACTAGGGGGCACACAATGAAGCTACTAAGTAGTTAATTTAAAACAAACAGGAGAAAATATTTCTTCACTCAATGTGTAATTAAACTCTGGAATTCATTGCCAGAGAATGTGGTAAAAGCGGTTAACTTAATAGGGATTAAAAAAAGGTTTGGATAATTTCCTAAAAGAAAAGTCCATAAACCATTATTAAGAAATCCACTGCTTATTTCTGGGATAAGCAGCAAAAAATCTGTTTTACTATTTTTGGATCTTTGCACACTTGTGACCTGGATTGGCCACTGTTGAAAACAGGATACTAGGCTTAAGAACATAAGAACAGCCATACTGGGTCAGACCAATGGTCCATCTAGTCCAGTATCCTGTTCTCAACAGTGGCCAATCCTGGTCACAAGTACCTGACAGAAACTCAAATAGTAGTACCATTCAGTCTGTCCCAGTAAGGCGATGTTTACGTTCTTATGTAAAAGAGTGCAAAGAGAGACTGGAGAGCTGAACCCACATCGTCTGCATCACAACCTGCAGCTCTAGAACTCCGAATCATGTGACAATCCCACTAAGGGGGTAATTCTGCAAGAAGCCACCTGGTTTTAGGCAGCAGGAATGTGCATAAATGGTTGTATTTTGGTCATTTACTACTACTACTACTACTTATCATTTCTATAGCGCTACTAGACGTATGCAGCGCTGTACACTTGAACATTAAGAGACAGTCCCTGCTCGACAGAGCTTACAATCTAACTAGGGTAGACAAACAGGACAAACAAGAGATAAGGGAATATTAAAGTGAGGATGATAAAATAAGGGTTAGGAGTTAAAAGCAGCATCAAAAAGGTGGGCTTTTAGCTTAGATTTGAAGACGGCCAGAGATGGAGCTTGACGTACCGGCTCAGGAAGTCTATTCCAGGCATATGGTGCAGCAAGATAAAAGGAACGGAGTAGGCACTTATTTGCAAAAATGACCTCTGATAGAATATTGTTTTGATAGCATATACATTGCTGGTGGGCATGCATATGGGTGGAGTTTAGACGCAGCATTGGTAAAGTATGGAAATATATATGTAAATTATGGAATACTATAATGTATGTGTTTTGTTTAACATTTATATGGAACTGCCTATCTACTTGGCTATCTATCCAACAGTATTTAAAGGAGCCTGTCAATAAGTCGTCTTGTGAAACACCTGGCTCCAGTTATCTCTCCCAATAATGTTCTTTAAGCTCCAACTTTAACACAATGTTATAATCTTCCTTTAGATATTCTTCAACAACCTCAGCGGTGCTCACTGCTACTTTAAGAAAGCAATGTTTACAGCATCCAATTCTTCATCGGCTCTTCCGATTACCCCCTCCTCTTTTATATATATTGTTTAACCATTTCTTTCATTTGTTATAACTTTAAATCCCCATACTTATCTTATGGGTTGTGTCTGGCTCAGGGGTCCGACACGCATGTTTCGCCCTCCCTCGGACTGTCTCAAGAACCTTCCCCTAAATGAAAAAATATAGACTAGCGTTATTTATTATCCATATTTTCAGGACCTACCGGGTTTGCTTACTTAAATAATCCCGTCCAGTGCCCCTTAATTTAATAATATCTAATTTACCCTTAGCCGTATCTAGCCCCCAGCTCTGCTGCTATTTTCAAGGGTAACCCCTAAGCAAAGATGGCGCCGGCATATTGTTTCCCCATATTTAACCTTACGTACATAAGTAATGCCATACTGGGAAAAGACCAAAGGTCCATCGAGCCCAGCATCCTGTCCATGACAGCGGCCAATCCAGGCCAAGGGCACCTGGCAAGCTTCCCAAACGTACAAACATTCTATACAATCAAGCCATTGTGACATCACTAATGAGGTTGGCTCTTATTGGTGGAATGAGCCACTATGACATCACAATAGGTTAAATCACTGCTCTATGTAATAAAAGTGAGCCAAGTAGAGGACATAAGTACATAAGTAATGCCACACTGGGAAAAGACCAAGGGTCCATCGAGCCCAGCATCCTGTCCACAACAGCGGCCAATCCAGGCCAAGGGCACCTGGCGAGCTTCCCAAACGTACAAACATTCCATACATGTTATTCACGGAATTGTGGATTTTTCCTAAGTCCATTTAGCAGTGGTTTATGGACTTGTTCTTTTGGAAACCGTCTAACCCCTTTTTAAACTCTGCTAAGCTAACCGCCTTCACCATGATCTCCGGCAACAAATTCCAGAGTTTAATTATTGCTGGTGTAAGGGATCACACTTTAAAAGTAAATGCATTTTTTTTACCACTTGTGCAAATATTATATGAAGGTTGGGGATTACTAGCAGAGTAAGTCCATGTAGAGATTCACTGAGGAGATTGACTGGGAGGTCCCTGGGTGGGAGGAAGCCCACCCCAAGGGGAGTAGTTTGGAATAAAATGCAGAGAGAAAGTGCTAGGAGACTGAAGAGTGTGAAGGGGGGGGGGGGAAGTTTGGAAGCAGAAAAAGTTAAGTGTTTGCCCTTTAAGGGGACTTTGGTTGCCTGCAGATGTCTTTGGTTGCTTGATGGTCCCCTGCCACTGACCTGGAGGAGTATCGAGGAATCACATTTTAAGAGAAGCCGACCATTGGCTGTAAAGAGAAGTTGTGACTCAGCAAAACCACAGCTGTGACAGTGGAGAGCTAGGGGTGGGCAGGCCCGGGAGCATGGGATTGGAGCCAGAGAGTACCCATCCCAGGACCAAGGTGAGCCAACTCAAAGGTCACCTTGGAGGAAGGTCAGGCCAGGAGTGTCTGAACCTGAAAAAGTGAGGAGCACAGCCATTGGGACAATATTCTCTGGGATAGGCATGGACAGGAGCCTTGTGAATAAGTATATAGCCCCTGAAAGAAAGTGTCTCTGTAAATATACCAGAGTAGAAGAGTGGAAAAGGTGTTCCCTCAGGGAATAACAGAAGTCTGGGAATGAATTGTGCTGGAGTTTATTAAGTGACTTTAAGAAGATTAAAGTTAAAAGTCTGCCTGTTGCAGAGATGACAATAAAAGTTAAGTTTGTTATTAAGCCTTTTGGAGTACAGTGTGGTTCTTGGACTGAAGAGCTGAGTGGAACCCAGAATTGGAAAGTGTCTTCCAAAACCCCGGATCACTATTCCGGACCATTGACTCACCCCAGCTCAACTGTATGGGGTCTGGAAATGAGGTGTGTGGTAAGAGTGCCTGAGAGTGAGCGAAGACTGTGAAATTTGTGTAAGGATTTCTTTTGTGGCCCGGGGCCGGAGCTAACGCACAGGTGAGACCCGAGTTACAGAGCAGTAAACATCTACTGTTCTTTTAAAGAAAGATTTGAGACAGGTAACTGCTAGATTTACTGTCCACTCATGCTATTATTGTGTTTTTAAGTCTGAACAATTTTTTTAATATAGCTGAATATACAGAACAAATGTTATATGCAGTGCTTGATTTGTTACATACCCCAAAGAAATGCCTGATAATGTGGAACTTCTTGGTCAAGGGTTTTAGCAAGCCTGAATTGAATTGCAGGCAGAGTAACCTGTTTTTACCCTTTTCCGATTTGCATCAAAGGATTTAGATGAAGAATTTGGGGTGACAGTCCTCTGAATGTTCTATTATTTCTAATTTTCTGGAGTTTGGAAAGGGATAACCAAGATGGAATGCATGTTTTACCAAATCACTTGAGAAGTACCACATGGCCTGGAAGGAAGAAATATGGCCTTTTGTTCACCAGGAACAATTTGTTTTTTTTTTTTTAAGTATGAGGATTAATTTTCCTGATTTGGCAATGGTCATTACATTCAGGGGTCATTAACCCTCTACATACTGTATAGGTTCTCAATCTGAACATAAAAGGCCAAAAAGAGAGTCCTGAGCTCATGGCTCAGACATAGCACTTGGACTTTAGGCAAAGTCCGAGAGCGATACTCCAGTTTATTTGATCTTAAGAGAAACCACAGTATCCAGTGAATGAAATGGCAAGTCTAATGCTGAGTGCATCAATGTTTTTCAGTCCTACTTTGTTTACAGGCAAGAGCACATTGATTTCTCTTTGGGTTTTTGCATTAGTGTTGTGTGACTTAGAAGTGAAGATTGATTACAAGGGATATGGATGTCTCTTCAGAGGTTGCACTAATTGACTTCCAACATGAATGCTTGTAACTTTAAGCGACAGCTTTTCAAAAATGTCCTGGTGGTTACTTGTTCTCTGTTCTGTTCTAGGATGATGAATTTGATTCCTGTGCTCTCTCCGGAGCTTCAAGAAATAAAGGGTTAGCGGGATTTCCTTATGCTAGGCATGAAAGGACAATAACAACCGGCAAAAGAACATGCATCCCCTTTAGGAGGCAAATGAGGGGGAGAGGGGAAGGGACTCAGAACGTGGCCTTTATCACAATCTACTTTCTGGTTTTATTATAGTTTGAAAATAGTGCATTGTAAGCAATGCGTTTTTTCTAGCGAAAAAGGTGCCAGTACTCAAATAACAAGCCAACCTTCAGGGATGGAGTGATCACTGAGGGACCCACCCCACAATAGCCAGGCCCCCTGCAACCAGTCACAGAATCTATGACAAGGCAGAATTGGTGTGTAGAGCCTGAGCTCTTTCATTAAAACTTGGGGTCCATGGGTCAATTTTAGCAGACAACGGAAAAGGTGCCGGCACTCAGTACCCCCACGTACCCCCTCAAAAAAAGCCCTGATTGTAAGCCTGTGTATCAAATGTTTTTTAATGTGTTTTTGTTTAGAATTAAGTCTTGGGCTAAAAGGGTAAACAAAGCATGATAAGCAAGGCCCGCCTGGAGACAAATGCTTTGCATCATCACGCGGAAAGCCCCAGCCCTACCAAGCCTCCCACATTAAAAGGGGGTGGTTCTATAACAGGGCACCTAGAACAAAACATCCGGTAGGAGCCTATTCTATTAAAGGAATGTAGGCACCTGCTTTCCTAGTGGTTCCCAAACCTGGTCCTGGAAGCACCCCAGCCAATCAGGTTTTTAGGATATCCACAATGAATTTTTCATGAGAAAGATTTGCATTCAGTGCCTCCATTGCATGCAAATCTCTCTCATGAATATTCATTGTGGATATCCTAAACACCTGACTAACTGGGGTGCCTCCAGGACCAGGGGGCCCTTTTACTACTGCGGTACTGTATACTCGTGTTTTGGGCGCACGCAGAATCATTTTTCAGCGCACCTGTAAAAAAATGCCTTTGTTAAATTTTTGCCGAAAACGGACGTGCGGCGAAATGAAAATTGCCACGCATCCATTTTGGGTCTGAGACCTTACCACCAGCCATTGACCTAACGGTAAAATCTCAAGCGGTAACCAGGCGGTAATGGCCTACGCGTGTCAAATGGCACTTGGCGCGCATCCAATACGCGCGTCCAAAAATAAAAATTATTTTTCGGATGCACGTGTCGGATGCATGCCATAAATGAAATTACCACAAGAGCCAAGTGGTAGCCGGGCGGTAACTCTATTTTGGTGCGTGTTGGGCGTGCGTAGACGCTTACTTGGCTTCGTAAAAGGGCCCCCAGGTTTGGGAATCACTTCAAAATACTAGTTTAACTGGGTATTAATGTGCCTAAATGTTAGGCACAAGCTCTTACGCCAGCCGTAGAGCTTATGCAGTGTATCTTTTCTAGCAAAAAAGGTGCCGGTACTCAAATTCTAGGCCACCCTTCAGGGATCCACCCTACAATAGCCAGGCCCCCTGCAACCAGTCACAGAACCTATGACAAGGCAGAATTGGTGTGTAGAGCCTGAGCTCTTTCATTAAAACTTGGGGTCCTTGGGTCAATTTTAGCAGACAGTGGAAAAGGTGCCAGTACTCAGTACCCCCACAAAAAAAGCCCTGAGCTTATGTAAGTGTAAGGGTCTAAGTGCAGCACTTGTATGTAACTTACAGTATTTTGTAAGTTATGGACGTAAGTGGGAGCCCTGCTTATGCCCTACCCATGCTCCACTCCCGTGTAGGTGAAAACGAAAACCAAATAGACCGGATACAAAGTCAAACCAAATATTTATTGAGAAATCAAAAATTCAAACTGCCCAACACAGGCCGTGTTTCGCCCACATCAGGGCTGTGTCAGGGGTTCTAAGTGATGTGAATACAAAATATCACCTTTCCTGAGGAGACGCTGCCACCTTGAGGATATTTTTGTCAAACCACAGTTGTTATTAGTGCCAATTAGTGGCTAATTCGCCAATTAACTTATGTGCGTAACTGGCACTACTGTATAATCTGCATGTCCAATTTTGTGCACTCAGCATAAAAAAGTGTGAACAAGATTCTGGAATGAGGGAGGTAACGTATAGTATTATATACATAAGTGAGTCCCACTTATGCTCCCCCGGACTCCTGTCATGTGTATGCCTAGTTGTAAAATAAGCACTATGTAAGGTATGCACGTATTTACAGAATAGTGCTAAGGTGGAATTATTTATTTATTTATTTGTTGCATTTGTATCCCACATTTTCCCACCTACTTGCAGGCTCAATGTGGCTTACATAGTACCATAATGGCGTTCGCCAGTTCCAGTAAGAACAAATACAAGGTGTTATTATGGTAGAATAGGGTTATGAATGGTAGGTATATAGGGAATTTAAGGAGGAAGCAGGAAGCTGGGATATGTCCATAACGATCTTTGGTTTTGTTGTGTTGCGGGTAGTCAGTCTTTTATGTTGGGTCAGTGGGATATGCCTTCCTGAATAGGTTTGTTTTTAGTTCTTTCCATAAATTTAGGTGGTCGTACATTGTTTTTACTATTTTTGGCAATGCGTTCCATAGTTGTGCGCTTAAATAAGAGAAACTGGATGCGTACGCTGATTTGTACTTGAGTCCTTTACTACTTGGATAGTGAAGATGTAAGTATGTTCGTGCTGATCTCGTTGTGTTTCTGGTTGGCAGGTCTATGAGGTCTGTCATGTATCCCGGGGCTTCGCCGTAGATGATTTTGTGAACCAGGGTGCAGATTTTGAAAGCAATACGTTCTTTGATTGGGAGCCAGTGCAGTTTTTCTCGGAGGGGTTTGGCGCTTTCAAAATGCGTTTTTCCAAATATAAGCCTGGCTGCTGTGTTCTGAGCGGTCTGGAGTTTCTTTATAATTTGTTCTTTGCAACCTGCATAGATTCCATTGCAGTAGTCAGCATGGCTTAGTACCATTGATTGGATCAAGTTGCAGAATGTTTGCCTCGGGAAGAATGGTTTCACACGTTTTAGTTTCCACATTGAATGAAACATTTTATGGTAGATTTTGCTTGGTTCTCTAGTGAGAGGTTTCGGTCGATTGTTACTCTGAGAATTTTCAGGCTGTCTACGATGGGAAGGGAATAGCCTGGGGTGTTTGTTTGTGGGTTTATATGTGTTGTATTGGGATGAGATGATGAGGCAGTGTGTTTTTTCTGTGTTAAGTTTTAATTGGAATGCGTTTGCCCATGAGTCCATGATGTTCAAACCGAGCTTGATTTCATTAGTGATTTCTGCTAGATCGTGTTTGTAGGGGATATATATTGTGATGCCATCAGCATATATGAATGGGTTAAGGCCTTGAGTGGATAAGGACTTGGCTAGTGGGGTCATCATGAGGTTGAAAAGAATCGGTGATAATGATGATTCTTGCGGTACTCCGCAGTATGGCATACACATGTGTTTCTGTGCACTATTCTAATGGCATATGTGTATAATTGGTGTGTAACTCTTTGTACATACTTTATAGAATTGCCCAGTTGATGGTTGAATTTAGAGACCATCCGGTTTTTTAAATGCTGTCCACCGTGGGCAGAATTAGTCCCAGATATTTAATGCTGGGCCATGTCTAGGCATCGCCATTGAATATCTGGTGCTAATTCCTAGTGAGCTGGACCTTACGCAGATCTTGAACGCTATTCAGCTGAGACCCGCATAAGACATTGTGTAGGCCCTGGAATGTAGATACTCTCTGCTCTTCCAATTCCCACCCCCAATGTCAAGAAAGACTGGCTGAGCCCCATCCTCTATCATCCCTATAGACCCCCCTGGTCCTACCCTGTCAAGTCCTGGTGGTCTAGTGGGGTCTTAAGGCCCACTTGCTCCTGCCCATTGCTTCTCCCTTTACAAAATGGCTGCTGTGACCTCCAGCGGCAGCCTCATAGTACTACTTAGTAAAATGTAGCATATGACCTTCTGAGACCTCACATGCCTTTTCTTCAGATATAAATATGGAGCAGATCCGAAGTTACTAAGTTTACAACATTTCAGCAGGTGCAACAGAGATTTGTTCTAAGAAGTAGAATCAGTATAGGAATTGAAGGTTATATCAATTACAGTATTTCTTCTGGGACAACTTTAGTTTTTCTTCATCAACTGATTTCACAGAATAAATTCTTTGGGGAGAAAGGTTGTCTCTGAAGACAGATGCTATGCAGGAACATCAGAGTAAAATATTCACTGTAACGAGCAGGGTTGGCAGGATTTGGAGGATGATAGCCAGTGCAGGTAGCATTTTAAAGCCACTGTCAGAATGGTGCAAGGCTTTCCAGCATGGGCCTGTACTTAAGACTTGACACTCCTGCCTCCTCTGACATCTGGATCACAGAGGGCAGGAAGTGGTAGCACTTGAGCATGGGCTTGTGCTCAAGGCTCTATGCTGTACTACTACTACTACTTATCATTTCTAAAGCGCTACTAGACTTACGCAGCGCTGTACACTTGCTGTAGACTTTCTTTTTGCTGTTGCATGTGTGCAGGAGGAGGTAGGGTTGTGGCAGCGATGGTGTTGATAGGCCTGGTATGGGAAAGGGAACGGGGCAGATGCTGGACATGGAAAGGGGGTATAGAAGGTGGAGATGAGATGCTGTACAATGTGGGGGGGGGGGGGGTCTGCGCTATAGAAATGATAAGAAGTAGTAGTAGTAAGGAAGCAAAGGGAGATGCTGGACATGAGGAGGGCAGAGATAGGGCAGGTGAGATAAGATTCTGGACTATAGAAGGCAGACAAAGAAAGGGGAAATGCTGAACTATGTGGGTGGGGAGGGAGGGTTTTCAACCTGGGGGGGTCAATGCTGAAGATTCAACCGGGGAGTCAGCAAATCAAAATTCTGTTCCAAATTTAACAAAAAAAAAACAATGATTCAGAGTGAGCTGTACTAACCATTTTTCCACAGTAAGAAAAAAAACTTTAGAATATTAAGTTCTAAAGTGAACACTTTTCAAACTTCTTGTGTCCTTGGCTTTTCATTGTTCTTTTTACCATCTCAGTTGTGTTTTTCTTTATTCTCTGTCAATTTTTTTATAAAGCATTTAAAATAAACATCACTGTAAACTCATGCAAACAATAAAGTGAAAGAAAATTACAAAAAAGAAAACACCTTTAACCAAAATAGCTCATCTTAAGAGAAGATCGGAGGATGATATGCCAATAACACTAGACAGCTAAATTGTATTATAAATGTGCAAAAACCCACCAATCCAAACAATTATTTTAAAAAGTTAAAAAGAAAATAAAAGATTCAAGTCCTAAGTTTATCTTTCAGGAAATTCTCCAGATTTAGATCAAGAAAAACATATCTGATCTCAGACTCTTAAAAAGGAAATCTTAAGGAAAAAAAATAGCCCTCAAGACCAAAATACCTTAGATTTTAACTGAAGAAATGACCTTCTACATGCTTGAGTAACCCTACAAACATAGGAACCGACTCTGTGGGTGCTTGAGCACCCCCAATATTGAGAAAATTCCTCGCATGTGTCCAGGGAAGGGTTATTTCCACTAGGCTTAGCACCCTCAATAATTTTGAAAAGTTGGCTCCTATGTCTACAAACATCTAGGAACAGATTAATATGACTACAAAAGGAACATCCTTTGTTTGAAAATATGTTTTAAGAACAGACTATCAAAAAACTCCAACCTGCCCAGAATACCGCCGCCAGACTCATATTTGGAAAAACTAAATATGAAAGTGCAAAACCCCTAAGAGAGAAACGTCACTGGCTCCCACTTAAGGAACGCATCGCGTTCAAGATCTGCACAATTGTACACAAAATCATCCCCGCAGACGCCCCAACCTACATGCTAAACCTTGTGGACCTGCCTCCCAGAAACGCCAAAAGATCATCCCGCAAATTTCTTAATCTACACTTCTCCAGCTGTAAAGGACTAAAATACAAGCTGATACATGCAACTACCTTCTCCTACATGAGCACACAGTTGTGGAATGTATTACCTACTGCCTTGAAAACTATTGACGAAATAACCAACTTTCGTAAATCTCTGAAGACATATCTCTTCAACAAGGCCTACAAAGAGAACCCATAGCCTCACTAAATCACCTTGCCAACCCACCCCAGTCATGAAAGTTTACCTTCTATGCCTATCCGCCTAAACCTTTTCTTTTTCCCTTACTTAATCTTTTTACATCACTAATTGTATCTGATATCCTGGAATGACAATGCCATAAGAGGACTCTGTAAGCCACATTGAGCCTGCAAATAGGTGGGAAAATGTGGGATACAAATGCAATAAATAATAAAATAACTAACTAACTCACTAGCAAGTGTAACCAGAAGGGCCAGAATTCCAAAGAAGAATCTAAGAAAGCAGATACAACTAAGCATTTTAAAGAAATAAGCTCAGCTTGGTGGTGCAGGAGTAAATTATCTATGATATTGAACACCCCGGAGACCTGCAATGAAGTCATCTGGGGCTCCAGTTTGGACAGCTGAGCTACTCACTCGATTCTCATGTTCTGTTCTGCTCCACATGACCCTACCCTAAAACCCACGACAAGGAAATCATGGGAAAGACTAGTCCCTGGCCACTCAAAGTAACTGAAATCATAGACTACCTTTTCTCTTTGGTGGGAAGAGAAGGGAGGGAACTGGGACTTGATATACTGCTTTTCTGTGGTATTTTGCAACTACATTCAAAGCGGTTTACATATATACAGGTACTTATTTTGTACCTGGGGCAATGGAGGGTTAAGTGACTTGCCCAGAGTCACAAGGAGTTGCAGTGGGAATCAAACTCAATTCCCCAGGATCAAAGCCCACTGCAGTAACCACTAGGCTACTCCTCCACTAGCAACATTCCATGTAGAAGCCTGCCCTTGCAGATCAGCAATGCGACCACGCAGGCTTCTGTTTCTGTGAGTCTGATGTCCTGCACGTACGTGCAGGACGTCAGACTCATAGAAACAGAAGCCTGCGCAGCTGCATTGCTGATCTACAAGGGCAGGCTTCTACATGGAATGTTGCTAGTGGAATAGCAACATTCCATGTTGAATCTCAAATAGTAGCAACATTCCATCTAGAATCTGAAATAGGGAAAGGGAAATGGGACTTGATATACTGCCTTTCTGTGGTATTTTGCAACTACATTCAAAGCAGTTTACATATATACAGGTACTTATTTTATACCTGGGGCAATGGAGGGTTAAGCGACTTGCCCAGAGTCACAAGGAGCTGCAGTGGGAATTGAACCCAGTTCCCCAGGATCAAAGTCCGCTGCACTAACCACTAGGCTACTCCTCCACCCCACTGAAAATATATTTCCTCCTATTTGTTTTAAAAGCTACATGGAAATACTTTTAAAACAAATAGGAGAAAATATTTTTTCACTCAACAAATAGTTAAGCTCTGGAACTCTTTGCCGGAGGATGTGGTAACAGCAGTTAGCGTATCTGGGTTTAAAAAGGTTTGTACAAATTCCTGGAGGAAAAGTCCATAGTCTGCTATTGAGACAGGCATGGGGAAGCAACTGCTTGCCCCGGGATCGGTAGCATGGAATGTTGCTGCTAATTGGGTTTCTGCCAGGTACTTGTGACTTGAATTGGCCACTGTTTGGAAAGCAGGATACTGAACTAGATGGACCATTGACCTGACCCAGTATGGCTACTCTTATGTTCTTATGAAGATATGGTCAGCCTAGCTGCTTATGCACATTTAGCATGACTCATGTAACTAAAGCAAAGTCTACTCCCCCATACTCTTTCCCTAAGTCTATATCCTCCACACATTCTCGGTCCATGTCCCCCAGCCCATCACCCCCCCCCCCAAATGTTCTTCCCAGCTTCTCTCTGCTACACACTCTTCTTCATCCGAATTCCAACCAGTCTCGGATCCCATTCCCACCAGTCAGCCTTCACCGTCCTGTCTTTACCCTCAACCCCTTCAAATGACCCTCACTCTAGTTTTTTTACCCACCTCTCCTGCATTTTCTGCGGAGGCTTATTATTATTGGCCTCTGGAACAGCTATTCTGTTTTCTTCTAGCCCCACATGACTTCTCAATGAGTCTGAACTGCTTGGTGCCTTGATTCTGTCACTGCTCGTTCAGCCTCGTGAGAGAAGTGTGGGAGTTTGCAAAGTACATGGTCTAAAGTTATAGAAAGCTACTCAGTGCAGGTATAAAACAGAACAGCTGCTACGGATGTGGTGCTAACAGTAAGTCTGGGGATGAGCTGGGGGAAGAATGTGTATAGCAGAAAAGTCAGGGGGGGCACTTTTAGGGTCAATGGGGGCTATCACTGGCCCCTGGGGCTTGCGATGAAGAATACTGTCCTATAGAGGGGATGCTATACAGTGCCAAAAAATTGGCACTGAAAATATCAGGCTTGATCCCCTATTCTATAAACCACTCACTGCAAAAAGGTCAATGGTAGTTATAAAGGGTACCTAACTTTTATAGAGTACCGGCATAGTGCACAAGTCGTACTTAATTATTAATTTTTTTTATGTTTTGTTACATTTGTAGCCCACACTTTCCCACTCATGGCAGGCTCAATGCAGCTTACATATTGTATACAGGTACTTATTTGTACCTGGGGCAATGGAGGGTTAAGTGACTTGCCCAGAGTCACAAGGAGCTGCCCGTGCCTGAAGTGGGAATTGAACTCAGTTCCTCAGGACCAAAGTCCACCACCCTAACCACTAGGCCACTCTTCCACTGTTACTACTATTTGAGATTCTACATGGAATGTTGCTATTCTACATGGAATGTTGCTATTCCACTAGCAACATTCCATGTAGAAGTCGGCCCTTGCAGATCACCAATGTGGCCGCGCAGGCTTCTGCTTCTGTGAGTCTGACGTCCTGCACGTATGTGCAGGACGTCAGACTCACAGAAACAGAAGCCTGCGCAGCCTTCTACATGGAATGTTGCTAGTGGAATAGCAACATTCCATGTAGAAGTCGGCCCCTTGCAGATCACCAATGTGGCCGCGCAGGCTTCTGCTTCTGTGAGTCTGACGTCCTGCACGTATGCCATGAGTGGGAAAGCGCAGGGTACAAATGTAACAAAAATAAAATAGATACTATTGGAGATTCTACATGAAATGTTGCTACTATTGGAGATTCTACATGGAATG
The DNA here is from genome assembly GCF_901765095.1 of Microcaecilia unicolor. Classification (NCBI taxonomy): domain Eukaryota; kingdom Metazoa; phylum Chordata; class Amphibia; order Gymnophiona; family Siphonopidae; genus Microcaecilia; species Microcaecilia unicolor. The sequence goes on from NC_044040.1 coordinate 24,621,065, forward strand.
TTGCTAGCAACATTCCATGTAGAAGGCTGTGCAGGCTTCTGTTTCTGTGAGTCTGACGTCCTGCACGTATGTGCAGGACGTCAGACTCACAGAAACAGAAGCCTGCGCAGCCTTCTACATGGAATGTTGCTAGTGGAATAGCAACATTCCATGTAGAAGTCGGCCCCTTGCAGATCACCAATGTGGCCGCGCAGGCTTCTGCTTCTGTGAGTCTGACGTCCTGCACGTATGTGCAGGACGTCAGACTCACAGAAACAGAAGCCTGCACAGCCTTCTACATGGAATGTTGCTAGCAACATTCCATGTAGAATCTCCAATAGTAGCAACATTTCATGTAGAATCTCCAATAGTATCTATTTTATTTTTGTTACATTTGTACCCTGTGCTTTCCCACTCATGGCAGGCTCAATGCGGCTTACATGGGGCAATGGAGGGTTAAGTGACTTGCCCAGAGTCACAAGGAGCTGCCTGTGCCTGAAGTGAGAATCAAACTCAGTTCCTCAGTTCCCCAGGACCAAAGTTCACCACCCTAACCACTAGGCCACTATGAGTGCTGGACTTCCACATGATAGAAGCAGGTGTAAGTCCAGCACCCAAAGTTAGGCGCAGATCAGCATTATTCTATAACTTGGTGCTTAAATTTGGGAACACACCTGACCTGCCTCTGCTGTTTCCATGGGCACAGCGCCAAGTTTTGGAATAGCGTGCAGTGCGCAACTTCAAACAAGCATCAATTAGCACCAATTAAGTGGCAACTTGGTGTGCATTATCTCATCAAGTTTCCTGCGGATCTCCGATCTGTGTGCAAATTCTGGTGCCCAACTTTGGGCAACTTATAGAGAATCCAGGGGATACTGTCTTTCTTCTCTTTTCTTTCTCAGCCTACCTTTCTTCCTTCAGCTTTTCTCTTCCTCCTAATACAGCCTTCTCTCTCCCTTCCAGAAGACTGTCCTGTTTTTTCCTCCTTCATACTTTCTTTTTCTCTCTTTCCTTTCCTTTCTCAGATCTCTATTTTCACATTCAAACTGTGGTGTAGCCACGGAGGGCCTTGGGGGGCCTGGCCCCCTCACTTTGGGCTCAGGCCCCCTTTAAAAGTGTGCTTAGTTTTTCTTCGTAAGGGAGGTAGTCCATTTTCTTTTTCATTTTTATTGCAGTTCTTCCTTTTCAGTGGTCCTATTGGGTTACATACTACAACAGCCAGTGACTTTCTTTCTATGGTAAGATGGGTACTGCCCAGGTTACGAACAGGCCAAACCACACTTATCTCCTCTTTTTCAGTGCCATCTGCTGGCAGAAGACTGCGCTTTTTTTCTGCCAGCTCATGGTTTTGAATCGGGAAATATTTGCATAGCAACTGTTGCTACAGTATATGAACTCCAACTCACACTGCAAAGAAAGAGGTTCGTCTGATCTTTAGTGATGCAATACTGGGAAAATTCTGGATGAGAGAAGCAAGTCAAATCTATAATTTCTGTGTCTCAGCTGAAGATATTTCCCTTCTTCCTTCAATGGCAAACCTGCCATTTAACTTAAATTACAAATGATGATGTGTGTGTGGAGAACAAATCTAGAAACAATGCACGCTTATGTCATAATCTATTATCGCTAGTAACAGTTGCTGGGCCATTACTTCTCTTGAAGCAGATTGGCAGGTTCTTGATCTGTATCCAACTTTAATAATGTTATTTTATTTTGCAATTCAAATACTATGGTAATCAAAAATATAGGATCTGATCAATCCCAGTGACAAGATAATTAAAAGCTGTAAGTAATTCAAGCTGGGATCTGGCCTCATTTCTGACGTCAACCTTTGAAAGGTTATCCAGTGTAAGTTTTTCTGGCACGAACATTTCCTCCTACTTCTATGCATTTTCAGTTTGACTCCAAGCTGCCTCGATTGAGCAATACTACTATGAGCCTTCACTCACATCTCCCCATGGTTTCTTCCCCCATTTTTTATGTTCCCCTCTCCATCTCCATCCATGTATCATAGCAACCAGGGGCAGTAGAGGATCCGTGTGGTTAGAGGGGTCAACTCCATCTCCAGGTTGTCTTGTTACTGATATAAGCACGATACAGGTGGGGCCATGACCCCTGTGGTCAAGCCCATCCTGCTGCCTATGTCAGCAACAGTAAACCCCCCTCTGGAAACTGATTACCATTCACCTTAAGTCTGACCACTGAGTGTCACTATTGAACAATGGCTGAGATTCCTTCCTTCCTTCCAGGAGCTGTGATCAGTTTCTCCATAGCAATTCCTAGAACTGACCTTCAGGGTAGTAAAATCAACTGAAGGGACTCTTAACCTATTTCTATTATCAAAAAACATTATGTGTGTTTTATTGTGGCATTCAGGTGCAATATAATTGCATCTAGCCACTTTTTAACTTTATTAAATTCATATTTCAACTTAGCTAGTTAGTTGATGTCTTGTTCCTACCTTTTGCCGTTTTCTGCACACACATTCATGCCCTTCTTTTCTTTTAGTACCTCTCACCAAGCTGCAAAATAATGAATATAAGGGGAAAAGCGCATTTTCTCATGAAACAGAAAATCCATCTGAACCTTGGGTGCAGAATGTGTTCCATTCCTAAACTAGGTTATCTTGAGCCTTATTCAAAAAAGGGCATTTTCAGATTCTGTGCCTATGAAAAAAATCTTTATATTAGAGGTCCTTTTACTAAGCTGTGGTAAAAGGGGCCCTGTATTAGCGGCGGGGAGGGGGGGCGATTTTGCCACACGCTGAGGCCCTTTTTACCGCAGTGGGTAAAAAGGCTGAAAAAGAAATGGCCATGTGTTATGATTTCACTTCCGTATGGCCATGGGGGGGGGGGGGGGGGGGGGGGGAGCACTTGACTTACCACCACCCATTGAGGTACGGTAACCGGGTAGCATTCGGCGCTGTCTGATTATCGCTGGGTTAGCGCCCGCTGAAATATTTTTTGAATATTTCTTCTAGCACCGGACATGCTGTATGCTGGGGATGGAACCTACTGCCAGTGCCCGCATTGGGCAAGCGGTAGCTCCAGATTGGCATATGGTAAGCCTGCGGTGGGCTTACCGCCACATTGTAAAATGGCCTCTTAGTCTCTATAAATCACACTTAACACAAGCAAAGGTGAGATTTAAAGCCTGTCTTTCTTCCTTCAATAGTAACATAAAGACAGAAGAAACATAGGGTGTCTTTTACTAAGGCAAGCCCACAATTTTAGCATGCGCTAAAAATGTGAGCGCGCCTTAGTAAAAGACCCTCATGGAGGGGCATAATCAAATGGGGCACCCAAGTTTTTACGAGGGCGTCCTCGCAGGATGGCCCCGTAAAGGGGCAGGGCAACCCGTATTATCAAAACAAGTTGGGCGTCCATCTTTCATTTCGATAATACGGTCGGGGACGCCCAAATCATGAAATTTAGGTCGACCTTAGAGATGGTCATCCTTAGATCGTTTTGAGATGGTTGTCCCTGGTTTTTGACGATAATGGAAACCGAGGACGCCCATCTCAAAAATGACCAAATCCAAGCCATTTGGTCATGGGAGGAACCAGCATTCGTAGTGCACTGGTCCCCCCATGCCAGGACACCAACCGAGCACCCTAGGGGGCACTGCAGTGGACTTCAAAAAAAGGTCTCAGCTGCATAGCTCCCTTACCTTGTGTGCTGAGCCCCCCATCCCCCCCAAAACCCCAAACCCACAACTGTACACCACTACCATAGCCCTTAGGGATGAGGGGGGGCACTTACATGTAGGTACAGTGGGTTTTTGGTGGGTTTTGGAGGGCTCACATTTACCACCACAAGTGTAACAGGTGGGGGGGGGGATGGGCCTGGGTCCGCCTGCCTGAAGTACACTGCACCCACTACAACTGCTCCAGGTACCTGCATATTGCTGCGATGGACCTGAGTATGGCATTTGAGGCTGGCAAAAAAGTATTTTTAAAGATTTTTTTTGAGGGTGGGAGGGAGTTAGTGAGCACTGGGGGAGTAAGGGGAGGCCATCCCCGATTCCCTCCGGTGGTCATCTGGTCAGTTCGGGCACCTTTTTGATGCTTGGTCATGAAACAAAATGCACCAAGTAAAGTTGGCCAAGTGTTCGTCAGGAACGCCCTTCTTTTTTCCAATATTGGCCGAGGACGCCCATCTCCTAAGAACGCCCCAGTCCCGCCTTCGCTACACTGCCAACACGCCCCCGTGAACTTTGGTCATCCCCACAACGGAAAGCAATTGAGGGCGCCCAAATTGACTTTTGATTATGCCGATTTGGGCGACTTTGCGAGAAGGACGCCCATCTCCCAATTTGTGTCGGAAGATGGCCGCCCTTCTCTTTCGAAAATTCACCTTATAGTCTGTGATGTTCTTTCCTTGTACTGCAAAATAGTAAAATAGAGACAAGGAAATTATGGTCATTGTCTATCTCTCTCTCTCTTGCACAAATTAAAAAAAGACTTATTTCCTATCAAGTTCTTCCCTACCACTGTAACCCTTTTTTCCACTGTAGTAAAGGATCAGGGAATTTATGTTCTATCAATTCTCTTTCTTCTGCTGTAACTGAGTAATAGGGACATGGGAGGGACTTCTTGTCCATTGTGACCCTCCTTCCCAAAGTAACACAGAGATGGATGGGACTTTACTTTGGTCACATAGGTTCACCTGTATAGTGGCACAGATGCACCTTAAGGGGGAGGGGGGGGGGGGGGGTCAGTACTGCTGCTAAGCAGCGCTAGATCCATGAAAGGAAAACTTTATGAATCCTGTATTGAGCCTCTTATGTACTTTGATGGAACAATGAAAGGGAAGCTCAGGGTCAGAGATAGTCTCTGACTATGGAGTGGAGGACTAGCCTAATGGTAACTGCAGTAGCCTGGGAATCAGGCTTAATTCCCACTACAGCTCCTTGTGGCTCTGAGCAAGTCACTTAACCCTCCATTGCTCCAGTATAAAACAAGGACCTCTATATCATAGGAACATAAGAGTAGCCTTACTGGGTCAGACCAGTGGTCCATCTAGCCCAGTATCCTGTTTTCCAAACAGTGGCCAAGCCAGGTCACAAGTTCCTGACAGAAACCCAAATTGTGGCAGCACTCCATACTACCAATCCCAGGGCAAGCAGTTGCTTCCCACGTCAGTCTCAATAGCAGACAATGGACTTTGCCTCCAGGAATTTGTCCAAACCTTTTTTAAACCTAGATACTCCAACCGCTGTTACCAAATCCTCCGGCAAAGAGTTCCAGAGCTTAACTATTCAAATCCCATCCCCTTGTCACAAGTCAGTGACTGAGGAACACAGTAAGACGCACAAAAGTACATGAGACTCTGACATGGTGAAGGCAATTATAGGCCAGGAACCTACTGTAGCGAGAGAGAGACCAGAGAAGCTAATGAAAATGTTAAAGGGAATACATACGGAACGCATTGGTACTCAAGCTAAAAGCGACCTATGAACTGAGCAACTTCCATAAACTACTAAAGACCCATCTCTTCGACAAGATATACCACAAAGACCAAAAACATGTGAAACTCCCACATATATCCAGAAATGTTAATAATGCATTTCTGTTATATTACTATCATGTATTCCACTACCGTGGAACCCCAAATCCTTCTGTAACACCAAATATCTACTCTTTTCTCTTTCCCACTATCCATGATGTATTGTAGGCCACATTGAGCCTGCAAAGAGGTGGGATAATGTGGGATACAAATGCAACAAATAAATAAATATGGTTGCATGGACCAAAGACCCTTTAGTTTAGCCACCCATTTATTTATCCCAACTGACTCTGTACCACCCATCTGCCCCCATCTATATATCTGCATTTGGCCCCTCAGCTATATGGTAAGCTGTATTGTAGAAAAGCATTAATATCATAGCAGTGTTATTTGAATGTTCTAATTGTGTCCTTACTGGACATTCCATCACTATTGCTTACATCGTGTTATATCTGTTATTTGAATTTCAGTGCTGTTAAATGTGTATATTTTTGATCCTGTTTCACGGTAGTCCTATTATTAGGTTTCAATTTGCTGCTTTCAAGTTTTCCTCTTTCGCTGTGTCTATGTCTTTGCGTGTTCATTTTACTATTGTTATGCTGTTAACAAAATTGTAAGGTTGATGTTAAAGCTGTACCTACTGTACGCCGCCTTGGGTGAATCTCTTCATAAAGGTGGTTAATAAATTTCAATAAATAAATTTAAAAAAAAAAGAGATAATGTACTGCTATTTTTATGCCACAAATGCTAGATTTAAATTAGAGTATAGCAAAGAAAGATATAGAAATATGTCGCAGCAGTACCTGGTTACCACCAGCCTGATTAAGGAGCGCTACTAAGTGCACTTTGAGATGTCACTGCCTGTACGCGTTACACCCTATGAAATCTAGAAGAACAGACTCTCTGGCGAAGTGCTCGTACTGAGACAAGCACTGGCAGTAAATTTGAGAGACTGAGAAGAAACCCCAAATACCCTGCCTTACAAGTGAGGTACATTTCTGTCACGGTATGTGCAAAACCAACCGTATTGGAGACCCTGGTTTTACTGTGAATGCTTCTGTTAAGGCCATTGGAACTGAACTAAGAGCACTGTCTCATTTCACATAGCATCTTGGGTGGGGTGGGGGGGGGGGGGGGAGGAGGAATTATGAACCAATGATTTAGATGTAACATGCTCTATGAGACTTTGATCGTTCCCCTGAACCATCTAGACCCCAAGAGGGATGCTGATGGGAGTAATGGCATTTGAAAGCTCAGAAGAAGAAATAGCTAAGGCAGGGCAGATGCAAGCACATTAGATGCCCTAGTCAAACCGTTAATGTCCTGCCCCCGAACTTTACTGCGCTTACCCTCACCCATAATCTGGCATCTCACCATTCCCCTTCTCTTCCCTTCATAGTCCAGCAACTTCTTGTCCTGTTCCCCCAGTAGTCCAGCATCTCATAGGCCAGTGTCCCATGTCCCCTGTACCTGGTGAGCCAGCATCCCCCCCCCCCTTTCTTGTCCTTTCCCGCTGTATAAGTGCCACAGCTGGTAGAACAGCAGGAAAACGCTGGCAGCTGAACAACAAGGAAGTAAGGGGCCTCAGTCAGCACATATGCATGCTGAAGCCCGCCATGCCAGGAAGTATGTGTCAGAATGATTTATTTTTTGACCTGCTCCTGAATTAGTATTGGGATATATTGAGGAAGCAGCTGAAGAAGCTGGGTGATTAGGATGGATTTTTCTTCTCCCTTTATACATATCTACTATTAAGGACCCACAATCTCCTCCCAGACATCAATATTGACTCTCTTCTCTCCCTCTGTGACCTAGTAATTTTGTCTCATTCTCCCTCAAGGCAGTGTGTTTGCTCTCTGTTTCTCCCTTCCACCCCAAGACAGTGACTCTTTATCTACCAGATAACACAAAGCCGGAATATTCAATGACTTTAAGACTTAAAGGGCAGCCTGAGCCATGTCTGACTTGGAATCACTGCATGCTGAGACTTGTATTTTCAAATTACATCCCAGCATGCAGCACAAGGGGAATTTTAAGCCAGGCCTGACTCAGCCTGTTCCTGGTGTCCTGGAGTGATCAGTTGTCCCTACTCCAGATGTAAAGTTGTCCTATATAATGTACACCTTACTCTGTATCCCAGCCAAGGACAGTAATTAGTAGAAGGAAAGTGAATTAATTCAAGGGAGTGGGAGAGATGTGTGAGTAGGCAGGCAGCCTTTCAAGTGGGAGATTAGCACAGAGAATTAAAATGTAGCCTCTTGTGAAACTTGTAAGAATTGCATCCAGAGATTTTTCTTCACAGTTATATGAGTTGCAAGCACATAATGAATAAAATCTCTTCAGGAATAATCATCCCACACATCAGAAGAATGTTTGCAATTGTTTCTTGTGTGCCTGCTTGCTTGGTGTTACCATGGGTGTACGCGCATGCTTTCTTTATTTCAGTATTCATGTGGTTCCCTATGCCAAGTTGCTGGTATTCTAAACCAGGTCACTGTACAAGAAATGCCTTTCCTGAAGAGCTTACAATTTCAGATGACGGTGTTCACAGTACTTTGCCCAGCTAACTAATCAGTTAGCTAAAGGGTAAGAGCTGCCCTGCTCTCAGTGGGTAAAAGTATACGGGCAGTAATAGGGATGCAAAAATATTCATAATTTAATTTTCAGATCCCTGGGTAGACTTTCCACAACTGCAAAGGAGGTACAAATCCACCATGCCCTAGCAATATATTTTGTAATGTATAATCATTTTGAAGTTCTTAAAAAATTTTGTAGTTCAGATCTGGCAAGCAGGCAATAGCCCATCCTGACTTATAGCAAGATAATGCTTTGTCTAGGAGCAGAAGCAGCATGGAAATGAGAACCACTTGTTAAAAAGAATCTCTCTCTCTCTTTTCAGTTTTGGTCTTTAAAGATTTTCAAAAATATAAATTGTATATTATCCTAGCTTCTACATGCTTTTTGTATTCTATTTCACTACCTACAGTTTGTTCCTTTATTTGTTTTTTTTCTTGATCTAATTTTTATATTGCAAATTATTTTGCTGTTTATGTGGTGTAGTAAATTTGTAATTAAACAAAAGTAAACTGGATGCCCAGCAAATGGTCATATGGAGGAGTGGCCTAGTGGTTAGGGTGGTGGACTTTGGTCCTGAGGAACTGAGTTTGATTCCCACTTCAGGCACAGGCAGCTCCTTGTGACTCTGGGCAAGTCACTTAACCCTCCATTGCCCCATGTAAGCTGCATTGAGCCTGCCATGAGTGGGAAAGCGCGGGAAACAAATGTAACAAAAATAAAATAGATACTATTGGAGATTCTACATGGAATGTTGCTACTATTGGAGATTCTACATGGAATGTTGCTATTCCACTAGCAACATTCCATATAGAAGGTTGCGCAGGCTTCTGCTTCTGTGAGTCTGACGTCCTGCAGGACGTCAGACTCACAGAAGCAGAAGCCTGCGCGGCCACATTGGTGATCTGCAAGGGCCGACTTCTACATGGAATGTTGCTAGTGGAATAGCAACATTCCATGTAGAATCTCCAATAGTAGCAACAGTGGAGGAGTGGCCTAGTGGTTAGGGTGGTGGACTTTGGTCCTGAGGAACTGAGTTCGATTCCTGGCACAGGCAGCTCCTTGTGACTCTGGGCAAGTCACTTAACCCTCCATTGCCTGCCGCATTGAGCCTGCCATGAGTGGGAAAGCGCGGGAAACAAATGTAACAAAAATAAAATAGATACTATTGGAGATTCTACATGGAATGTTGCTACTATTGGAGATTCTACATGGAATGTTGCTATTCCACTAGCAACATTCCATATAGAAGGTTGCGCAGGCTTCTGCTTCTGTGAGTCTGACGTCCTGCAGGACGTCAGACTCACAGAAGCAGAAGCCTGCGCGGCCACATTGGTGATCTGCAAGGGCCGACTTCTACATGGAATGTTGCTAGTGGAATAGCAACATTCCATGTAGAATCTCCAATAGTAGCAACAGTGGAGGAGTGGCCTAGTGGTTAGGGTGGTGGACTTTGGTCCTGAGGAACTGAGTTCGATTCCTGGCACAGGCAGCTCCTTGTGACTCTGGGCAAGTCACTTAACCCTCCATTGCCTGCCGCATTGAGCCTGCCATGAGTGGGAAAGCGCGGGAAACAAATGTAACAAAAATAAAATAGATACTATTGGAGATTCTACATGGAATGTTGCTACTATTGGAGATTCTACATGGAATGTTGCTATTCCACTAGCAACATTCCATATAGAAGGTTGCGCAGGCTTCTGCTCTGTGAGTCTGACGTCCTGCAGGACGTCCTCACAGAAACAGAAGCCTGCGCGGCCACATTGGTGATCTGCAAGGGCCGACTTCTACATGGAATGTTGCTAGTGGAATAGCAACATTCCATGTAGAATCTCCAATAGTAGCAACAGTGGAGGAGTGGCCTAGTGGTTAGGGTGGTGGACTTTGGTCCTGAGGAACTGAGTTCGATTCCTGGCACAGGCAGCTCCTTGTGACTCTGGGCAAGTCACTTAACCCTCCATTGCCTGCCGCATTGAGCCTGCCATGAGTGGGAAAGTGCGGGGTACAAATGTAACAAAAAAAAAAATGTGTATGACATTTAAAGACTCATGGCAAAGTTTCTTGGCTGCAGATATTAATGCAAGTGTTAGAAGGAAAGAAAAAAGCCCATGGTAACCAAATGACAAAGTGGGCTTCGCCTAGTCTTACCAGTAGCCACTGCTTGCGGTTTTAAGCCCATTGTTCTGTCCACGGGGGTAGGGATGGGGGATGTATGGAGGATGACTATTTCTTGGGATGGGGCTGGAAACTGTGAGCAGCAGCAGAAGGAACTGTCACATAATCACCAGACCTCCAGGACACTTTAGAAGGAAGGAGGGAGGGTGCATTAAAAAAAAAAAGTGTGACTATGCAACCATGGAGGAATGCGCCAGGCTGCTAAGCAATGGAATAACGCTTAAACTCATAAGATCATAAGAATAGCCATGCTGGGTCAGGCCAATGGTCCATCTAGCCCAGTATTTTGTTTCCAACAATGGCCAATCCAGGACACAAGTACTTGGCAGAATCCCAAAGAGTAGCAAGATTCCGGAATCTCAAAGAATAACAAGATTCAATGCAGAAACCCAAACAGCAGCAACATTCCATGCTATCTATCCCAGCGCAAACAGTGGCTTCCCCCATGTTCATCTCAATAGCAGGCTATGGACTTTTCCTTCAGGAACTTGTCCAAACTTTTTTTTTTTATTTATAGCAATTTAAATTTTTTTACAAGTAAAACTTGCAATTGAAATACAGAGAAAGTAAAAACTAATAAAGAAAAAAAAATTACATTATAAAGGATATAGAATAACTCTCTTCCTTAGACCTCAAAAAGTTAGGGGTTAGAGGGGGGTGGTATAGAGATGAGGAGATCAATACAATAAAGAGAAAGGAAAATGACTTGACCTGAGTAATGCCCACCCTATTATTTGCTTAAATCTGGTATTCCCATCAGTCCATTAGGTAGCTTCTTCATGTTGAGGAAAATTCGCAATTGGTCTGGTTCAAAGAAAGCATGCTTAATACCCAAGAAACGAATCAGACATTTGCATGGGTATGCTAATAGGAATGATGCTCCCAAGACCCTTGTCTCCTCTCTAAGAGCCAGAAACTGCCTCCTTCTATCCTGTGTAACGTTTGTCACATCTGGGTATATCCATACTCTATGTCCACAAAATGGTTCCCGAGGAATTCTTGAAATATAATCTCATTACTGAATTAAGGTCCTGTTCAAATACAAATGAAACGATTAATGTCCCTCGAATAGATACTTCTGTCAAAGAATCCTCTAGTAATGCAGATAAATCTTGAAGTCCAGGTTCATTTTCCTTTGTTTGAGGTAAATTTCCAGCGCTCATAGGCTCCACTCCTTTTTGAGAAGAAGTTGGGAGGTAGTAAATCTTATTAAATGGAGGAATAGCTGAAGAGGGAAATTTCAAATTTTCTGCAAGGTATTTTTTGAAGTCATACCTGTGGATCTAGGAAAATTCAGTACTCGAAGGGTTAAACGTCTGTTATAATTCTCTATTTGCTCTATTTTTCGGTAAGTCGCAATCTTGTCTTTTACCAAAACCTCCATAGTGGATTTTAAATTTTTAACCTCTGTTTTGTATAATCCTATATCTCTTCTTTGAAATCATTCTGGTTTGTGTGTTTTCTGAACTATACTTCAAAACTGACAGCCCACAGAGCCCCCACCTCCTTTCCTGCCTATACACTTCTGCTTTTAGATCTCGTACGGAGGGAGTGTCCCTTCCCTGCCCTCCAAGAGATCTGTGCTTATTTCCTCCGTGCTGTACTTAAACCTCCGAGAGGTACTTAACCTCTACCTTTCATGCTCTCTGATTCTGTTTCTGGCCATTATTGATTTCTCCCCATCCCTGTTAGAAACTGTCCTGATGTGTCTTTGTGGAAGCTTTACAGTTTAAATCTTACAATTCCTTGCCAGCTTTCTAGCTGTATGTTGCATTTAAAACTGCGTAGTAAGTCTTGCTTCCTTATTTTTCTGTTACTGCCAGGCTCTATGGGCACTCTTTCCTTCCTTCCTGTCATACAGCTTTATAGTTGATAAACCACACTTATTTCTATGCCTGAAACTTTCATGATATTATAAATCCCCGCTTGAGAAGTCCCGGTCTGTATTCTGTCTCTGTTCCCCGTAGCCACTTTAGCTACACTTCCGGGTTCAATTTTCGCTGCATAGACCCCGTCTCTGCCACTTTCGGCACCTTTCTGTCATACTCACTATATATGAAACTGTTACTACGCTCTAAGTCTTCTACCTTTGTATTTTGTCTTTGCTAAAAGTCCCAAAAGTCCTGCACTAATCCTGACAGTTGTTTGCCTTAAGCTCCCGTTGTTACTGCTTCTCTGAGTGAATTTGCCACTTTTTTCTGTACCCCCTCTCTCCTGTCACAGCCTCGGCTGTAAGACTGTTAAATTTATCTCACTCCCACCTATACTTTCTCCTTGCAAAAGGTCTTTCGTCCATTATACAGCATTCCCAGCATTCTCCTGTCCCCTGGCTCTGTGACTTGTTTTTCTAAGCTATCTGGACTTCAAAAGCATGCTCTTCTCCTTCATGTATTGTCAGTGCTTTATACTGTAACTTATGGCTGGCTGTCAAACTATACGGCCATCTTTTTCTTTTCCTTCCTCTCCACCCATTATGGGTGTAGCCCTGGGCGTAACTCCACACCTCAGATATGCCTTCTGCCTCCGTTTTGTATTCGTCCCCTGCATAACTTACTTTTTTATTGCTTTTGCGTGTTTAATCCATTGGGTGTCAAATAATATATAATATAACTAATGATATTTCATAGTCGCTATTCTGTTGGCTTGTCCTTGTTAATTGCTCCTGTATAGTTGCTACTGTGAAATGTATCCCTTTTTAATTTTGCTGATCTCTTGGCTACTATTTTCAGTTGTAATTTTAAATTTGTACTTGTCCTAGTAGCTGTTATTACACCCTTTTAATTTACAATTTGTTTTAGGACAATGTAATACTTTTAATTAATAATGCATAAGGTTTGTCATTTATCTTCCTATTTGACATTTGCTTTTGGTCATTTCTAGCTTGTGTAATCGGTTCTGAATTCACTTTTATATTAAGGTTTCCTGTTGTTGACAATGCCAGCCGATGTTTCTTTCTCCCAAGCTGTGCATAATTTCATATATGATTGCTGAGGTTTCCCTGAATTTGTAGTTTGAAATGGGGCTTTATTGTGACATAATTAGGAAACATACCTTTGCAGTTTGCTGTTTAGACACTATATAAATTATATCCTACTCTCGTTATAAGCTAGGCGCTATGCTGTCCCCGCCCATCAGCTACTATTGCTTGTACTATATATGGACATTTTACTGTTTGTGTTATACTGCGCTAGATATGAGGAGATCTTACTCACCCTCTAGATAAGATTCTCATATGCTTTGCATTTCCGATACTCATATAATTCTGGTTTCTTGTGCTCTGTTTTAATGGCGTACTCGTTTAAAAGAAATATACGTTGCAGCCCCAGCACCGTGCTATTGTGTTAGTTAATGGTTTGACTTTAAATAATACCACAAGCCTGCTTATCTTCAGGAAACATGGGTTTTTGAATCCTGGTTTTGAACAGTATTATAGATTGTCAGAATTATAAATTGTCCTCATATTTAAGTCTCATTTAAAGGATGTTTTTTGATAATTTCAATAACCGGTGAGCCTGACTATATTATAACGTTATCTACATGAAATACTGCACTTCCTCGCTTGCATTGTGGTTTTCGTCCTCCGAGTGCATACAGCCTGGACTGGCTTATTTTAAACACTTGCAGTAATGACTTATGTTATAATGTTTCCTGATGAATATTTCCACGTCCTGAGAATGACAATCACTTTTAAATAATATGGTTCTATAATGAATTAAATTGTGTAAGTCTTTATAACAAGTTTTCTGTTTTTACTCGACAGCATTGTGAACTAGGATCCAACACAGGAAGTCACATGAAATTACAATGGTTTTTTGTTACATTAAGAGCTAGATAACCCCTTGTATAACTTGTATGATAGTAGAAGTATTATGTACTATATAGAAGCATTTCTTTGCTTTTACCTTAATAGATAAGTATATAAAATAAGTTTTACCTTTCCGGTTGAGAAGATGATGGCTGTGTGCCATGAGAATACAGCGTTGCTTAACTTCTTCAGTTATTTCCTGTTGGTTCTTTATAACCCAACCCACCTTCTCTTTCTTTCTAATGCTGCAGCTGTTCTGCTTGTCATCATTTAGACATATCATTTCAGTCACTGATTAGTATGTATGTTTTATGCCGAATCATTGGAAGTTCTTGGTGTAAGAATCACATGTTTTAATTTGTTTTTTTCCCTTTCACCTGTTTAGGCACAAAAGCTTCCTGCCATCGCATTCGGGTTTATTTTATTTACTATGTTCCTTTTCTGAGTGTATGGGTATTAATTTGTCATATTTATGGGTATTAACTTGTCATCTTTGCACCACGATTCTGGCGTCCTGTTTGAGAATTCATTATAATATATGCTTCTCTTATATTTTCCTGTTTAGATGCTACTTCCAACCTATCCGGTACCCGCCCCCAAAAGCATTTAATATGTATTTACCTTTATTTCATTTATTCTAGGGGTATAGCTCTGGACTACACATGTTACAATGCCTTTCTTGCCTTTTGTTGAAATCGGTGTTTCAGTAACATATATGGTTCTCCCCTGTTACTCTTATTATAGTATGTAGAAGTATCATGTCTTGTTTAGTGTCTATATTTTGTTTCCATACACAGCTCCCAACATAACTTTACAGTTTATTTTCTGCCTTACATTACAAATTAGGTAGGCCCAGTTTTTACCATATAATATGTACACTTTATTTTTATTTCGCAGCTGGATCCTTAAAGTCTTCAGAATCGGCTGCCGCCCTTAAGGTGCCCTACAGTTCATCCCTCATATACGTAAATATACAGACATGATGCCAAGCTCTGCTGTTACAGGCTGGAGATTATTGCCAGGTCCATGTTTACATTTTGTAATTTAAAGTTGGGAAATTTTTACTCCAATTCCCTATACTCTATACCTTTTCTATTTCTATATCTTTATCTTGCAATAAGTTAGAACAATTGACAATTACTGGTACTGGCTGGGATTGCGGTAAACCACCCCATATTGGGACTAATATCTGCCATAAGCAGGTTAACCGTGGTTGGGGTGACAGTAACTAAAAATATAGATTTTGGAATATACACCTGTTTTAAGGTGTCCTCTAGTGAGGTGTTTGATTTTGCGTAACTGGCATATCTGGCCCCCTTGGATATACTTATAGCTGGTGTCGATCAGTTGCTTGGGTTTAACTACTGATCTAGAGGTTAGTCGGGAGGGTGCCTGTCCTAATTCCGGCAGGGTATATCCTGGATTTCTGAGTCTAGAACACTTAGGAACGTTAACTGGGGGTGTGTATAGGTCAACGATGCGTTTATGGGGCTCTTGACTATGTATAATCCCTACTCTTCAGACTTTTTTCTTTAATACTTTTGCTAATTTTAACGCTTATATTGGGTTGTGAGCAAATGTTAGTTTTCTGTCTCTCCGAATTGTGGGGATTCCTTTACCATCCATTTTGTGAGTAGTTAAATCTTGTACAAGTACTTTGATGGTGGAGTGAGTTCTTATTTCTTTGGACAGACTACATAAGGTCTAGACATTAAAAGTTATTTGAGTTATGAAAGATACGTAAGAGTTATTGGATTTATTACTGAAAATGCATAAGAGTTTTTTTTGGAGTTATTACAGAAGATACATAAGATGTTTGATATAGTGTAGAAACAGTTAGATAGAGTTAAGGGACTGATGCTCTGCGAGGCTTCCACTTGCTGAGGGGCAAATTTTTGTGTTGTCCCTATGGTAGGTGACAGTGCCTAGTTAGGGATTGTTAGGGGTTTAAATGCAGCTAGGGGACTAACACAAACATAGTTTTAGGGACATGTAAATACTTGGATATAGCTTAGGTACTAACCCAGATTTCGTCATAAATAATGTAGGGAATTTAGTACGCATGGTTAGAGTAGTTAGGGAATGACGGAACGGACATTTGAGCCCTTTAGCATAGATTTTGCGCGGTGCGGTGTCCCCTGCCTTATATCTATCTGTCTACCCGGCGCAGGGTAACACAGTAGTGGGGGTGTGCCGTTAAGGTATCCCCACCGAGACGGTGGAGTGACCTTTCGGATTTCCTCCGTGTACCTGTAGTTCATTGTCACGTTAGTTGTGGCAACCTACGGAGTTGGTGATTTTTAGTTGGATTCATAGTCGGATTTCTATTGGCAATTTTATATTCGGATTTCTTGTGGAGATAATAGTAACAGATTGTAGTGATATAGGTGTTGTATAAGACTAGATTTGCCAGTACAATTTGACACAACCCACATATCGGTGTTCTACCATACCAGAGTTCTGGTACCCAATTCATTATGCTGCCTCTTGAGATAGTGATAAATCACTTCCCAGGAGACCACATAAATCTTATAAAGTTTTGCCAAATATGGCATTCCTGGAATAAGTTTCAGCCTGGACTCTCGTGGCCCCGTAAGGGCACCTTTAATACCAAAATTCTGAAAAGGTTATTAGACTTTATTTACACATACACACCCGATTCCACCCGTCATCTCCACTATCAGATTCTCAGTAGATGGGTATCGACTATTACTGATCACGTGATCCCAGACACTGTCGATCTGACATCATTATTGATACCTGGTGAGGTCAATCTTAATCCGCGGCCTAGTAGACGGCCCCCTGCAAGAGCCGATTCACCCATTCCACATAAATCCAATGGTCCTAGTGCTAACAATCAGTGCCGGGACTATCGCTCTCAGCCTACTCCCAGCCACCGAGCTGAAGTACAGTGCTACCGTTGTTTCCAATTGGGACATTACGCCATGGAATTTCCATGCCGGCACCTTCCTCATAGTCAATACCGTCAATCTCCTTCAGACTCCCCATTGCTGCGTGTCTCCCGGATGCAGATACGGCAGCCACAGAGAGACCGCAGGCGACCGAGTGACCTCCCCTCGCTAGATAACCCACATCGCCAAGACTGTAGGAATGATTACCCTGGTAATCGTGGCCGCCGGTCTCAACCTGAAAAAGGCCCACCCGGCACTAATATACGACCTACAGACTACCATTCTGGCCCTAGTCCTGATCGCTATGCCAATGTCCAGTGTTATCGCTGCCAGCAATATGGCCATTATGCCGTTCAGTGTTCTGAACCACGACAGCATCTGCCCCGAGCTCAAGTTCGGTCAATGCGGCTATTACGCAGCCGTCTGTTCACGACCACGACTACGCGTACCTAGAAAACACAGATCTAAAAAAAAAAGCAGATTCACCAAAACCTCAACTGTCGTGCCAACGTGGAATGTTTCCGTTGCCATCACATCGACCATTCTGTATCGCAGTGTCTACTACCCGTTCAACGCTAGCCCTGGAATCAAAATCGCCCACCCCACCCGTCCATACTGACAGGGCGTAATCCGAACCCGATCTGATTTTGTTGCTCTCAGTTACTCATACTACTCAGCTCCTCATTTAGTATCCAGAAACTATTTCTCTGTATATGTGTTCGTGTGATGTTTCTGTTTCTATTACAGGTGACATGTTTTTATTTTATATTTCTCTTGGTTTAATTGCAAGTGTATATTTATGGTACCATACAAATGACCTAACTGAGTCAGCAAGTTCTTTATTTGCTTTTATGCATACTTTCTCTGGGGAGTTCTTATCAACTGCAGGGATGAGTAATCCCCAGAGGATATTCATTATATGTTTTTATATATATATATACCTTCACTGACTTATTTATGCCATTTTACTTTATACGGGATCCCTTTTAAATAAAAGCTGTGTATTGCTCATTGTTAAAATGTTTTCTGCTTTAACTGTTGCGCTGTTTAAATTGATGTGACATTCATTTCTTTAGTGTTTTCATGAATATAAAGCCTTCATTTTTGAAATCTCTTTATGGTGTGTGATATCTGAAAGCTTTTCATAATTTCCTTGTCTAAGAAAGAAGAAATATTTAATAACCATTATCCGTTATATGGAATAAATGCAAGAAATATTCCCTTGAACTGGCCATTTGGGGGAGCATTTTGCGCTGATCATAGATTTTGTAGTATTCTTGAACGGAGAATTGGTGAAGCTTTCAGACATAAATAAGTAAAAACAGCTGAAGAGCACTGACTAGGCCTGATAACAAGCTGATGGCCTTATAGCAGAGAACCTGCAATAGCAGGACTGCATGGTGAGTCTTAATGAAACCTGGTACAACTTTCAAATTGAATGTAACATATACGATGTAGAAATTATGGACGAAAATGGAAAGTTTGGTTTGTAAGATAGAGAATGTTTTTAATAAGTTGGCACCCAGATTACAAGATGTTATGAAATTGATATATCCATATTTAGATGTCTTCATAAGAACAAATTGTTGACAAAAGAGGAAATTACACAATAATTTGCAATAGCTGAAACGGAAAGGAGAGGACAGGGAAATTGCACAATAACTTGCAATAGCTAAAACGGAAAGAAGGGCACCTGACCGGAGGTCATGATTCATAGATTAAGCAATATTAGAGAAAAAAAGTGTCTTGCCATAGACTTGTATTAGGACCAGATACTATATAAGAGAAGGGCATCAGATAGATCATTGGAGGTTCTCCCCAACGCATCTAGGACGCAGAGCTCCGGTCAGTTGAACCCAGAATCTGTCTTCTGAATGTATCTGATTAAAGTCTGATTTGCAAATAAACTCCTCATTCCAATCGATGATTTGTGGGCTTCACTTAATGATGAAAGGCTGTAAGTATAAATGCTTTTGCTATATCAGGCTATCTTTCGCGGCATTGTATAACTTGTAACCTAAATCCAGTTTGTCATAAGGCCAGTGCTGAGAGGCGGACTAATGCGGGTCCCTTAGACCCAACGTCTCTCTCAGTGGCAATTCCTTTTAGAAATGCACAACTCCCTGATTACCCCAGTACTAATGCTATTTAGAGATGGAGTCAGATTTGAGGTCACTCTAGCCTTCTTGGGGGGGGGGGGCTCGGGACCCCTCAATTCACAACAGTTTGTGTCTGTGAAACTTGATTTACTGTTTCAAGTTTAACATTTTCCAAAGATTCAGTTAGATTGTCCACTTTACTCACAAGAAGTGACGTATCTTGGGCTGATTTCATAACAGCTGCAGTTAGGTCTTGAATTGCCTTCCAAATGGAATCCAATGTAGCCACCTCAGGAGATCCATACTCCTTCACATTCTCTGCAGGTTTAGGTGCTGTACCTCCGATCTGGATCCTGCTGATTCCGTTTCAGCTAGCCTCCTGTCTTGCTCCTAAACATCACAGAACATGGTGGTGGATTAAGTTCTGGGTACGATAGAGTTGTTTCTGGCCCCAGAGGGGCCGACGCTCCTCCGTCGACACTCTGCGCGGGGCTCACCATCCCAGTCATCAGTGGGCAACTCGTTGCATATCGATCTAGTGTCTGCTGGATTGGAGACAATTTTTTGGCCATCAGCTGTTGGCCTTTAGCCGTCTCCTTCCTTTTAGTATGAGGCATCAGCAAAGAAAATGTAAGTGAGAATCGCCAGAGAACAACAAAGGCCGTTCAGCAAATGAGTTCAGGTCGCCATTTTGTCACACCCTCATGATATGTAAACTTTCAAGTAAATGGCCTTTTAGTTCTGTAGAAACTATTCTTAGAAGGCTTCAAGGCTAGTAGAAGCTGAAACCCGAACACACTGCTGACTCCGTCATCAATGAAGCCTGCTTGGTGCCTGGTGTGGAGAGGTAATGTCACTTGTCCAAACTTTTTTTAAACCCAGATATGCTAACTGCTGTTACTACATCCTTCAGCAAAGAGTTCCAGAACATAACTAGTCATTGAGTGAAAAAATATTTCCTCCTAAATATTTCTATGTAACTTCATTGAGTCTTTGTACTTTTTGAAAGAGTAAAAAATCGATTCACTTTTACTCATTCTACACCACTCAGGATTTTGTAGACCTCAATCATATCTTCCCTCAGCCATCTCTTTTCTAAGCTGAAGAGTCATAACCTCTTTTGCCTTTTCTCATATGAGAGGAGTTCCATACACTTTGTCATGTTGGTCACTCTTCTTTGAACCTTTTCTAATTCCGCAATACCTTTTTTGAGATACGGCGACCAGAACTGAACACCATACTCAAGGTGAGGTCACACCATGGGGCGATACGGAGGCATTATAATATTCTCGGTCTTATTTACCATCCCTTCCCTAATTGTTCCTAGTATCTTGTTTGCTTTTTTGGCTGCTATGGGTGACTATGATAAAATGAGGAAAATGGATTGGCTGCAAAGGTTAGGACATTTTTTTTATACCCTGCACTTTCTCACTCATGGCAGGCTCAATGCGGCTTAGGTACTTATTTGTACCTGGAGAATTGGAGGGTTAAGTGACTTGCCCAGAGTCACAAGGAGCTGCCTATGCCTACAGTGGGAATTGAACCCAGTTCCCCAGGACCAAAGTCCACCACTCTAACCACTACAGACCTAGTTTGCATCCTGGTAGCTGAGCCTCTGATTCTGCCCAGGGGCTGCAGGCTTCTGTGGCAAGGGCCAGTGGAAATGTAACATACGGATCCCTTTTTTCTAACGGTCTGGCCCATCTTCATGTCCACAGTGATTGACAACTTGCTTAAGTCCCAGAATTCGACCACATCCTTGGCTTATGTGCAGGTCTGGAAGGTCTTTGAGCAATGGTGTTCTGAGTGGACTCTGTCTCCCTGGAAAGCACAGATTCCCATAAACTTAGCTTTTTTGCAGCAAGGTTTGAATCAGGGCCTTGCCATGAATTCCATTAAGGTGCAGGGAGCAATTCTGTCCAGTTTAGGGGCAGAGTGTAGGGCCTCTCCCTGGATGTGCACGGGGAGGTTGAGTGGTTTTTGAAAGGGGTCGCTCATTTGTGGCCTCTGGTTTATCCTTCCTTTCCCTCCTGGGATCTGAACTTGGTTTTTAGGGTGTTCTCTGGGGTTCAATTTGAGCCATTGCAGCAGGCTTCATTAAGGATCTTATTCTCAAGGTGGTTTTCCTTAAGGCCATCACTTCAGCCTACAGGTTTTCGGAGTTGCAGACTCTGTCCTGTACGGACCCATTTCTTTCCTTTTCAGAGGACTCGGTGTTGATTTGCAAGGTTCCCTCCTTTTTGCCCAAGGTGGTCTCAGCATTCCATGTAAACTAGGAGGTCTATTTGCCCTCATTTCCAGAGGAAAGGTCTGATCCCTCTGCTCAGAAGTTCCACAAGCTAGATGTCTGGAGGACATTGCTTTGTTACTTGAAACTTATGAATTTCATCTGACCAACCACCTGTTTGTTCTCTTCTATGACCCTCATAAGGGTCAGGCAGCCTCTAAGGACATTTTTGTGTCCTAGGGCTCCATGGATTAAGGCAGCCATTGAGGCTGCCTAAATTTGTAGGAGTCAGCTGATGCCTCTGGGGTTGAAAGCTCAGGTGACTTCTTCAGCAGAGGAATGGAAGGTTGCTCCAGAGGAGGTCTGTTTATCGCCGCATTCCTTTGTCAGGCATTATAGATTGAATGTGGTTGCAAAAGCTCGTTTAGACTTTGGCAGAGCTGTCCTCAGGGAGGCTTTGTCTTCCGCCCCTCCCCCCCCAATAGTTCTGCTTGAGCATATCCCACTTGTCCAGAACAGTGCAGCCTAGATTAGAAGGAAGGTGAAATTATGTTTTACCTGATAATCTTTCCTTTAGTCAGCTGCGCCATTCTGGAACCTGCCCTCAAGACTAAAGCCCGGGGCTCACAGAGTGCTCTGCTCTTTTCCTTTTAGTTGAAAAAATGATGAATACTTAAATTAATAATTTGAGTAGAGATGAGGCAATTCTCTGAGATGCAGAGTAGCAAGTGCCACTCTGTAGTGTTATGCTCACATGCATTTATTTTTGCAGCTGTAGTGGTTGATGGGGCATGGGTGTGTGCTACAAAGGCATATTAGAACTTTCTCAGTGCACCAGCAGGTTATACCAATGAATTCACTGAAAAAGCCTAGCTTTTTCTCTACCTCTGCACTTGTCCAGAATGGTGCATCCAACTCAAGGAAAGGAAATTATTAGGTAAGACATAATTTCACCTTCTCTATGGACAGTAGTATCCTACAGTCAGACTATCCAACCCTTACAATATTGAAGCTTGCTACACAACTGACTGAGGATCAAGGGTGGTGCAAGTATATTAGGCACCTTGGACAAACCTTCAGCTTTTCTTCCCCCTCCAATTAATTTTGGACCCTTTGTCCTTACCCCAAAGTACCTCCTGTTGCTTCTTTGAGTTTGTGTGGTTGTATTATTTTGATTTGACTACAGCTGCTTTGGCTCCCCCTGAAGCTGCTGCCCCCTAGGCCACTACCTATTCATGCCTAACAATTGGGCCAGCCCTGCTGAGGATACTGTCCTGTTGGGAAGTGCAGGACTACCCATGCAGGCTCAGAAAACTTTTCCAGAATGTGATGTCACCCCCTTGTATAGCTGTAGGATTCTGGAACTACAGTTTATGGGCCAGCCCAATTTTTTAATTTTCGTTCTGTAAAGTAAATTTGTCCAATATAAGGCAACTGTATAGTAAAATGTTTATAGAACATGTAGGTAATTATGTTAAATTCCATAAAGATGTGTTATTTTGTCTACTTTTTAAAAAATTATGCAGTATAGTTTGGTCACAATTGTTCCCCTTTAGATATATGTGCCTGGGTGTGTCTCTCTGTATATTTAATTTAATATATCATTTATAGTTTTAAAAAAATATCCCAGTGGACAAATAACAATAAGGAAAAGTTGAAAATTTAAAGGAGTAGGAAATTGTGTATGTACTTGTTTGTGTATATGTTTTTCAGTCTGTGTCTTTTCTTTCTCCTTGGACATTCTCAGGAAGGGGCCTGATCTCTAGTTGATCAAACTGCTTATGTTTCTAGGTTTCCAAGACCATTAATAATCTAGAATTTCTGGGAATAACCATGGCAACCAAGTGATGATAGATGATAATTAGCTTTATGAGGAAAGTAAAAACAGGAAAGCAAATATCACAGTAGCCCTTCTCCAAAAGGTGTTCACTCTGTCCTCGAGGGCCACCAACAGGTCAGATTTTCAGGATATCCCTAATGAATATGCACAGTGCTACTAACAACAACTATGCATATGCCAAAATTCCTTTATTAAATGTTACAATAAACAAATGAATTAAAATTCTATTAAACTCCTAATGTATATGCCCTTACCACTCATACTTCTACACAGGGCCGCCGAGAGGGGGGGACAGGGGGGACAAAAGTCCCGGGGCCCGGGCCACCAGGGAGGCCCGGCGCCGCCGCAGCCTGGCCCGCCCTCTGTCGCCGCCTGGCCCGCCCTCCATCACTCCCAGAACTAACCTTAGCCTCCTTTCACTTCGCAGCAAGCAGCAGCAGGTCAGGCCACTCCTTCCTTCCATGTCCCGCCCTCGCCTGACGTAACGTCCGTGAGGGCAGGGCACGGAAGGAAGGAGGAGAGGTCTGCCCTGCCGCTGCTTGCTACGAAGTGAAAGGAGGCTTAAGATTAGTTCCGAGGGCCCGGCCCGATAGTGGGTGGAGGGGGGCCCGGCGACCTCGGGTGGGTGGGTGGGTGGCGGCCCGGCGATCTCGGGTGGGCGGGGCCCGGGGGCAGCCTTGTCTCTGGCCCGGCTCTGGCTCTCGGTGGCCTTGTTTCTACATACAAATCCCATTCGCCTCTCTCATACTATCACATATCATTCACATGTTACAAGCATTGGACTTCTCACGAATATGCAACATGTGGCCAAGTTGGTGTACATAGCAGTTTAACTCCAAACGCAACAGTTCATCTTTGCAGGTGTTCCTTAAATCAGATGTTTACAGAGTGAGCAACTGCGCATCGCCACCCACCCATGTTCTTAATCAAAAAGTTATATACATCAGGTGAAAAGTCCTCCTGGAAGACAGCACGCTGACTTGATCACCAAAATGTTGCACTTTGGGATGTTCCAAACCGTTTTATGTAAACACTGTCTCCTTCAATGTGAGAACACTGGCACCCAATCAATCGCATTCCTAATATGCCTGTGTGATCCTTAAACAACAGCGATTCTTCATCCAACACACTGGATCATTTCTCTACAAAGACGCTAGTGTTGAGCATTGACCCTACACGATTCGTGTTTCGCTCATATAAGCATCATCAGGGCTCGGCCACACATGGGTCGCTGGGAACTCACGCGCCACTGCTAAGCAGCAGGAACCTCATCCACGACGCATGCACGGGCGTCGTGGATGACATTCCCGCTGCATTTTTCCCCTGGATTATAGCAGATTGGATCAGTCATCATGACCTGGTTAACCCTGTCCATGGGAAAATGCTGGATTAGATGTGACCATCTGAATCTTGATTGATGAATGCGATTTGTTGGTCCATTTTGATTTGAAAGTTGAGTGAGTTGGGATATACTGTGATTCACATCCCATAGCTCTGAAAACTCTTGGATGTGCCACTGGAGTGAACAATGTATATGGAGGCAGCACCAGCTTTCCATGAGAAGAAAGTAGGGACCATAAACTTGACACCAAACATGCAGGAATATAGATCCGAACTATCTGGAATAAAAGTGAATTGGATGATGAAAGTAAGTAAAAACACACCATGCAGGTTCATTGAACTGCTTATATGCATGTGGGCCTCAATATACTGTATTGGTGGCAAGGTTGGGGGTTGGTCACAATATATTCTGATAGACCTCTGTGTTTTGGAATGAGCATATTGTAATGGGACAGACCTCTATTTATTTATTTATTGCATTTGTATCCCACATTTTCCCACCTCTTTGCGGGTTCAGTGTGGCTTACAATAAGATATGAATAGTGGAAATACAATTGTACAGCTTGGTTATGGGTTACATTGTACAGGTTATGCGAGAATCGAAGTATTGTTAGGAATATTACAATGGGACATCAACATTGAAACATTGGAAGGAGACAATGGGAAGCTTAAGGGCAGTAGTAAAGCACAAAGACATATGTTGGGTGTACATATTTCTGTGAGTATATGTATGGGTGATGTGGAATTAAGGGGGGTGGCACAGGCTAAGCTGTTTTTTGTTCTCTCATATAGTCTTTTTATTTTGTCTCTCTGCCCTTCTCTGTCTCTCCTTCCTCCATTTTACTTGCTTTGTTTCCTCATGCATAGTAATGCTTACAATTACTGTGTGTAGGGAGCTGGAACTCTCTATATTGTGGAATTCAAATGACTTTACAGGCATGAGGTATAATTAAACAGCCAAAGTTTGCTGCTGTACTTTATAAACATCATTCAGTATGGGGTGTTTAATATGCTAGGATGGCAGTCCCGTAATGTCTTATGCCCACACCCGTTCAGCTTCGCCACTTCACAGTAGGAAATCTCTGAAGTAGAGGTTATTTAATTAGGATAGTTCTAAAATAATAGTTGCATTAAAATAAATATTTAGGACTGTCCTAGTAGTCAATATGTGGACCTGGTTCCTTGGGTCAGTAGGATTTGGGGATGCACAAAGAAAGGCACAAGTATAGCCTTGCGGCTTCCTAGAACTTTTGCTGATAGTAGTAAATTTACGCACTCCCAGCATCCTTTGCAGAGAGCAGGAGGAACTCTTGATACGCCAGGAATAGACTTTCTGAGCCAGTATGGCAAGCTCCGTCTCTGGCCGTCTTCAAATCTAAGCTAAAAGCCCACCTTTTTGATGCTGCTTTTAACTCCTAACCCTTATTCACTTGTTCAGTACCTTTATTTTATCATCCCCACCTTAGTAATTCCCTTATCTCTTATTTGTCCTTGAATATTGTGTTCAATTCTGATCGCCGCATCTCAAAAAAGATATAGTGGAATTAGAAAAGGTGCAGAGAAAGGCGATGAAAATGATAAAGGGAATGGGACGACTTCCTTACGAGGAAAGACTAAAGCAGCTAGGGCTCTTCAGCTTGGATAAAAGGCAGCTGAGGGGAGATATGATAGAGGTATATAAAATAATGAGTAGAATTGAACGGGTAGACGTGAAGTGTCTGTTCACGCTTTCCAAAAATACTAGGACTAGGGGACATGCGATGAAGTTCCAAAGTAGTAAATTTAAAACGAATCAGAGAAACTTTTTCTTCACTCAACGTGTAATTAAACTCTGGAATTCATTGCCAGAGATTGTGATAAAGGCGATCAGCTTAGCGGAATTTTAAAAAGGTTTGGACAGCTTCCTAAAGGAAAAGTCCATAGACCATTATTAAAGTGGACTTGGGGAAAATTCACTATTTCTGGGATAAGCAGTATAAAATGTTTTGTACTTTTTTGGGATCTTGCCAGGTATTTGTGACCTGGATTGCCCACTGTTGGAGACAGGATGCTGGGCTTGATGGGCCTTTGGTCAGTCCCAGTATGGCAATACTTATGTACTTATGTAATTAGATTGTAAGCTCTGTCGAGCAGGGACTATCTTTTCATGTTCAAGTGTACAGCGCTGCGTACGTCTAGTAGCACTATAGAAATGATAAGTAGTAGTAGTAGTTTTTAACTGTTGCTCCAAGACAATCCCAAAATTTGCAAAAGACAATATGAAAGGCCTGTATCTTGCAACAAAAAATTAGATGAAGGCTGGAAGTTAATGTACTCTAATTTACAGATATTCCTAGAAATAGTCACAGTGAAGATGACAACAAAATCAGTGCAGTCAGTGGCGGGGTGTAGCTAGGTGGGGTCACGGAGGCATGGTCCCCCATAGATTTAGTCCTGGCCTCCTCCACATTCGACCCTTCCCTGCCACTATTGACTCCCTTCCCCACTGTCTCTGTAAGCTACCTTTGCTGACGGGGGTCCCCAACCCCCGCCAGCCTTAGTCTTCTTCAGCGCCGGTCTCCGGGGCATTCGCTCACTTCACTGATCTGTGCTGTGAGTCCTGACATCCAGCACGTCCAGCACGTTCCGTGCAGGATGTCAGGACTCACAGCACAGATCAGCGAAGTGAGCGAACGTGCCGGAGACCTACGCTGAAGAAGACTAAGGCCGGCGGGGGTTGGGGACTCCCGCCTGCAAAGGTACCTTGCGGCGGCGGCGGTGGTGGTGGGTCGAAAGTGGCGGGTGGGGGTCGGCGGCTGAGGAAAGCGGGCTAAAATGTGCCCCCCTACCTTGAGCTCTGGACCCCCCTCCCACCGAGGTCTGGCTAAGCCCCTGGTCAGTGGTGGTGCTATTAAAACTGTAATAAAACAAGGAACGACTCGATTCATAGACTCCTGTGTTTCGGCCAACCTGCCTGCATCAGGAGTCTATGAGAAATATAAAATACAGTTTGACATTCCCATATTGATAAAAGACATCAAATACACATAATGATTTATGTAACAAAGATAGCAGAGGACATTATACAGGAAAATGTATGAAATAATATGAGCAAATTAAATAAAAAAGCAACCCATCACAGTGAGAAAGGAATATACAAGCTTTCTTTTGGAAAATGCTTAAGAATAAAAGACATTTCACTTACATTAAAAAAACTCATTTGGAAACTGCTCTATAACATTATAAGATGAAAACCGGAATGCAAAGAGAGGTCATTCAATACATTGTGTCTAAACCCAGTACTGAATATAATGTGAAACTCTAATGTGTTCTTTATTGCCTAAACAGATGGTACTCGATTTTCAAGACTGTGAACATTTTGGCCTAGTGGTTAGGGTGGTGGACTTTGGTCCTGGGGAACTGAATTCGATTCCCACTTCAGGCACAGGCAGCTCCTTGTGACTCTGGGCAAGTCACTTAACCCTCCATTGCCCCATGTAAGCCCATGAGTGGGAAAGCGCAGGGTACAAATGTAACAAAAATAAAATAGATACTATTGGAGATTCTACATGGAATGTTGCTACTATTGGAGATTCTACATGGAATGTTGCTATTCCACCAGCAACATTCCATGTAGAAGCCTGCGTGGCCACATTGGTGATCTGCAAGGGCCGACGTCTACATGGAATGTTGCTAGTGGAATAGCAACATTCCATGTAGAATCTCAAATAGTAGCAACAGTGGAGGAGTGGCCTAGTGGTTAGGGTGGTGGACTTTGGTCCTGGGGAACTGAGTTTCATTCCCACTTCAGGCACAGGCAGCTCCTTCTGACTCTGGGCAAGTCACTTAACCCTCCATTGCCCCATGTAAGCTCTATTGAGCCTGCCATGAGTGGGAAAGCGCGGGGTACAAATGTAACAAAAATAAAATTTATAATTATTACCAAAAACAGATCAATTAGAGTGACTGACACCATGCTTTCCAAAAAAAATGTGTCTAGCGAAAAAGATAGATATGAGAAGATCATTCAAAACTAGACAGTGTATAGACATACCAATTGCCGTTACAAGTTCAATGTACACAAAAAAAAACAAAACCCCGCCAGCCTCCAGAAGAAGCCTGAAGCGAAATGGGTCCCTGTGGGGACCACACTTTCTAGTTGCTCGAGACTACAGGATATTATGCTGCTGCACTTAACAACCTCGTCACAGATTTTGGGACATCACATTGTTGTGTTATAATAAGATAAGTGTCATTATTGTCATTTGTTTAAATAGCGTGAGGACAATTGAAGATTCTGGTTTTGGACACTTTTTCACAATATGGAGGATTTTTGATTTGTGATTACTTTTTTTTTAACTGTGAGCACGGTTGACCACTGAAACGGTGATTTATTACACCAATCAAGATGTTTGCCACAGTTTTATGAGGTCTTTTCCTCCTTTTAAGTTTTAATTTTTTACATTGGAGGTGTTTGAGGGTTGAAAAACTTAAAAAAAAATAAAAAATTCTAACATTCACTTTTGTGGTTTAGGATTGCATGACCTATTATTTTGTGTTTTAATAAGGAAGAATTGACTTCCTTTATACCTATTTCTTCTGATCCTGCTACACCTGCATCTGCTAATTCTAAAATGATGAGCACTAGAAGACCACCTAAGTCTTTCCAGTGCATGAGGCTATGCAGGAAATCATCACTGCTCAATGGATCATCACGTACACTACACTTTGGGTCTGAAGGCTATATCATGTTGAGGGGCATAATCGAATGGGGCCGGCCATCTCTAAGGGCGGCCATCTGTAAAGACGGCCCCGTAAAGCGGCGTACCCGACCGTATTGTCGAAACAAGATGGCCGGCCATCTTTCGTTTCGATAATACGGTCGGGGCTGGCCAAGTCGCAACATTTGGGCCGGTGTTAGAGATGGCCGCCATTGGTTTTCGCCGATAATGGAAACTAATGGCGGCCATCTCAAACCCGGCCAAATCCAAGCCATTTGGTCATGGGAGGAGCCAGCATTCCTAGTGCACTGATCCCCCCTCACATGCCAGGACACCAACCAGGCACCCTAGGGGGCACTGCAGTGGACTTCACAAAATGATCCCTGGTGCATAGCTCCCTTACCTTTGGTGCTGAGCCCCCCAAACCCACTCCCCACAACTGTACACCACTACCATAGCCCTTAAGGATGAAGGGGGGCACCTACATGTGGGTACAGTGGGTTTTGGAGGGCTGCCATTTACCACCACAAGTGTAACAGGTAGGGGGGAATGGGCCTGGGTCCGCCTGCCTGAAGTGCACTGCAGTACCCACTAAAAACTGCTCCAAGGACCTGCATACTGCTGTGATGGAGCTGGGTATGACATTTGAGGCTGGCATAGAGGCTGGCAAAAAAATGTTTTTTATTTTTTGGGTGGGAGGGTGTTTGTGACCACTGGTGGTTATCTGGTCAGTTTGGACACCTTTTCGAGGCTTGGTCGTGAACAAAAAGGGACTAAGTAAAACCGGCCAAATGCTTATCAGGGCCGGCCTTCTTTTTTCCAGTATCGGCCGAGGCCTGCCATCTCTTCACCACGACCCCATCCCGCCTTCGGTACACTGCCGACATGCCCCCTTGAACTTTGGCCGGACCTTCGACGGAAAGCAGTTGACGCCGGCCAAAATCGCCTTTCGATTATACCGATTTGGCCGGCTTTAGGAGAAGGCCGGCCATCTCCCGATTTGTGTCGGAAGATGGCCGTCCTTCCCCTTCGAAAATAAGCAGGGTCTTGACCCAATTTCCACCACGCCTGAGCTGGAAAAGCCACATTTGCCTGAAGTGAATTCATGGCTGGCAACAGTCACCCCCCCCCCCCCCCCACACACACACACACAAAAAGACCACACTCTCTGTGGTGAGTTAAGTTTTTACTTACAGTTTCAGAGTTGGTTAAATGCTGTTCCTGGTGTGAGAGCCAGCAAACAGCATCAAGGCAGTGCACCATGTGTGATAGGTCCTCTGGAAGGGACTATTTAGTGTTCTCATATTCTTATATCCCTTTCATTCAGAAAGCTTTGAGTCCCCTCAGTTTTTGAAAGAGATCAGTTACGTAAAAAAAAAACCAACACTTTGAATGTTTTGCTTATTTCATAAGTACATAAGTAATGCCATACTGGGAAAAGACCAAGGGTCCATCGAGCCCAGCATCCTGTCCACGACAGCGGCCAATCCAGGCTAAGGGCACCTGGCGAGCTTCCCAAACGTACAAGCATTCTATACATGTTATTCTTGGAATTGTGGATTTTTCCCAAGTCCATTTAG